>NC_058131.1:75236675-75349702 GCF_016433145.1 Gracilinanus agilis
TTTTTTTCCAGTTTATTGTCTGCCCTTTAATCTTGGTTGCATTGATTTTGCATTGATTTTTCAGAGTGATTTTCCTACTCTACTCCTCTCCTCACTATCTAAAACCAAATTCCTCTTCTTAGCTAAGCTAACATTCTAAACCCCACTTTGGTGATTTTAAGGAAAGAGTCTGTATAAGTCTGACAGGGCCCAAAGATGGACTAAGATCCAAAAGGATCTAGGCCTAGTCTCACAATCAACTGCCAGGTGTCTCAGAATCAGCACAGGAACTCAGTAGATGTCAAACAGCCACAGGAAAGCAGGATAACAGAGCCATAGGTAGAATGAGAAGATAAAGTAAGAAAAGCCACAGGTAAATAACCAGTCTCCTTAGGTCAAACTCAGAGAGAAAGACCAAAGCCCAAGGCCCAACTATCTCTCAGCAACAGCTCATCTCTCCCCTACAGAATTCCAGAATCCTTCACTCTGCTGGCCCATACTTCTGCCCTTTACAAACTCAACTTTTCTTATAACAAAAAATAGAATAAAAGAAAGTAGCAGGATCATGAGCTTCATGTCTAACCTGTGCAGCATACACACACACACACACACACACACACACACACACACACACACATATATATATGTACATATATATATATATATATATATTTGCATATAGTATTGAGTCTGAAATTTCACATTGTTCAATTACTAGCTTTTTTATGAGATGGTAGTCCTTGCTTTGTCATTTGTTTCCTTATCTGAAATATCGGATAATAATAATAAGTAGTTAACTTATTACATAGAGGCTTATATGAGATATGTATTATATATGTTATATTAATTATAAGGTTTATGTGAGTTATATATATTACTTTTAAAACTTTATAGCATTATTAAAATTTTAGCTACTATATTCTTCTTTAAAACAAACATTTTAAAGGGTTTATTAAGTGCTTATTACTATATTAATCACTGGAGATACAAAAATAAAAAAGGAAATAATACCTGCCATCAAGGAATCAATGTTTATCATGAATAATCCTCTTTTAAGTAATCATCATAAAACATTTGACACATGCTTTCCAACTTTAAAGTACACATTGCTTCCAACAGTATATTGGTATATGTTTAATAATCAGATTCCAGTGGTAGTAGTGGTGTATAATGTGTCTAACTTTTTTATTTGAATTTGCATTTTGACATTTTAGTCATCATTTCCCTAAGCTTAAATAATCAACAAAATAGTAAATCAAACCTACATTTAATAACATTTGCAACATCTATAGAACTCATATAGAAAATTTAACAATAGGCTAGAGCTAGAACATATCCCCTCTTCTACTACTGATTATATTCCTTTCATTGCACCAGTGCAGCATTTAAAATTATTTAAATTGTTCATTATTTTTCATACAATTAACACTTTTCAGTAAGATTGAAAAATAGTTGCGTTATTTTATATGGTCCATTTTTATACTATCTATTTCCATCCTGTAGGAATTAAAAATTGGTTTCCCTTGTACCCAATTTCAAAGTATCATAATTTATTTTTCCTCCTTCAGTCATTTTCACTGAATGCATTACATTGTAACATTCATACCTACTCTAGTCTATACTATGCCCTCAGTCCCAAATATTTTGTTTCCATCTGTTCAGACTTTAGTTGTTTAGTTGTTTCTTTTGTCAAATTGTATATTGTGTATTGATTACTGACATGTTGCCTTGCCATTGAATCAAAATTATTTTGTTTTAATATATTTTGCCTGCTTTAAATATATTTTATTTCTTGAGAGCAGAAAACTTCTATTTTTTCTTGGTATCTCTTATAACAGCACAATTTTAAAAATGAAAATTAATTTTAAAATGTCAGTATTTGACTTTAAAGAATATCTTCAGACAATATCTGATATGCAGTTTCTCAGATACATTAAAAAAATTTACCCCATTCTGTCCTCCACTGGCAGTAACCTACTAATAATGTGTCCATTATGAATAAAGTAAACTCATAGCACTCGTAAAAATACTACTTCCCAAGGGGGGATCTTGCTCTTCTCTCTCATTTTTCTAGGCATGTGTGAAGGTTTTTGACCCAATTTAGCATAGATGAATGACCCATGATGTGAAATTACCCAACAGTTTAATAATGCATTTAACTCAAAGTGACACTTGCTTGCAGCTGCCTTAAAGCAGTTTGGAGGCTATGGATGTCTCTTTGAAATGATGTATAACAAGCAGTCAGGCTTTCTTGATAGAGCCCCCACACATATTTCCAAGGGGGACAAATGAGGAAATCAGCCTTAGATTGCCTATAGCACATTGAGACTTTAGGACCTTATCTAATTATATTTGCTTTATTCAATATCATTTACAGTTTGGACCACTGGTTTAGCTATGGTGTTGTTTCTCACTATCCCTGTAATTCTTCTTTTTCCCTCCCTTCCAGTAATACATTTTAAAGGTTTTATTGATTTTCTGCCCTACGAAACCTTAAGAACAAAAGCTTTTGTTTATTGCTTAAAATGTTTTCATAATCCAGGTAATAATTTAACAGAGGCGAAATTGCCTTATATTACTTTAAAAACCCGTGCCATGGAACAGGAAACTTTACAAGGCATTTTGTTAAAGTCAATCACCATAAAATCAATAAATCTAAAAAGAGCTTTCTCTTCTGGATTATTCCTGTGGGGGATAAAAGATGAATTGCCCATTGTCTGATTTTTCTTTCCATTGGTTTGAAATATATAGACTTATGTTTTACAATAATGATGCATGTTTATGGCAGATATTAAAGACCTCGAGTATTGTGGTATTCTAGCTTTCTGAGTCATAACATGGATATAATAGTCACAGAGAAGTTAAACTGAAAGAGACCTTACATATTATGTAGTCTATTTATCTCATTTCTACCCCACCTACACACACACATTTTATAAAAAAAGGAAACTAAAGCTCAGAGACTCAAAGGTACCCGCCTAATGGTGGAGAGGAAATTTGTAGTGGAGGCAAATTTTAATCTAAGTCTTTCAATGAGATAATAATTTCAAAAACAAAATGGTATACAGTATAGTAGGCATTTAACTTAACTTAGTACTTGTATAATGGATTCATCTAACTGCATTTTATAAATTGTCAATATTAGTGGGAACCTTAGAGATCACACATCACAGAATATAAAAATTAATAGGGATCCTTATAGATATATCTTCCAATAGTTTACACTGCCATCATTAAACCTCTAATTGAGCAATTCCTATGGAATAATCATCCCAGTTTTGGAGCAGTGCATTTCACTTTTGAATTGTTTGGAATATTTTATTATGTCAACCTCAGATTTGACTTTTTTTAAAACTCACTCATTTCTCAAAAATTTAAGAAGATCGTTATCATATCATTTGTCTTCCGTAGGCTACTCATTTCCATTTCTTCCAACTCATATTCATAGGGGTATGATCTTGAGATGCTTTGACATACTAGTGTTGTCCCTCTGCACATACTTTGTGGTTTCAATTCTGAAATGTATGAACTACACATAATATTCCCAATTATTTCAGTCTAGTTTGTCTTCTCATTTAGTATAAGTACTCTGAGTGATTTATAATTTCTTTTTTAATCATATAGACTGGGTTTCCTAACCTTGTTTGTATAAGATGATTATAAATGAAAACAAATATATTGATATTCATCGCTTTGTCTATAAACCCTTTAACTATAATTATTATTGCCATTGCCATTGGTGTTGTTATTACTAGATGTTTGCTATAGTACTATATTAACTTAATGAATTGTGTACATCCAAACTTCCTTTTATAAATAAGAGTAGATATGATATGTAGGGTGGTTTGATCACTGCCTTACTGGTTACTTCTTTGTAGCTTCCAGGACCATACTTGCTGGTCTAGGTGTCAGAACAATAAACTTCTTATGGTCAATACACTGTTAGAAAGATGCTGGGCAAAATGTTAACCAGATGGAGAGCTCCATAGAGCAGCATAGCTACATTCTTACCCATCTTCTATACCTACTTCCCTGCATATACAGTTGCAGTACAAGTTCTGTTTGTAAATCGGTAGGGCCACAAAGATGTAGATACAGGCCTTGGTCTCAATCCCCATGTTGGAAGACTATTTCTGTATATGCCATTCTGCATATGTCCACACCTCAGCACTTACAAGAGTCTTGAAGGGTCTCTATGCTAGCCTGGTCTAGAAAAAGGCACCTACTGCCTTTCATTGCCTGTTGATTTTTCTTGATGTTTGCTAAGTAGGTTTTTCTAGAGAACTATGATATACTACTTTCTCTCACTATATTATCTTTCCAGGATACTCTTTCCCATATCACTTTCTATGGAATACCTGCATTAAAACAATATTTTCAGAACCAAGATATTGCATTTATTAAAAGTCAGATACAAAGGAAATCAAATGCCTATAGTTATTCTAGCATGGTCTTTTCAATTAGTTTTCTCAGGTAAGATATATGAAAATTATAGTAATGGTAAAAGAAAGAATGAATATAGAAAGATACTTTGGGACCTTTTCAAGATATTAGTACTTAAAAAAAGGTGAAGATGTCAAAGATTTGCATTTTTCCTGTACTTTGATGAGAATATTTATGAATATTTAGAAAATTGTTGTTTCAAAGGCATTTACAGTCAATAAGTAATTCCTTTAAAAAAGATATTCAGTGTGTAAAGGTAAATATAGTAATATATCATTGTTTTCTTTGTTTTCAATATAAGCCAGGCAACCTCCTCTCACACTCCTTCATCTAAAATTTAAAACCCAGTCACTTATTAACAAATAATTTTCACTAGTTACTATGTCTGAAAAAGAATTCCATTACCTGTTGGCCAACTTTTATATGAAGAGACTAAATTTAGGTAGACTGCACTTTAGACTAAGAGGACACTCTCTTACCTCTACACTTAATAAATTTCCATTTCAATGGACATATCAGAACTTGTATTCAATTGATTTGGACTTTCCAAATTTCAGGTTTGCCTCTATCATATGATAAAATATTGAAGTGGGGTTTTACTGTAAACACAGTGCATCATGAAGATCCTTATGAAGGAAACCTGTGGAGGAAGGACCCACTAGCCTTAACACAAAAAATAAAAATCTTGACCAACTCTCAACAGCAGGTATGTACCCCAAAATACCAAGAATCGCAGTGGTCTCTAAGATAAAAGTTTTACTTTTGATCCACATTTCCTCAGCCATCATCCAGGTAATCAGCTCTTTTGAGGCTGAGACTTGGTAACTACCTAGGAAGGAGCTAGGACCTCAACCTTATCATCAGTTATAGGTACTGAAAATCCAGAAAAAAATTTATTGTCATCAAATCATTTGCCTCTGTCAATTAATAAAGGATGAGAAACAGCTATGGTTTTGTCATCAGACATGACAATAAAAAAGATGTATTACCTTGCTGCTGTACTCAAAGAACTATTGGGACTTGCCATTTGACATTCAGGTGACATATTATATAAGTTGTTGTCTCCTCCAATTAGCACATGTGCTCCTTGAGGTGAAGGGCTGCTTTACATTTCCACTATAGCACCAGGGATTAGAGAAGGGCTTAACATGTATTGAGTTTACAAAGAGCATTTTTTTCACTCATTACAATATTCCCTTCATAAATTCATGTTGATTCATTCATGGTTTACCTTTCTAAGCATCTTGAATCCTATGTTTTTAACACCTTTGTCAGTACCTCTTCTCACATTGTGTTTATTTATCTGCATACATCATGAGCCCCCTTCTTCCTTTCTTCCAAACCAGTGAATATAAACTTCTTTTGGACAAAGAATTACTTATTTTTTGTCTTTCGAGCCTTAGATCTTAGTATGACACTTTTAATATATCACATTTAATTAACATATGTTAAACTGAATAAGAGCAAAAAGACTGAAAGACAACACACTTTTCTCATTTCAAACACAATTTAGTGTCCTTTTTCCTGCTCACTAAAGCCACCAGTTCCATTTGTTCTCACCTATATCTATGCCCTCATACCTATACCCAAGATTCCATCATCCCATGCCTGAATTATTTGTTCCTTCTATTGCTTTGGTCTCTCTATATCAAATTTTGTCCTAGTTTAGTCTATCTTCAATTCAGCTGTCAGCTATTTGATCAAAGTATAAGGATTACCATGTTACCCTCAACCCAATCAATAACCTTAAGTGGTTCCCATTTATCTATAATATCAAAACTAAAATCTTCTATTTAACTTTTAAAATCCTTTGCAAGTTGGACCTTTCCTATCTTTCCACAGTAATTAAACCTCACATCCCCAATTGAAGGAGCCCAATATAAATATTTAAGACTTTATTTATGAATCTCCCTCTGTCATACAATAATATTAGTGTAGAATGATCCACTGGTGAATTTAGAGGTGGAGGCTGAGACAGTCATGAACTGGATATTCAATCTGGGTATCTGGATGTTCTCCATTTACTGAGTCACTTGTAAGTGCATTTTTCTAGTGGAGCTCATAACAGGCTATAAGACTGGGAGATATAAAACAGATTTTCCAGAAGTCTCTCCCCTTAGGTAACTGTGATCCTCCAAGGCCCATATTCCTTAAGATCTCTGTTCATAAGGATTAATCTTAGTGAGGCCTTTAACAGAGACCCAGAGCTAGTCAAAATAAACTACATTAATAATCTGTAGCTCAAAGTTCATCACAGTAGTCATTCATTATATTTCTGATGAAAAGTAATTGCTTTCTTTTTATTAGCTCTTATAGAACAGATGACACAGAGTGATACAAACATTCTTTTTCCAGATTAGTCTATTATAGGTTGAGTGAAACAAGATCTTTCTTCTAACAAAATGGATAAAACACAAGAGGCTTCTTCTAAATGGAAATGTCATATTAGCCAGGGACTCTCCGATGTTCATGCTGTTTTCAATGCATCTGATTACAGCAGAGACAAAGGTCTCCATTTCAAACCTTGGGAATCTGTCTCCTAAAATGGTCCACCTAGAAGTCTTCAACTATAAGGACCAATAACCAATTAAATGCAAATTTGTCTGGTGAAAGGCTGATACTATCCCTTACAAGAGGGGGAAGTGTAACTATATTTATAGAACAATTAATCATGTAAGAAGGAATACCCTATGAAATAGTAATACTGGCATATCCTTTTAGTATCTTGAGTACCAGTTTACATGGCTGACAAGAAATCTCTGATGGGCGCTCTCATGAATTATTAACAATTCTATAGGGTGATTCTGGGAAGATGGCAACTTAGAGGGAACAAATCTTATGAACTACACAACCTTTCCACACTGAGATAGAAAACCAAGTGCTTCGAGAAGAAAGAGGAACAAATTTAAAACAAGACAGAGTAGGAGGATGCTACTGCTGGATAGCTCAAGAGATACACCAAGAAAAAGGATTGAATTCTTGAACTTTTGGGTTTGAACATATAGAAGAGGAATCCCAGGACCCCTTCCCCACCAGCTGTCCAGTGGCCCCTGAAATCTCCAGGCAGGCAGTTGCACTGGTCTGGAGAAAGGGCATTGTTGGTGCTGGACTCCATAAGTTGAACACAGGCACAGGGGAGGTGGCTAGAGGAGAAAGCCAGAGAAACACAACAAAAATGCTTAGAAGTTGGTGGCTTAGATGGAGCAAAACTTCAGACCTACTTGCTTTACAACACCAAGATAGAGAACAGAGTGCTTCAAAGAAAACCAGATCTAACAGCAGGACAGAGCAGGGGGACCCTACTGCTGAAGAGATCAGTGAAAACAAACCATCTTGTCCCCTCCCCATTTGTTTTCTTCTCTCTCAAGGTTTTAGCCCCAGGGCATATTAAACAATACAGACTAATCCAGTCCAGGCTTAATCCCATCATTTGGAAAGAGAAGAAATCATCAGAGGGCATGGAAACAACAATACCCCTTCCCCATAGACTGCAGAGAACATAACTACAAACCTCCATTGCTAGCTGGGGGAAGATCTTTCATCAAACCTCATTGAATCCATCTGCTTAAACTAGCATAACATAAAAGGAAAAAAAATATGAGTAAACAACAGAAAAAGAGAAAAAAATTACAATTGACAGCGTCTTTCAAGGAAGTGGAAAAACAGCAAATGAAGTAGAAGAAGATCAGGAAACTCCAGCAAATTGGACACAGGCTTTGGGAGATCTCAACATTCAATTATCTCAAGAACTTCAGGAACTCAAAAAAACAATAAAGAGGGGCTGAAGACAGTTTGAAAAAGGAAATACATGAACTAAAACAAGAAAATGAAGTCTTAAAAGTCAAAATTGACCAGCTCAAAAACAAAGCAAAGAAGGCAAAAGATGATATACAAAGAAAATCAGACCAGAAGGAGAAGGATGACCAAAAAGCCAGGGATGAAATTCAGTCTTTAAAAAAATAGAACTCAACAACTAGAAGCAAATGACTTCACAAGGAAGCAAGAATATATAAAACAAAAGTTAAAAAAAATCAAAAATTTGAGAATATGAAAACCTCATTGATACAACCAAAGATCTGAAGAACAGATCTCAAAGAGGTAATTTAAGAATTATTGGTCTAGTGGAACATCACCACAAAAGGAAAAGTTTGGATATCATCCTACAGGAAATTATACAAGAGAACTGTCCTGACATTCTCAAAAAAGGGGGGAAAGTGGAAATAGAAAGAATCCACAGATCACCTCCTACATTTAATCCACAACTGACAACTTCCAGGAATATTTATAGCCAAATTCAAAAACTACCAGACCAAGGAAAAAATATTACAAGCTGCTCAGAAGAAGTCATTCAGATACTAGGGAACAACAGTTATGATAGCACAAGATCTGGCTGCATCTACATTGAAGGACATGAAGGCATGGAATATTATATTCCTGAAAGGAAGAGAACTGGGCAAACAACCAAAAATCAACTATCAAGCAAAACTAACTATATTTTTGAAGGGGAAACTATGGTTATTTAGTAAAATTAAATTAGAAATGCTAAAAATCAAAGGAGAAATTAATAAAATCAAAAGTAAAAGAACTATTGAATTAATAAATAAGATTAGAATCTGGTATTTTGAAAAAAACAGATAAAATAGGCAAAGTACTGGTCAATCTAATTCAAAAAAAGGAAAGAAGAAAACCAAATTAATAGTACCAAAGATGAAAAGGGAGGCCACACTTCTAATAAAAAGGAAAGTAAGGCAATGATTAAAAACTACTTTGCCCAATTATATGGCAATAAATATAGCAATTTAGGGGAAATGGATGAATATTTACAAAGATATAAAATGCTTAGATTAACAGCAGAAGAAATAGAATACTTAAATAATCCCATATCAGAAAAAGAAATTGAACAATCCATCAAAGAACTCCCTAAGAAAAAATCGCCAGATATGAATGGATTCACAAGTGAATTCTATCAAACTTTCAAAGACCAAATAATTGAAATACTTACAAATTATTTCACATAATAAGCAAAGAAGGAGTCCTACCAAATTCCTTTTATGACACTACTACAGTACTGATTCCAAAGCTAGGTAGATAAAAAACAGAGAAAGAAAACTATAGTCCAATCTCCCTAATGAATATAGATGCAAAAATCTTGAAGAGAATAGTAGCAAAAAGACTCCAGCAAGTAATCATTAGGGTTATCCATCATGATCAAGTGGGATTTATACCAGGAATGCAAGGATGGTTCAACATTAGGAAAACCATCCACATTATTGACCATATGAACAAGCTAACACACAAAAATCACATGATTCTCTCAGTAGATGATAAAAAAGCTTTTGACAAAATACAACATCTATTCCTACTGAAAACACTAGAAAGTATAGGAATATAAGCACCGTCCCTAAAAATAATAAACATTATATATCTAAAACCATCAAGAAGCATAAAATGCAATGGGGATAAATTAAAAGCCTTCCCATTAAGATCAAAAGTGAAACAAGGATGCCCATTATCACCTCTATTATTTAACATTGTACTAGAAACACTAGCAGTAGTAATTAGTGAAGAAAAAGAAATTGAAGGTATCAAAATAGGCAATGAGGAGACTAAGCTGTCACTCTTTGCAGATGATATGATGGTCTACATGAAAAGTACTAGAGAATCAATGAAAAAGCTAGTGGAAATAATCAACAACTTTAGCAAAGTTGCAGGATACAAAATAAATGCACATAAATCATCAGCATTTCTATATATTTCCAACATGTTGCCCCAGCAAGAGTTAGAAAGAGAAACACCATTTAAAATCACCCTAGACAATATAAAATACTTAGGAATTTATCTATCAAAACAAACACAAGAATTATACAAACACAACTATAAAAGACTCTCCAAACTATTAAAACTAAATCTAAATAATTGGGAAAATATTGATTGCTCATGGGTAGGACGAACTAACATAATAAAAATGACCATTCTACCCAAATTAATTTACCTATCAAACTACCAAGAAACTTTTTTATAGAATTAGAAAAATTGTAACAAAGTTCATTTGGAAGAAAAAAAGATCAAGAATATCAAAGGAAATAATGAAAAAAAATGTGAAGGAAGGTAGCCTAGCAGTACCAGATCTTAAACTATACTATAAAGCAGTGGTCATTAAAACAATTAAAACAATATGGTGCTAAGGGACAGAAGAGAGGATCAGTGGAATAGACTTGGGGTAAGTGACATCAGCAAGACAGTCTATGATAAACCCAAAGAGCCCACCTTTTGGGACAAGAATGTGTTATTTGACAAAAACTGCTGGGAAAATTGGAAAACAGTATGTGAGAAATTAGTTTTAGACCAACATCTCACACCCTACACCAAGATAAATTCAGATTGAGTGAATCATTTTAATATAAAGAAGTTAACTATAAGAAAATTAAGTGAACACAGAATAGTATATTTTTCATATCTCTGGGAAAGAATGATTTTAAAACCAAACAAGTGTTAGGAAAAAATAACAAAATATAAAATAAATAATTTCAATTACATTAAATTAAAAAGGTTTTGTACAAAAAAAAAACAATAACCAAAATCAGAAGGGAAACAACAACCTGGGAAAAAATCTTTACAACAAAAAACTCAGACGAAAGTCTAATTCAGGGGTTGGCAACCTATGGCTCTTTCTGCAGGAGCCATGAAGTCAATTTTTTTTTCAGGCACTGTTACAGGAGCACGCACTGTTACAGGAGAGCACAGTATGGCTCTCGCGAAATTACATTTTTAAAAATGTGGCATTTATGGTTCTCACAGCCAAAAAGGTTGCTGACCCTTGGTCTAATTACTCAAATATACAAAGAGCTAAATCAATTGTACAAAGTCAAGCCATTCCCCAATTGATAAATGGGCAGGGGACATGAATTGGCAATTTTCAGATAAAGAAATCAAAAGTATCAATAAGCACATGAGAAAGGGTTCTAAATCTCTACTAATTAGAGAAATACAAATCAAAACATCTCTGAGGTATCACCTTATGCCTAGCAGATTGGCTAAAATGACAGCAGGGGAGAATAATGAATGTTGGAGGGGATGTGGCAAAATTGGGATATTAATGCATTGCTGGTGGAGTTGTGATTTGATTCAACCATTCTGGATGGCAATTTGGAGCTATGCCCAAAGAGCACTAAAAGAATGCCTGCCCTTCGATCCAGCCATCGCATTGCTGGGTTTGTACCCCAAAGGGATCATAGGGAAAAAGATATGTACAAAAATATTTATAGCCTCACTCGTTGTAGTAACAAAATACTGGAAAATGAGGGGGATATGCCTGTCAATTAGAAAATGGCTGAACAAATTGTGGTATATCCTGGTGATGGAATACTATTCTATTGAAAAGAATAATGAACTGGAGGAATTCCATGTGAACTGGAATGACTTCCAGAAAAGGAGCAGAACAAGGAGAACATTGTATGCAGAGACTGATACTCTGTGGTAAAATCGAATGTAATGGACTTCTGTTTTAGCAGCAATGCAATGACCCAGGACAACACTGAGGGAATTATGGAAAAGAACGCTACCCACATTCAGAGGAAGAACTACAGGAGTGGAAACACAGAAGAAAAACAACTGCTTTAACACAAGGGTTGATGTGGACATGATTTGGGAAGTAAACTCAATGCGACCACTCTAGTACAACTACCAATAATATGGAAATGGATCTTGATTGATGACACATGAAGAAATGAGTGTTAATGTGCGACGGATATGGTGAGGGTGGGTGGGGGAGATAGAGTAAGAACATGAATCATGTAACCATGGAATTTTTTTTCTAAAAAATTAAATTAAAAAAATTAAGTTAAAAAAATTCTATAAGTAGGACACATCAGCAAAATTTGTCTTAGGTAATTGCAATAGGTCTGACTCAGTGGTCTGGCACCTGAAAAGCATGGTACAGAATAATCAATATCTCTTACCTTTAGATTCAAGTTGAATGGACAAATTTTGCTTACAGAATTTTTTGTGAGGCATGTAAGAACACATTTGAGACATCATGTGCTAAATATGTTAGGCTAGAATCTTAACAAGAAAAACGGAGGTTTAGGAATGAGTCTTTTATTAATGTGAATGTTTGCTTAGTGATATTATACCCTACTAACCACAAGATCATATAAATCATTCTACCTAAGGAAAAGGCTACCAGTTCTTCTGGATCCCTTGTGACAGTCAAATAACCCAACCAACCTAAGTGAAATTCAACTCATCCCCAACTGTCAATAAGCTACTCTCCTATGTAAAGCAAGAGGTTTTTCCAAGCTAGCATCAATAGATAAATAATTGTATGCTGGATTATCCAATTTCCTGGTAGAGAATTGAAAGAATTTTATGCAACAGACTCAGACCTCAAAAGTTTGGGAGAAAACATTCGCACACAAAATAATATTCACACACTAGAGATAAGCCAGTGTATGATTAAATGCTAAAATAATATTAAAAGCGAATACATTTATTAGAATATTAACCACATTTTCTGTAGTCTAGCCTTAATTAATACTCAGATTTAACATTTGTGATAAAGAGATAATATATATTTATCCCTAATTTGCAGATGAGGAAAATAAAACTCATGAAATAAAAACATTTGGCCAAGGTCACATGATTGGCCAGAGCACTGAATTTAGAGTCTAAATATCTAAATTTCAGTGCAAATTATACTTTTTTCCACCATCTTTCTAATCTTAGAGGTCACTGCAATTTTATGAATCACAAATTTTGTCTATATATTGAGGATTTACATGAAATAATACATAAGCTTTATTTTTCTAATGTGTTGGATTGATCATTGGTAAAACCAAAATTTCCACATATGTCTTCTGAATCCCAATTGAATGGTCTTTCAAATATAATCTACCCTTGTTAAATGATGGAATGAATATTAATGAATTTAATACAGAATTAGAAGAAAAAGTATGTAAAATTATCCATTACGAAGTCCATTACTTTGGCAGGAGTTCTGCTGTAGCAGTCCATTATACACTGTATTATATATTACTTTGATGGTAACAGTTCATGCTAAAATAGCAGGAAACAAACAGCAGGATTGAAATAAGAATGAGTTTGCCTGCGTGTTGCATTTCTTAGAAACATAATTATAGCATCATTGAAGCATGAATGTTCCTAACATATTTGCAGCCACTGTAATCAGTGTAATCGGCCTGCCATTTCCTTTCCTTTACCACACTCAGTTATGATACTCCATGTGTGGCATTTCCTGTTGGAATGAGATGGTTAATGCCCATTTTTCTATTCACACTATTCAATCATACTGTTAGTTGACTATACTCCTGCTGTTATCATATCATATGCTTTTTCTAGGAGGATAAACTCAGCAAGCAAACATATTTTCAAATTGACTGTAGCCATAAATACAACCTGAAGCTCAACAAGAGAAAGTTTAAATTGTTTACACTGAATTTTATTCCTAATCCTAATTGAAAATGGACATCTAAATTCCATTTAGTCAACATGTCTCTTCTAAGTTTTTTTTTTTAACTTTTAGATCAAGCAGAACAGCAAAGCCTATGGAACAATATTGTACATAGCAATAAAAGAAACTTTCTATATTGATTTATCCCCAATTCTCTTTGCCATAAAGGAAGAGGAGATTATTGTACATTCAAAGAGAGAAGGGGAAGAGGTACTTCTGCAAGTGCTGGTGAAGCTAACATATCTTTTCTTTTTGGTGAACAAGTTGGAGGATAACATTCTTGTTCCTGGCAACACTATGGAATTTTTGGTGATTCCTGTTGAGTTTCCTAAAGAATTGAGGGAGAACAGCTAAGAGAAAACTAAAAGCCACAGCTGAAATATAAGGGTAAAATACGAAGGTATAGTATGGCAAGAAAAAGGCAAATAATTCACAAAAATGACGACATCAAATTCTACAAAACACAAACATCTTTTCAAGTCATGTTTAATGGTTAATAGACCTTCACAAGGGATTTCCTATATTCTGTCTTCTCTTCATTTGTACAGCCAGAATCCTGGTTCAGACCATCATCACTTCTTTCTTAGACTATTGAACTAGCCTTCTAATTGGTTTTCCTGACTCAGGTCTTTCTATACTTCAATCCTATTTCCTAAAGGACAAAATTGATGAAGTCTCACCTTTACTCAATATATTTCCTTAGTTCCCTGTGATCAAATAGTCAGTATTTGTTTTACATTTATTGGTCTTTATAACCTCATCACTTCAAACATTGGCAGTCATCTTATATGTTTCTCACATCAACACATTCTGCTTTACTTACTATTTCTCACAAAAGCCAGTTCACTTTCATTGATTTATATTTATTTATATTTTTGATTAGTTATAAACCATCCCAGAAAGCTTTCCTTCCATCCCATTTCTTCTTCAGATCTCTGATTTCCTTGAAGTTTTCCCCTGTTGGAATATGTGTCATTTGAGGGTATGAATGATTGTTTTATCCTTGCTTCATATCTTCAGTGCTTTGTATAGCTTCTAATACATAGTAATAAATTAATAAATGAATGTTGATCGATCATAAAGACAAAATACAGGGTCAGAGAGAATATTTAATACTTGAATAAACTTACTAAATGCCTAATTTAAATAAGTTATTTGAGAAAATATCACATATTATTCTTTCAGAAAATGGGAAATGAGGGTTATATAATAGTGTTGATAAATATATTAGAAAGAAGGATGAATGACTATATTTATACTGTAATCATTCATGGCCCCATATCAACTTTGAAGGCAAAGTGGTCTTCAATAGAGTACTCATGACAATGATGGTAAACTTTTTAGACACCTTAGAGATGGAGTGCCCAAACTGCAGCCCTCACCCAGCATGTGCGGCTCCCACTTTACTCCAGACAGGGGAAGGAAGAAGCACTATCACTGAGCTGCTGGGCAGAGGCAAGAGTCTCATGAGAAAGACTTCCAGGCTAAAATGTCTGTAGAGTAGAAGGAACTTCACAACTCTTCCTGCTACTGATCACAAAAAAAGTGTCTTAAAAGGACAAAAATCAAAATCAGATGAGGGAAGGGGCTCTTCCAAGGGGTGCAGCCTTAAATGTCAGCAGGGTTTGAACATTTCCATGCTATAAGGGGTAAAATTACAGCTACCAAAGCATGAGCTGATCACCCCGCTCCCACAGAACATACCAAGCCAGAGTCAGAGTGAGGGCTGGGGCAATCTTTAAATTCTTAGTAGCTAGCTGAGGTCACCACAGTCTTACCCCTGAGGGCAGCACAGAGCCTTGGCAGTTAGACTTGGGACCCAAGGCTGAGGATTGGTGAGCACAGAGCTCAGAGCATGGAGCATAGACACTGAGACACATCAGACCCAGTCTGGCCAAGCAGACCCAGGCTGGCCCCAGGAGACACAATGGAGACTGAAAAAATAGCCTCAGTGCAAGATTCTTTAAAGCCTACTACACTAAGAACTGCCTGATCACCTCACTCAGGCTTCTGGCTGAGAAGCCAAGATAATTCAGAGAGAAAAAAAAGAGCAAACCAATGGCTACCAATACAAAAGAACCTCAATCCACAAGTACTAAATGAAATAAAAAGTCCTTGTTCCTGGATAACTTCTATGGAGAAAAGGAGCAGAGTAAAGAGGCAACAGCAGAGAGAGACAAACAAGCAAACATCCAAACTTTCTTTAAAAAATGAGAGTTCATCACAAGCTCTCAAGGAACTCAAAATGGAGTTCAAGAACCAAGTAAGAAAGATAGAACAAAAATGGGCAGAAAAGTGGGAAATAGAAATGTAAGTAATTCAAAAAAGAAAATAACAGTTTAAGAGACAGAACCTCCCAATTGGAAAAAGAAAAGCAGGATGGACCAAACCAAAAAGGAAAATAAAAAGATCATAACTGAAAACCAGAATTGGGCGAGTAGAAGCTAATGATCTCACAAGACAGCAAGAATTAATAAAGCAAAAGGCAAGAGTTGCAATCATTCTGTATGACAAATCCAAAGTAAAATAGATCTCATTAAAAGAGACAGGAAAGTTAATTATATCCTGATAAAAGGCAGTACTCAACATGAATGCATCAATATATATAGCATTCAGATTTTTAAGGGAGAAACTAGTGGAGGTGAAGGAGGAAATAGATATTAAAATTATACTAGTAGGAGACCTGACCCTTCCTCTATCATATCTAGATAAATCAAACAAAAAAATAAAGAGGTAAGAGATGTGAATGAAATCTTAGAAAAGTTAGAGTTAATAGATATGTGGAGAAAAATTAATAGGGATAAAAAGGAATACACCTTTTTTCAGCAGCACATGTTACATTCACAAAGATTGATTATGTACTAGGGTATAAAAACATGACAAGCAAGTGCAAAAAAGCAGTAACAATACATGCAACCTTTACAGATCATAATACAATAAAATAATGATTAGTAAGGGTACATGGAGAGGCAAATCAACAATTAATTGAAAATTAAATGATATGATTCTCCAAAATTGATTAAAGAACAAATCATAGAAACAATAAATTCACTGAAGAAAACAATGAGGAGATATCATATCAAAATCTATGGAATGCAGCCAAAGCAGGACTAAGGTGAAAATTTAAATCCCTGAGTGCATATATCAACAAATCTGAGAGAGCATGGATCAATGAATTGGGCTTGAAACTTAAAAAGATTAGAAAAAGAACAAATTAAAAATCCCCGCATAAAAACTAAATTGGAAATCCTAAAAATTAAAGGAGAAATTAATAAAATTGAAAAAGAACTATTGAATTAATAAATAAGATTAGGAGCTGGTATTAAAAAAACACAAATAAAGTAGATAAAGTACTGGTTAATCTAATTTTAAAAAAGGAAAACCAAATTAACAGTATCAAAGATGATGAGGGTGACCTCACCTATAACAAAAGGGAAATTAAGATAATTATTAAGAACAATTTTTGCCCAATTCTATGGCATCAAATATGGCAATCAAGTTTATATGGATGATTATTTACAAATACTAAAATTATCTAGATTAACAGAAGAAATAGAATACTGAAACAATCCCATATCATAAATAGAAATTGAAGAAGCCATCAAAGAACTCCCTAAGAAAAAATCACCAGAGCCTGATGGATTCACTAATAAATTCTATCAAACATTTAAACAACACCTCATCCCAAGACTATACGAACTATTTGACAAAATAAGCTAAGAAAGAGTTCTGCTAAATTCCTTTTATGACACAAGTATGGTACTGGTTCCAAAGCCAGACAAATCAAAAACAGAGAAAGAAAATGACAGACCAATCTCCTTAATGAACATAGATGCAAAAATCTTAAATAGAATACTAGCAAAAAGACTCCAGCAAGTGACCACGAGAATCATTCACTATAATCAGATGGGATTTATACCAGGAATGCAAGGATGGTTGAATATTAGGAAAACCATCCAGATAATTGACCATATCAACAAGCAAGCCAACAGAAACCACATGATTATCTCAATAGATGCTGAAAAAGACTTTCACAAAATACAGCATCCATTCCTATTGAAAACACTAGAAAGTATAAGAATAGAAGGGCCTTTCCTAAAAATAATAAACAGTGTATATTTAAAATCATCAGCAAGCATGATATGCAATGGAGTTAAATTAGTAGCCTTCCCAATAAGATCATATGTGAAACAAGGATGCCCATTATCACCTCTATTATTTAACATTGGACTAGAAACACTAGCAGTAATAATTAGAGAAGAAAAAGAAATTGAAAATATTAAAATAGGTAATAAGGGGACTAAACTCTCACTCTTTGTCAATAATATGATGCTCTACTTAAAGAATCCAAGAGAATCAACTAAAAAGCTAGTGGAAGTAATCAATGACATTAGCAAAGTTGTATGATACAAAATAAACCCACATAAATCATTAGCTTTTCTATATATTTCCAACACAACTCAGTAGCAAGAGTTAGAGAAATTCCATTTAAAGTCACCCTAGACAATATAAAATACTTAGGAATCTATTTGCCAAGAGAAACACAGGAATTATATGAACACTACTACAAAGCATGTTCCACACAATTGAAACTTGAGCTAAATAATTGGAAAAACATTACTTGCTCATGGGTAGGATGAGCTAACATAATAAAAATGACAATCCTGAACAAATTAATTTACTTATTCAGTGCCATACCTATCAAACTACCAAGAAACTTTTTTACTAGATTAGAAAATAATATAACAAAGTTCATTTGGAAAAACAAAAGATCAAGAATATCAAGGGAAATAATGCAAAAAAAATATGAAGTATGGATGCCTAGTAGTACCAGATCTTAAACTATATTATAAAGCATGGTTATCAAAACAATATGGTACTGACTAAGAGACAGAAGGATCAATGGAATAGGCTTGGGGTAAATGTCCTTGGCAAGATAGTGTATGACAAGCCCCAAAATTCCAGCTTTTGGGACAAGAATGTACTGTTTAACAAAAACTGCTGGGAAAATTGGAAAACCGTATGGGAGAGAATAAGTTTAGATTAACATCTCACACCTTCCACCAAGATAAATTCAGAATGCGTAAATGACTTAAATATAAAGATGGAAACTATAAGTAAATTTGGTGAACATAGAATGGTATACCTGTCAGATCTATGGGAAAGAAAAGAATTTAAGACCATGTGAGAAATAGAGAATATCACAAAATGTAAAATGAATAATTTTATTACATTAAATTAAAAAGATTTTGTACAAACACAAACAATGCATCCAAAATTAGAAGGGAAGCAACAAATTGGGGAAAAATCTTTATAATGAAAACCTCTGACAAAAGTCTAATTACTCAACTTTATAAGGAGCTAAATCAGTTGTAAAAAAAATCAAACCCTCCCTAATTGATATATGGGCAAGAGGCATGCATAGTGTAAGAGGGAAAATGGGAATTATTGTGCTTGGACTGGATATTTAAGTTTGGGTGGCCAGAAATCAATTAACTTTATTTCAAAATAAAAGAGACTCAAGTCAGGATGACTTTTATGGTGGTTTATTTACAATTAGGAAGGTTGAAGGTAAGGAAAATGAGAGAGAGAAACTCTAGCCTGGACCAGAGGCCTGGACAGGGAGGCTTTGGAGGCCCCAACCGAGGGGGCACAGAGGTTAATTAAACAAGGCTTCTAGCCACAAGGCCTCCTTTAAGAAGGGAGGCCTCCTTGAGGCTAGAACATTGTTTCCCAAACTTTTTTGGCCTACTGCCCCCTTTCCAGAAAAATATTACTTAGTGCCCCCTGGAAATTATGAAACTATTTATTGAACTCAGAATAGAATGTAATACAAAAAAAGTGTGGTCATCACAGCTCCCCTGGATTGCTACAGCACCCACCAGGGGGCAGCGGCACCCACTTTGGTAATCACTAGGCTAGAGCCTCCAGAAAAGCCAAGGGAAGAGAAAGAGAGTCAGCCTAACTTACCCACATGACAATTCAAAGGGAAATAGTCTGAGGTCTCACTTGAGCTCCTTCAACACCAAGTTCAAAGCACCAAAAGCCCTCCACAGGAAGTTACCATCATATTTAAAAAAATAGCAGCTTTTGTCACCTCTTGCATCCACCTCAAGTTTCTCGTGGACAAATGGTAGCCTCAACACTGTTTTGGACTGCCCACAGGGTATTCACTTGTTTTTTGTCACTTCCTATCATATGTGGGTCATAGACCTCAATCTTCCCCACTTAATTCTAATTTGGGTGGGGTGACATTATTCCTGGTGGCTAAATTCTAAAGAATGAATGAGGGTGAACTAATCATTGGATCATTAGTTTTGTCCTCTTTTCTTTTTATTTCCAAATCTCTGTAATTTAAAAGTTAGTTATGTTTACAAGAGCTTTCAGGGAGACCAGGGGGAATATAATATTGGAAATTTGTGGGTTCTTGAACTATTTTTGAGGTCCCTGATCTAAACTTCCTGTGGACATATAGGGCTCTTTCAAACTACATTTCTCATGATCCAACTGGCTTTCTGTCTTTGTGGTGATGTAAGACAGTTACATAATAATGTAAATAGAAGCATAAATAGTGAGAGACTGCATTGGTACCTCCTCTTTTCTGACTTGGGAGCAGGAGTCAGGATGGGAGGAGGAGCCAACAGGGCATGACTTTCAAATTGACTCTTAAAAGGCATGTGGTTTTATTTTTCCAATGGATACCAATAAATCCTTTAAAACCATATTTTTAAATCTATACTTTTATATCCATTTTGTTTCTTACATTAAGCAGTTTTCAGATAAAGAAATCAAAACTATCAATAAGCACATGAAAAAAGTATTCTAAATCTCTTATAATCTGAGAAATGAAGATCAAAACAACTCTGAGGTATTGCCTCACACCTAGCAGATTGGCTAATATCACAGCAAGGGAAAGTCATAAATGTTGGAGAGGGTGTGGCAAAATTGAGAGATTAATGCATTGCTGGTGGAGTTGTGAATTGATCCAACCATTTTGGAAGGCAATTTGGAACTATGCCCAATGGGCTTTAAATGACTGACTGCCCTTTGGCCTAGCCATACCACTGCTGGATTTATATCCCAAATGGATAATAAGCAAAAATACTTGGTCAAAAATATTTATAGCTTCACTCTTTGTGGTGGCAAAAAATTGGAAAATGAGGGGATACCCTATGATTGGGGAATGGCTGAAGAAGTTGTGGTATATGTTGGTGATGGAATATTACTGTGCTCAAAGGAATAATGAACTGGAGGAATTCCATGTGAACTGGAAAGACCTTCAGGAATTGATGCAGAGTGAAAGGAGCAGAACCAAGAATACAGAAAGACTGATACACTGTGGCATAATTGGACTTCTCTACTAGCAGCAATGCAATGATCCAGGACAATTCTTAGGAACTTATGAGAAAGAACACTATCCACATCCAGCAAAAGAACTGTGGGAGCCAAAACACAGAAGAAAAATATTTCTTTGATCACATGGTTTGATAAAGATAGTATTGGGGATGTAGACTCTAAACGATCACTCTAATGCAAATATTAATAATATGAAAATAGGTCTTTATCAGTAATACATGTAAAATCCAGTAGAATTGCTCATTGGCTATGGGAGGGGCAGGGGAGGAAGGGAGGGAAAGAATATGAATCGTGTAACCATGGAAAAATATTCTTAATTAAATAATTAATTTTAAAAATAAGTCTCATGAGAAATGTCTTTAGGCATCAGTGGAGAGGGGAAAGGGAGCAGCCCTCTCTAGCACACTCCAGCACTCATGCCATAGCCTTGCCAGCACAGACCTTGATGTATACTTAGACCTGTAATATTTAATATTTTTATTAAATACTTCTTCAAAAGCATAAATGACTTGGAAGGAATAGCTGACACATTAAAATAATTGAGGATACTAAATATATATACATATATATTTTGATATATATTTACTATATTTTATTATTTATTTTTATTATACATTATATATATATGTATATATATATATGTTTTACCTTTGACCTAGTAAGATAAAATTTAATAGAGGAAAATGTAAAGTCTTATATTTGTGTTCAATAAATTAAATTAAATAATAAAAGCTGATAGGAGACCTTATTAAATAGTTGGGGTTTTTTGTAGCAGATTAAAGATTCAAAATAAATTCATAATGTAATGACAATAAAAAAGAGTTAATGTGTTGTTAAATACATTCCTAGAGGTGAAGTTTCCTAGATTAAGGAATATAGGTATAAAAATACTTGAATATAGGACCCTCCTTTAACCAAATGGAGTAGAGTTAAGAACATAGAGGCAGAAAACCTGAGTCTAAACCTCTGATGTGCCCCTATTCTATATATGACCATGAACAAGTAATTTACTATGACTGAGTCTCAGTTTCTCCATCTGTGAAATGAAATTGAAAGAGATGACTTTTCCTTTCAAGTATAAATCTATCACTTGAGTTACTTGACGCATGAAGAGATTAAATTATTTACTTAAGTTACCCAGCTAGTAAATCTCAGGATTTACAACTGAATCTTCCTGTCTCTACACTTAGAACCTTATGCACATATTCCATAATGCAAGTATGCTTTTATAGACATACTCATGTGACAATGATGTTGTTGAGGACCTGTTTTATGGTTATCTTGTTTTACAGTGAGCAAAAAGGAATATATATATATATATATAAAAGTACATTATGCAATGACACTATGTCTTAATCTGCAAGTTCTCTTGGCAATGTCCCAGTCTTTTTTGTCATTTCCCCATGAATACACTTGCTACCATCAACAGAGAGAATAGTTATGTTTTTTTTCTTATTTGCCTGACAAAGACTAAAAGAATTAAATATTTTTATAATTCACCTACAAAGATAGATAGTGACAGAATGAGAAATATCTTCCCCAGGAATTAGAAGCCAGCTGCCTCCCTTTTCTGAATAATTTGATGCTGAAGTTTTATCAACAAGATATTTGCTTTGTTGGGGAAATATTATATTTTACTGTTTTAATTAACAGCAATACCTTAATGTCTACCTTGGAATTTAAACAATTATTAAATAATCAGACTCAAAAGATTGAAACCTATCTGACAATTAAAGTCATAATTCTTTTCTGCTCACTTAGGCACCTGGAGCGAGTTTCAAAAAGGTAATTATATTCATTGTAAATTTATATGCTCTGCATATCCCCAGTAAGCATTCAGAAGGAAAGTGGTACAGAAGACAGGTGCTTAAATTAATAAACATTAGAAAATCAGCTAGAGATTTAACTACACAAGTTATTGTTTTCAAACTAATTATTTAATAATTGAACATCTCTATACACCTGGTCCCAAATCATGGGATTCAATTACCTTGAATGGCTTAGGGTTCATATTTGATCACTTAATACCAAATTTGCATAGTATAGGACCGGGAAATGGATAGATGGTAGAGGGCAATTTAAATTTCCCTGAAGTTTTCCAGAAAGTTCACAAATCAAAACATTCAAGCTTGTAGAGCAGGGGCTGTAATTAATTTAAAAGAAGCCTCATTAACAGTTCAAAACTGAGAGCAAGTAAGGCATGTTCCTGGCAAATAGTTCAGCACCAGAGACTGAGGTAGCTTTGCAAGTCCAATTTATCTGGCTGTTAACATGTATGTTTGATATGGTAATTAGACACTTCTCACCTTCAACCTAATACTCCCTTCTTCCAAGGTAGAGAAGCCGAAGGGCACAAATCCCAGAATTTTTAATTCTTCTTATATTTTGATCTTGAAAACTGGCATCCTTTCAAATTACATATGGAACAAGAAAAGGCCCTTGGAAAATAGACATACATTAAATGAATGCTTCCAGGAGGACATAATGGTCAGCTTGTCTCAGCACTGAGCAAACATAAATGTTCTCTGGTAGTGACAGTCTAAATAAGAGGCTATTTTTGTTGTAAAACAAAATTATTATCCCACTATGTGATCTTATTTGACCCTAGACCGTTGTGCTAAGGAGACAAAGAACCTCTCAAGTCACAGACATGCTGTTATTCGAAAATAATC
Organism: Gracilinanus agilis; assembly: GCF_016433145.1. Lineage (NCBI taxonomy): Eukaryota > Metazoa > Chordata > Mammalia > Didelphimorphia > Didelphidae > Gracilinanus > Gracilinanus agilis. The sequence continues at coordinate 75,260,595 of NC_058131.1, forward strand.
ATAACACTACAGGAATAAAATCATTGTTCCCCACCAATAAAATTATTTTAATTACCTATATAAAACACACACTCATAGATACAGATAGATGTAGATATAGATATAGATATAAATTCATATATGTGTTCAGGTCTTTAAGAGCCTTTTTTCATGTTACTCATTTAACTTTTGGTATTCACCTTTCACTCAGCTATTTCCTGTTGCTCCAAGAACCTATAACATTCACAGCAGCTACACACACAACTAAAATTGTCTCAGCCAGCTGGTGAAGTCAGGTTGAGAGGAACTGTCTAGGGTCAAACCCCTGGGTGAGTTAGGGGACTCTCTACCTCAACCATGTAAAGATTTCTCCCAAAAGAATGGACAAAGGAGAACAATCCATTCCAGCAGTCCTGATGGAGGCTGAAGCAGGCATTTTGGAGCACTTAGAACTCGGTCAGACTTCAAAGACACCTTGGTCATCCATTGCATCCTAAGTCATTGCCAGTCATCTTGACTTTTGTTTTATGAATGGATTTTGATGACTCTCGAAGAGATACTATGGTTTGAGGACTTTATGCAACTGTGCTTCTCTAAAATCCATCTCATACTGTAAGGATGGGATTTGCGCAAGGGTGATGGGACAAAAGGAGCCAGAGAAAGCAGTTGCTGACTATTGCTGACAGTTGAGAAGAGAGAGGATTTCTGGGTATTTCTCCAGGAGAGAAGAGGAGGAGAGGTCTTCAGGCAGAGGGCTTGGAGGAGGGAAGAGGAGGACATCCCAACTCTGATCCAGTCCTGAGGGCTTCCTGAGGATCTTTCTTTTGGAAATTGAAACCCTGATTCCCTGATCAAAGCCATTCCACTGCATCACACCCATCAAGACTTCAACCATAGAGTCAGCTAAGTTTTTGGACTCCAATTTGGGAGCAATCTCATAGTCTCCTTCTCCCATTACCCAGCCTTGCAGAGACCCCTTTCAGTCAAAACTTACAATTATAGAATAGGATAAGAAACAGAGAAATAGAAATAGTAGGAGAAGGAATGAGGGGAGAGAAACTTAGGAGTGGGAACCATTGGGTTTCCCACCTAAGAGATAGACCCTATAGGAATAGCAAAGAGGGCACCCCAAAATCCCTCTGCCCTTCACCCCTTTCCCCAATCCCTGAATTGCAAATAATAAAAGCCATTCATCAGTAAGATAGTATTTCAGAGTGCCTGAGAGACAACAAGGGAGAGGGGAACCACAGCTTGGTCTTGCTGCCTCCATCTTGAAGCCAGACCACCCACTGTGAATTTTAAATGATGGGGAGAGGTTTGTGGGAACCCTGTCCTTATTCAGAATCAGATTGGGGTACCACATATGTCATCTTATAGGGAAGCTTCACCCCCAACTCCTGTGGGGTAGCACCCCTTAAAGTCTCCCAGTGTATATTCAGCCCCAGGGGAAAGCTGGAAGAGAGACTCACCAAACATAGATTCTCTCTCTCTCTTTCTCTGTCTCTCTTTCCCATCTATCATAACAATGATTATTGGCTCTCTTTATTATTACAATTTACCAGTAAAGAAGTCATCCTGTGGTGTCAATGATCTTCAGAAATAAAGGACCTACACACACACACACACGCACACACACACACACACACACACACACACACACACACACACACACACACACATATATATATATATATATATATATTACATGTATTATTTTCCTTGAGACATGACCATGATTAGGAAGTCATCAAATAATTACTTTAATTTTGGTACCATGTACAGATACAAAAATCAAAAGCAGTCTTGAAATTGAACATCTTATGTGTCCAACTTCTTCAGTTCACCTTTGAAATTTGAGGAATTGCATAATAGAAATAGATTTGGAAATATTTTGATACATCTGGGAACCCCAGTAATCCATGCATTTTTATTAGTCACATCATATTCACTATTAACAATAATAAATAGAAATAATGAAAATAAAATTATTGTAGTTATGATTCCTCATCATAATGATGATCTTAAATGGATAAAGTATAGTAAAGAAAATTATAATGATGATAATAATATCTAATGTTACATAGAACTTATTTTGCCCTGCAATTTATACTTTTTTTCTAGTTTTATTGTCAAAACAAGTTTGAGATGTAGATATTCTTATTGTCTTCATTTTAAAGGTGAGGAAATTGAGGCAGATAAAGGATGTGATTTGTCTAGGGTCATAAAGCTACTAAATGCCTATAGTAGTATTTGAACTCAGGTATTTTTTACTCCAGGCCCTGTGCTCTATCCACTGTACGTCCTAACTGCTCATGTATAACATATAAAGTATTCTATGGTGTAATAGTTTTATTATTCCCATTTTCAGACAACAAAACTGATGTTCAGATGGGTAAGCAACTGCTTGCAGTATTCATATTACTATTAAGGTTCAGAACTGAGATTTAATAATATTTAAATGGCATAGGCAATGCTCACATTTACCTTACAGGCAGAACTCCCCTTTGACTTCTATTAAGATTAAAGGGTGAGGAACTAATTACTGTGATTTTTCATGCAGACATCAGATAAGTGAAACCAGCAATATACCTGTCATTGAATAATAAATCTGTAATTCATTTTGTAATAAGGTATCACTGAAATAATGAAAACTTTCTGATTTCTCCCTATTACACTAAAATTGCATTCAATTTATATCTACTTCTTAATGTAGGTAACATTCTAGTTGGTCAAAAGATTACTGTCATATTTGCAGACTGAAAGTTTTAAAATTAAGACAGGAATTAATTGATTCCCCAGCAGGATTTTCCCCCATTTTGCAAATTTCATTTTAACTTGCAACTTATATTTAAGTTGCAAATTAAAATCTTGGGTGTATATATAGATACAAATAAAAAGTGGTTAATTGAGAAGATGTCATCAGGAATGAAAAGAATCATTAATCCTTAAAAATTATATTTAAACAAAAATAATAGAAAAAATAGAGGAACACATAAAATTGTCAATTAAGGGAATATTAAAGTTGGCATCATTTTCTCCCCAAAATGAGATGAGTTTTCCTGGGCACCAAGGCCAGGTGGCTGTCTAAATTAAGAATGCTGGCAAACAATCATCTTATGACTCATCTTGCCATGCTATGCCTTCCCAGGTCAAAATAGCCAACCTTAACAAGATTCCACTATATGAGTTGTCCACCCTTAAGAGAATTAAACTCCTTGAGGTTAAGGGCTGTTTTGCGTTTCGATTTTTGCCAATAATGTTTAGCAAAGTTCCTGGGACATAGTAACTCCTTAATAAAGGGTTTTTATAATTATTTTATAATTATATAACAATTATAATCATTCATTCACATATACACCCAGACTCCAGTACCCATCAACCTATAGCATCCGTCTATAGGCACTGAATGCCTGGCATACACACAACCATAAACGTTCTGTGGTCTAACCCAGTGATGGCAAATCTTTTAGAGACAGTGTCATGCCTCATCCCCACCAGAGACCAAGTGCCCCACCATGCTCCTCCTGCCTCAGCCCCCATCCCACCCCCTTAACCCAGATAGGGGAGGGAGGAAGTAATCCCATTGTGCTGCTGGGCAAAGGTGTGGGTAAAGTGAGGAATATCCTCAGGCACATGGATAAAGGGAGGGGAAAAACTCCACTCTATGTCCCTCTGACTTTCTAATAACAAACTCTGGTACATGACTGCAGGCATGCCCAATCTGTATGCCCTTTTTGGCACGTGTGCCATAGGTTCCCTATCACTGGTCTAACCTAACTAACATCAAACCCCTTTTTGCTTGAATAGAGCATTACATCTCCTCTTTCAGTTCTTTGTCTCAGGCTAATTTCCACATCATTAATATACTCCATCTCCTAGATACACCCCTTTCTTTCAATGGTTTCCGGTGCCACCCTCACCTTTTACATGAAGTCTTTGTTGACCAGCTCCCACTAGATACACTTTCCAAAATTATTTTGTATTTATTTTGCATATGTTCTGCACATATGTAAAAGTTATTTTCCTTAATAAAATATAATCTTATTGGAGAGAGATACTATTTCATTTGTCTTTGTGTTCCTAGTATCCAGCATGGTTCTAAACAATTAATAATGTTTAATAAATTGACTGAGTATTTGATGAAGTTACTCTAGGATACCATATGATATTTGGTGTTTTTTTTTTCAGTTGTGCCCAACTCTTTCTGACTTCATTTGGGGTTTTCTTGGCAAAGATACTGGAATGGTTTACGATTTTCATCTTTATTTCATTTTATAGATGAGGAAACACGTAAAGTAAGTGACTTGCCCAAGGTTATATAGCTAGTTTCTCAAGCCTGATTTGATACTTTTTTTAGACCCCTTTATCTTACTTTTACACTTTGTCCTAGAGCTTGTAATATTTTAGTGCCTTAATACAGGCTTGTAGAGATTCAGAATAACAACAAAAAAACCTATTATTAAGAAAAGTGGCAGTCACCCTTTTTTACCTCTATTATTGCCAAACTGAAAAGACAAAGTTTTACTATGTCTAAGAGAAGGTATTCTCCTAATAAAGTACTGGTCTTAGGATAGAAAGGGGCCCTGCCAAGGAGACACACAGTTTGTAATTAAGACATTAGTTTATATATTACTCAAAATTTAAATTTAAATAAAAATTATTTTTATGATAAAATAATATTTCATTATAATAAATTATATATAATTTAATATAATATTTTATTTATAAATACTTTATATTTATATATCATATATAAATTATATATAATACATTTTATATTTTATTGTATTAAATATTAAAATATAATTATATTAAATATGATATGTTTTATTAGATAATATATTTTATTATATGTGATAATATGCTAAGTAATGTAACATAATAAAATGAAATTTTATAATAAAATAAAATTTTAAATAAAATTTTTAAAATAAAATTGAACATATTTGGGATATAGATAAAGGTATTCTTTTTTCCCTTTTTTGTCAAATGGAGACACACAATTCTGGGATTGAAAGGATACAAGTAAGTAATCTTCTGAGAATCTGGATACAAAGGTAGGTCTTATACTGGGGTCTTCCTAGTTAGGAGACCAGCTTTCTATTGACGATGACTGACCAGCTTATTCTCATACTAAATCAATACAAAAATCATTTGGGTAGGGAGCATGAATAACTGGGGGAACCAGGTAAAGCCTTTTGTAGATGGTAATCCCAATAGGTCAATCTACACACATTTATTGATCTCCTCTGATGTTCTAAGACACTGTGATAGGCACCAGGGGGACAAAGAAACCCTTCACAGTGCCTACAATGCTCTCTCCTCTTTCTTATGTCTTCCAGAATCCCTCGTTTTCAAGGCTCAAGATCTGAAGAGATCTTGGCTCATTTTTCCTTCTCCCCACCCTCTCCCCATCAGCTGTTAGTGACCCTCCTCTTCAGTCTTATATTTATTTGGTAAATATTTTGTGTATAATTATTTATGTCTCCCCTAAAAGAATGGAAGCTCCTTTAGGGCAGACATTATTTTCATTTTTGTCTTTGTATCCCCAGCACCTAGCATAGAGCTTGGCCCATAGCAGGCACATAATAAAAATTTATTGACTCATTGCCTTAAAAAACAAACAAACAAACAAAACCCCCTATCTTTCGTAGGCACTCAACATGAAGGAAAGGCATTAGTTCTAATGAATTCTTACCTAAGTGAAGCAGGGCTAAGCATGGGGTAGAAGGGTGGTCAGGAAAGCTCTCACCTGGCTTATTGACATTAGCATTTCAGTAATTTTCATTGACATCTCCTCCCAAGAATCAGAAATATCTAACTTTCATGAACTGATTGTAAATTTTGAAAAATGTTATTTCAACCATGACATATTTCTTTTAAAAAAGCATTTCTCTGATTATGAGAATAATTTTCTGAAAAATAGTAGCAATTATTATGAACCTAGATAAGTTTTTCTACTGCTTTTATTCATTTCATTTCACTTGATCAAATGCAAATAGACATGACCAACTCTAGAGTAGAGATACATATCAAGATATATATCTATATCATGCATATATATCTTACATATACTTCTGTTGGTGATCTGTTTATTTGCAAATGGGTAATTTCATTCACTTAAGCTTGAACCATAACTAAATGCAATCATAGCTTTGTAGCAAGGTACCAATATCTTAGAGAAAAGGGTATATTTCTTTCATGAGTCAGCATTCCTCAAACCCCATGTCATATAGAGTCACTCTTTAAGTTCTCTTCATCTTATGTTATCTGCCTTTCTTCACCATTTTACCACTTTGCCTTTTTCTTTCAAAACTGACCCCATCTTCTTCCTGGAAGCACTTCACAGTCATCTACAGGTTTAGTGCTGGTTAGGCTAAATCCTTTAAGGGTAGGGCTTCCATATTTAATATTTCACCTAGAAAGCTTCTCTTCTTTATTATTTTCTCCTAAGCCCCAAACATTGAATTGTGAATTTTTTGTCATAAATAAATTTTGAGATTTTATATTTCCATTGTGTAACTTAGTGTGTATAAGCTATAAAGCATCAAAAAACCTATTTTGTAATCAGGCTAGGCCATTGTTTTTGGTCAACTCTAAATTTGAGACATCGAAAATTTTTAAAAATTAGCAGTTATTAAACATGTATAAGTGAAACACTGTGCCAAGTCCAGGGAATATGAAGACCAAAAGAAATAATAAGACATATCAAGGAATTCAAAATTTTTAGAAAATTACTTTGCACTTAGGAAGAGTTTAATAGATGTATATCACTGAGATGCTAATGATGGAGGTACATATGCAAATATAAAAGGCATAGTCCCACTAAATACTAGATAGCTGTACAGGCTAAAGAGTACATATTAAACTATGTTGAAGTAACTTGAATAAGTTACAATTTTCAGAACAAAAAGGATTTTCGGAACATATATGTATGTATACACGTATATATGCATACTTACATATTATTTTAAAATAAAATATAACTAAAATAAAAGCATGTTATTCATTGCAGCCAAAATAACATATTTTGCTTTTTTTCTGAAGAAACCAGCATAATTTGAAAAAAACAAAAAAATGAACATATCTGTGTCAAACATTCCTTTTTCTGGAATTATTCTTCAATAAAATACAAAACAGAAAATCTCAAGAAATTTCCCAGTATAAACTCATATAAAAAAGCAAAAGAGGATATTGTATAAAATCCCCTAATTAAAGGCTTGTTCTTTTGTTCTCTCAGGTAGGTGGCCCTTTTATAAATGGAAAGTGCCATTGATTTAGAATGTTAAAACCTGGTTTTGAATTATAACTCTGCCACTAAATCATATGTGTGATCTTTCATGTAGTAGTTTAGCTCAATTTTGTGATCTATAAATAGTTTTGAATCAGATGTTTCTTCTAAGATTTTCCTAGTCTTCATTTCATAAATATATATTGTATGGATGATGGAAGTTCTAACCAATTATCCTTAGATAAAATTATGTAGTTAGTCCAGAAACATAATGCTTCAAATACTTACCCAATTTTGAGAATGGCAAGATTAAACAGGTAAATTGTTCTGTTTTTTTTAAATTTATATTTTATTATTCTGGAGAATTGAGTCTAATACTTTCAGCCAAAGAATTTTGATCCAAAGCTCAGATTCCCCAAAAAGAGCTTGTGAGTGTCAGAAATTTTGAGATAGAGAAATAATGTTTGAGATTACAGAAACAAAATAGTTTTGAAGCAAGCTACGTTTTCTGTAAGTAAAATCAAGGTAATTAATGAGATAAGGCAATTATTTAACACCTCTTATCTACTAGGCACTGTACCAGGTTAGTACTAGGTGTAAGGTGGTACCTCAGAGTTGTTTTGATTTGCATTTCTCTAATTATGAGAGATTTAGAACACTTTTTCATGTGCTTATTGAGAGTCTTGATTTCTTTATCTGAAAATTGCCAATTCATGTCTCCTGACCATTTATCAATTGGTGAATGGCTTGATGTTTTTGTACAATTGACTTAGCTCCTTGTAGATTAATGTAAATAGCTGATATTCAGGGTTTGATCATTTTGCTAAATTTAATTTTGAACATATCACCATAGCTGATAATTGTGGGGAGATGATCTTTTTAGTCCATATAACACCTACGATATTCTGAAGACTGAATGTGTACATTGCAGCCTAATAATATTCAAAGATTAGTATTCTTGACTTCATAGATATATAGGTATGGGCATGCCACCAAGGTATCAGACAAAGATATCTTTAAAAAGGCTTCTAAAAGAAGGCTAAACTTTAAGATTTGTCATGATATTTAGACCTTTAGAAATCTTTTGGCTATATCATCCATCAAAACGTTGGCAATTCTGTTAGCCAGTTAAGAAGAAAGAGAACTTATCAACCTTCTTATTAATTACAAATTGATTAGCTGTTTGAAAGTTGCAAGTGATCTCTTAAAGCTACATTAATGGGGTGGTCTTTAACAGGAATGGAATTTGTGCCTGAATCAAATCTTGGCTACTTTGAGTTTTAATAAGATTTTTCTCATATGAGCCAATATTAGATAGAGGATTGCAAATAGCATTTCTATTGGATGCCTGATTCAGTGAGACGGGAGAAGGCAATGGTCATGTGAACATCTCTCTCCTTTCTCCTTCTCTTCAACCTTTCACAGAGTTGTCTGGCATATGAAGCCCAAGCCACCAGCAACTAGTGTAACATCATTTAGGAGTTGAACATTACAAAGTAAAGCAAAATGGACTTACTGAAAGTTATGTTCCAACATTACAAATTAATTTACTCAACTGACATTTCAAAGTGAGATTCTACCTCTGTGACCTTTCAACAACACATTATATATGTAGGTATTTCGTATTATGTACAATATATTAAGATTACTAAAGCATTTTGTGGAAGGGGGCAAAAAAACCTCATCTGAGGAAGATCACTTTCCTCATTTAGTAACTTTTGAAATAGTTTAAATCATTCCCAGAATAAAGGTTACACTAATAAATGTTCCATTTCTTTCAAATGCTTTGAAATGTTAAAACTGCCTGGGAACACATAAAATCTCATATGTTAAGATGTTGCATTGAGCAACATTAAATACATGATTTCTGCCTTTTAGCCAATACTAGGGAAAGATATTCAGATCTAAAGTCATGAGCTCTTTTTTGCAGAGAAATTGCAAGATATGAGATATTGACTGGAATATCTAAATTCCAAAATACTGCCAAAACTCAGTAACTCTAAGATTCTGAGGGCTACTATTCAATAAGGTTTCCTGATATTAAAGGGAAACTTCATCTGGATATGAAAAATCAAAAGCAAAACCACATAGATTTCTATCCTCGATCAGTCTTCATTTCAGAAATTTTTAATGTCATCCCTTTTGTCTATTAAGTTAAAATATCAGTCTTTTACTTTAGTATTGAAGGCTATTGATACTTGTGGTCTAATCTTTGGTTTAAGCACTATCTCCCATTAAACTCCCTCCCTATTTTCCACCCCTCTTCAGTCAGGATTTCTTTCCTTGTACCTAGAGATAAGGGGAGTTTCTGATGTACACTGTCAATTTATAAGAACACAATTGGAACTGGTCTGCATTAGTGGATGACAGCATTAGTAACATAAAACTTTCTAGATTCCTGATTGCTTTTATACCCCAAAATACACTGATTACTAGAGGCCATATCTAGATTCTTAAAGAATCAAAATAATTCATCAGAGTTCAGAAAGAATTGGCACAGGGATGAATTTGCAGAATAGTTTGGTCAGGAAAACAATTCCTAAGGCAATGATTGATGATGATGGTGATGATTAATATTGTGAAGAAAGGTAGCAATGTAGAATGTACAGACATCTATCTTTTGGCATGTGTTTGTTAGCTTCTTATGCCTGATACATACTATCTGTTTAAGTTTAAATGAATTACCTTTATGTTCTTTCAACAACTAAGAACATTGACAAAGAAGATGGCGATCTGAATCAATGGCAGAATTTTCCACCCTGGAAAATTCACACCAAGGAAATCAAAGGTCCTGGAAAAAGACGGTGACATAAGAATTTTATCTTTCTCATGCAATTTTTAATCTTATTTTGTGGATGAAACTATATTCATGCACTAGCAGTTAATACCTTTGAATACATTAATCTATTTTTAAAAGATAATTTTTTCTTTTTTTATTTGTGGAAAATTCATCATTTGTTTTAATCAACTGTTTTCCCATTTTTCTTGTCAAGAAATTTAGACTAAACATAATACACTAATTCTAGACTTTTGTGTAATACAAGTCGCAAAAAGCACTAATTAGGAGGTGATATATTTGACTTGTGGTTGATAATATTAATTTGATTCTGCAAAATTTGAATTATATGTGGTTGCACAAGTTTTTCCTTCTCTAAAACTTATTAGAATATTTTACCCCTCGTGCTTTTACTGTTATCTCTTGTTATGCTGGGTAATGCTAGAGAAGCTAAATAGTCCCTCATTGAGTGGGGTAAAGTGGAGAGTTAACTGACTAAAGGGAATACATACAGATAACACACTAAGCTGGGGAATAGCTGAATAACAAATAGATGAACAAAACCAGGGAAATAGCTTCACTTCACAGTGGGTTCAAATTGTCAATAAAGGTATCTGGGAAAGGAGAAGATACAAGGAAGTTCTGTATAAAAGGTTTAATAACAAAACTAGGACAGGGAGCGAAGGGAAGTAGGAGAAAGTACCACTTAGTTCTAAAAGTAACTGACAGGGAATGGAGGGATGGAGATGGCTACTCTAATCACTAAAACTTCTAGCAGATAGCCTGGGGAAAGGGCTGGCTGGTCAGGGGTATGGGTATCTCATGAAGCTGTCCTTTGGCTGTTGTCTAGATGCCTTAGTTTGTCCCAGGAACAAAGGTTAAACAGCAAGATAATCCAATTGGGAAGTCAGGGAGATGGAATTTTTTGTGCATGTCCACCAAAACAGGAAAATCCATGCTCAACCTACACCTTCATGATCTTGACAGAAGATCATGTATTTTAATGTCCAAGGCACAACTCCAAATTACTGAGATCCCAAACACCACACACAGGCTCACCCATACAGTTGCTTACCCAGTCCACAACTGCCAACCACAACTGCCAAATGCAGAGTCTCTGTGTGAAAGTGTCCCCTCTGCCAGAATTCCAAGTTTGGAGTTCCAAGCTCCTGCCAGCTTGCCAGGCAAAGTCTGCTCTTTGCTACACTAATCTGTATTTTCTCTATAACACTCTTCAGGAATTATGTTCAGAATAAATTTATATCTGAGCATCCAACCATAACCTAATGAGCCTTTTCATTTATCTAGGCTAGTCATTAGACAAAACAAAAACATACAGTCTCCTGATAAACATAAGTTTAAGTCAGGTTGTCAGAAACTTTTTTTGGTAGAAAGAACTTGCAAAGGTTTATACTCTGCTGGCAAGATTACTGAGAAAACAAAATCATATTTGTGTTACCAAAAAAGATATAAAAAAGTAGAATTATTATAATGTGGTGATAAATATTACATAAAACAAGAGCACAATTCAAAAAAGCAAAGGAACTGATTTTACAACCAAAAATAAAATACCCAGCAAAACTGAGTATAATTACCCAAGGGAAAAAAAGGTCATTTAACTAATTTAAGGAGTTTCTACTATTATTGTGAAAAAATCAAGAACTTGTTAGAAAATATGATATAAAAGAATCTTAAGAAGGTAAACTTGGTAGCTCAATAAGGGAACAAAAGTTAAAATTATTTGCTTCTTTTAAGGGAAAATTTCATCTATGACCCTTTAGAATGATATTATTACCTGTGAAGTTGAAAGAGCATACATAGATAAAAGATTTGAGGAGTTAAATTATGGAATTAGCTAATAATAATAATAATAAAGTAAATCACAAAGAGGTAAAATTATCTAATATAAGAGAGGCAAGAGTGGAAGAAGTGTAATAGAAAAGTAGAGCTGAGGATCAAGGGCTGGTAGTAATAGAACCATATTCTGATCAAATCTGGGTTGAAAAGGAAACACCATATAATACTAGAAGAGTAAGTTTTCTTAACATACAGATCTAAAGAAAAAATGAGATATGATAAGTTTTTTAAACATTTATTAATATTCATTTTTAACATGGTTACATGATTCATGCTCCTACTTTCCCCTTCACCCCCCCCCCCACGCTCCCCTGACCCCTGGCCGACACACATTTCCACTGGTTTTATCATGTGTCATTGATCAAGACCTATTTCCAAATTGTTGTTAGTTGCATTGGTGTGGTAGTTTCAAGTCCACATCCCCAATCATGTCCACCTCAATCCATGGGTTCAAGCAATTGTTTTTCTTATGTTTCCTTTCCTGCAGTCTTTTCTCTGAATGTGGGTAGCGTTCTTTACCATAAATCCCTCAGAACTGTCCTGTGTCATTGCATTGCTCCTAGTACAGAAGTCCATTACATTCTATTTTACCACAGTGTATCAGTCTCTGTGTACAATGTCCTTCTGGCTCTGCTCCTTTCACCCTGCATCAGTTCCTGGAATTCTTTCCAGTTCACCTGGAAATCCTCCAGTTAATTATTCCTTTGAGAGCAATAGTATTCCATTACCAGCATATACCACAGTTTGTTCAGCCATTCCCCAATTGAAGGACATACCCTACTTTTCCAGTTCTTTGCCACCACAAAAAGCACAGCTATAAATATTTTCGTACAAGTCTGTTTATCTATGATCTCTTTGGGGTACAAACCCAGCAATGGTATGGATGGATCAAAGGGCAGGCGTTCTTTAATAGCCCTTTGAGCATAGTTCCAAATTGCCAGCCAGAATAGATGGATCAGTTCACAACTCCACCAGCAATGCATTAATGTCCCAATTTTGCCACATCCCCTCCAGCATTCATTATTCTCCCCTTCTTTCATTTTAGCCAATCTGCTAGGTGTGAGGTGATACCTCAGAGTTGTTTTGATTTGCATTTCTCTAATTATTAGAGATTTAGAACACTTTCTCATGTGCTTATTGATACTTTTGATTTCTTTACCTGAAAATTGCCTATTCATGTCTCTTGCCCATTTATCAATTAAGGAATGGCTTGATTTTTTATACAATTGATTTAATTCCTTGTATATTTGAGTAATTAGACCCCTGTCAGAGTTTTTCGTTATAAAGATTTTTTCCCAATTTGTTGTTTCCCTCCTGATTTTGACTACATTGTTTTTGTTTGTACAAAAGCTTTTTAGTTTAATATAATCAAAACCACTTAATTTACATTTTATAATTTTCTCTAACTCTTGTTTGGTTTTAAAATCTTTCCTTTCCCAGAGATCTGACAAGTATACTATTCTGTGTTCACTTAACTTATTTATAATTTCCCTCTTTATATTCAAGTCATTCACCCATTCTGAATTTATCTTGGTGTAGGGTATGAGATGTTGATCTAAACCTAATCTCTCCCATATTGTTTTCCAATTTTCCCAGCAGATTTTGTCAAATAGTGGATTCATGTCCCAAAAGTTGGGCTCTTTGGGTTTATCATACACTGTCTTGCTGACATCATTTACCCCAAGTCTATTCCACTGATCCTCCCTTCTGTCTCTTAGCCAGTACCATATTGTTTTTTTTTTTAATTTTTTTTTAATTTTAAACCCTTAACTTCTGTGTATTGACTTATAGGTGGAAGAGTGGTAAGGGTAGGCAATGGGGGTCAAGTGACTTGCCCAGGGTCACACAGCTGGGAAGTGTCTGAGGCCGGATTTGAACCTAGGACCTCCAGTCTCTAGACCTGGCTCTCAATCCACTGAGCTACCCAGCTGCCCCTCTCTAGGATTTTTTAAGTAGACCATTATATCATCTGCAAAGAGTGATAGCTTAGTCTCCTCCTTGCCTATTTTGATACCTTCAGTTTCTTTTTCTTCTCTAAATGCTACTGCTAGTGTTTCTAGTACTATTTTGAATAATAGAGGTGATAATGGCATCCTTGCTTTACTCCTGATCTTATTGGAAAGGCTTCTAACTTATCCCCATTGCATATGATACTTGTTAATGGTTTTAGGTATATACTGTTTATTATTTTTAGGAAAGGTCCTTCTATTCCTCTACTTTTCAGTGTTTTCAATAGGAATGGATGCTGCATTTTGTCAAAAGCGTTTTCAGCATCTATTGAGATAATCATGTGATTTTTGTTTGTTAGACTGTTGATATGGTCAATTATGTGGATGGTTTTCCTAATGTTGAACCAACCTTGCATTCCTGGTATAATCCCACCTGATCATGGTGGATGATCTTCTTAATTACTTGCTGGAGTCTCTTTGCTAGTATTCTATTTAAGATTTTTTGCATCTATGTTCATTAGGGATATTGGTCTATAGTTTTCTTTCTCTGTTTTTGATCTCCCTGGCTTTGTGCCATATTTGTGTAATAAAAGGAATTTGGTAGGACTCCTTCTTTGCTTATCTTATCAAATAATTTGTATAGTATTGGGATTAGTTGCTCTTTGAATGTCTGATAGAATTCACTTGTGAATCCATGAGACCCTGGCGATTTTTTCTTAGGGAGTTCTTTGATGGCTTGTTCAATTTCTTTTTCTGATATGAGATTATTTAGGTATTCTATTTCTTCTGCTGTTAATCTAGGCAATTTATATTTTTGTAAATATTCATCCATATCTCCTAAATTATTATATTTATTGCCATATAATTGGGCAAAATAGTTTTTAATGATTGCCTTAATTTCCCCTTCATTAGAGGTGAGGTCTCCCTTTTCATCTTTGATACCGTCAATTTGGTTTTCTTCTTTCCCTTTTTTATTAGATTGACCAGGACTTTGTCTATTTTATCTGTTTTTTCAAAATACCAGCTTCTAGTCTTATTTATTAATTCATAGTTCTTTTACTTTCAATTTTATTAATTTCTCCCTTAATTTTTAGTATTTCTAATTTAGTTTTCATTTGGAGATTTTTAATTTGCTCGCTTTCTAATTTTTTGAGTTGCATGCCCAATTTGTCAATCTCTGCCCTCCCTCCCTAATTTGTTAATATATGCACTCAAGGATATAAATTTCCCCCTGAGTACTGCCTTGCCTGCATCCCACAGGATTAGGTAGGACGCCTCATCATTGTCATTCTCTTCAATGAAATTGTTGATTGTTTCTATGATTTCTTCTTTGACTAGCTGGTTTTGGAGAATCATATTATTTAATTTCCAATTTGTTTTTGATTTGCCTGTCCAGGTGCACTTACTAATTATTATTTTTATTGCATTACGATCTGAGAAGGTTACAATTATTATTTCTGCTCTTTTGCATTTGTTTGCAATGTTTCTATGCCCTATTACATGGTCAATCTTTGTGAATGTACCATGTGCAGCTGAAAAGAAGGTGTATTCCTTTTTCTCCCTATTTATTTTTCTCCACATATCTATTAAATCTAATTTTTCTAGGACTTCATTCACCTCTCTTACCTCTTTCTTATTTATTTTTTGGTTTGATTTATCTAGGTCATAACTAATGGTGAGGGCATAAGGGAAAAACTCTCAGGATAATTTAAGAGAAGCATTTTTAGAATCAAATTCCTAGTAAGAAATATAATGCCAGTATTGAGTATAAGGAAGGGATTTTTGGAAAGGTTTAGTGAATAAGAAGGTAAGGAAGAAGTAAAAAAAAAAAGGAAGTGCTGTAAGAAGAGTGGGCTAATTTAGAACTAGAAGGGTACAGGAAAAGGACAAGGGAAAGATCCTAAGAATGGGTACAAATTACAGGAAAAATAAAAAGAAGACATTGGACTTCTGAGGAGAACATGGCAAAAAGAAAGGAAGAGAAAGACAAACAGTATGGAAAAAAAGAATGCATGGAAATATATAACTATTAGTTATGACCTTTGAATGTGAATAGGATATATTCAACCAGAAAATGAAAACAGATAGCAGAAAAGATTAAAATCCAAAACCTGACAGTGTGTTATTTATAAAAACCCACTTAAAAATAAGACAAACAGAAAATCAAAATAAAGTGCTGAAGCAGAATATTCTATGATTCAAGTGAAACAGAGAAAGCACACTAACAAAGTTAAAGCTAAAACAGATATAATCAAAAGAGATAGACAGAGAAATTATATTTTAAAGAAAAAAGCTAATTGTTTTACAGAAGCAAATAGGTAACAACACAATAATAGATGGGGGCTTCAATATTTTCCTCTCTGAACTAGATAAATCTAAACAAAAATTAAATAATAAAGAGGTCAAGAAGATTAATAGGAATTTAGATATGCAAAACATGATAGATAGCTGGGGAGAACTGAATGGAAGCAAAAAGTATACCTTCTTCTTGGTGGAATATAGTACCTTAGCAAAAATTGGACATATATTAGGGTATAAAGTCATTATAATTAAATGTAAAAAGGGAGAAATATTAGGATAAATATTAAATGCATACTTTTCAGACCACAATGCAATGAAAGTATACATAATAAATGTCCCTGGAAAAATAAAATAAAAATTAATTGAAGTCTAAATAGCTTAATATTACAGAATGAGTAAGGTAAAGAACAAGTTATAAAAACAATAAATAATTTTGTTAGTGAGAATGATAATAAGAAAACAACATGCCAAATACTATGGAATATAGCAAAAGAAGTAATAGGAAGAAAATTTGTATTTCTCAATGCTCATATTAATTAAAGTTGAGATCAATAAAAATTAATTTTAAAAATAGAATTAAACACAGGATTTTAAAATAATATTGATGTAAAGACTATAATAAAATAAAGAATCTGTTATTAAAATTCAAGACTTAATAGAAGCATATAAATATAAATATGAAAATGAGATCATGAGGTATTTAACACTGTTAATACTGTTTGTGTTTTATTTCTTTTTCAGAAAACTGCCTGTTAATATCTTTGAACATTTATCAAATGGATAATGGCTCTTATTTTTCTAAATGTGACTCAGTACTCTGTATATTTGAGAAATGAGGCCTTTTACTGAAAAAATTATGTATTGCAGTTAATATACATATATATTTTTTTCATCATGCATAGTACCTTTTAGCAAAATGTAGTTTCCTCATTACCTTTAAAATTTAGACTTTTTTCTAAGGTCATATTTACTACTTCTCCATTTTTAATTTTAGCTGAAGCATAATATATTCTGGAGCAGCCTCTTATTTTAAATCTTTGCATTCTTTTTGTTTTCAAATATGTTTTGTGTAAAACACAATCTGGTTGAATTCTGGTTTCTGATCTATTTTACTCTCTACTTTGATTTTATTAGTGATTAATCTCATCTATTTTCAGATTTATAATTACTATGTATTTCCCTCAATCTTATGTTTTTCAATTTCCTTCATTAAAAGTCTGTTTTGGTTCAGACTGCTACATCATTTAATCTGCCCTCCTTTTTAGTCATCTTCTTTCTTATTTAATTGCCTTCTTAACCATAGAAATCTATACTTAACTGAATGTGTATATACATTCTTCCCTCACTGAACCATTTCTGATGAGGGTGGAGTTTACGCAATGGACAATAATTCAATTTCTCCAATTTTCCCATCCACTGTAAAATATTTTCTTATACACAGAGGGGAGGGAAAGAACATGAATCATGTAACCATTGGGAAAAAAATAAAATAAAATAAATAAGAAGTCTGAAAAAAATCTTTCTCTAGGAGAGTTGGACTAGTTTACAACTCCACCAAAAAATTCATTAGTATACTTCTCTTTTCATATCCCCTCCAGTTTTTGTTAATTTCCTTTCCCAAACATAGTCAAATCCTCCCCTCCAGCTCCCCTTTCCCCCAGCCAACAAGTAATTCCACTGGGTTTTACATGTGTCATTGATCAAGACCTATTTCCATATTATTAATTTTTGCATTAGGGTGATTGCTTAGAGTATATATCTCCAATCATGTCCCCATAGGCCCATGTGATCAAGCAGCTGTTTTTATTTTGTGTTTCTACTTCCACAGTTCTTTCTTTGAATGCGAATAGCATACTTTCTCCTAAGTCCCTCAGAAATGTCCTGGATTATTTCATTGCTGCTAGTAGAGACATCCATTACATTGAATTGTGCCACAGTATATCAGTCTCTTTGCATCTGTGGAGAAGGATTTTGAATACTGTCCAAAGTACAATAAAATAGTGCATACCCTTTTATTAAGCAATATAATTGTTAGGCTTTATTAAAAAGAAATCAAAGTAGAACAGATCAAATGGAAAAGGAGATTGTAAGAGTTAAATTTAGTGTTTTTAACTAAATATGAGAATTATAAAGTAATATTGTGATTGCCAATTAAAAATATTATAGTTTAAGTCAAAATAGCAGCTTTATTTTCAAAGTGGTAGAAAGAGTGAAAGTGGAAAAGCGTAAGAAGGAGAAGATTGTCTAACCTATCACTGCAAGTGCTGCTCCAGTGTCCAGCTCAGCCCTGGTAGGGTCTTCCCAAGTCTGATCTCCACTTGGATTTCCAGGTAATCCTCAACCGAAGTGGTGTCCTCAGCCAGAGTTCCACCAATACAGCCTCCTCCAAAGCCAAGGTAGGAATCTCAAACACTCACCCAGAAAGCTGATGCAGGGTCCAGGGAAAAGGTCTCCTCCAAGTCAAGGTAGAGATCTCAGCCTCTCACTCCAAATGCCAGGAAATAATGAATCTCCAGAATCATTCTCTCCAGAAGCCAGGAAAGGAATGAATCTAGATCATGCTGGTCTCTTCTTTTTATGCTCCTTTTTTCCAAGTCACTTCCTGTTACTTCCTGTCATTCCCTCTTCTTCACAAAGCCAATGGCAGCCTTTCAATTTGCCTAGCACTGTCCAAAGGGCAGGGCAGTAGTCTTTGGAGGTGTGAACTTACTCTAGTAAGTGACTTGTGAACTCTTATACTTAATGTTAGGTAGGGCTACTTTAAATTCTTGATTCGATTAGCTAAAAATAGACAAGTGGAGAGTTAATCCTATCTTCACAAGATTCAAAATGTCATGGAAAAATTAATGCATTAAAAAATTAGAGTTGGTAAAGTAGAAGCTAATGACTTCATGAGACATCAAAAAATAACAGAACAAAATCAAAAGAATGAAAAAATAGTACAAAATGTGGAATATCTCATTAGAAAAAATAATTAAACTAGAATATAAATCCAGGAGAGAAAATTTAAGAATTGCTGCACTTACAGAAATTTGTGACCAAAAATATGAGAAAAGACATTATATTACAAAAAAATTATCAAATAAAGCTTTTCTGATATTCTTGAACAAGAGGACAAAATAGAAATTGAAAGAATCCACCAATCATCTCTGGAAATAAATTCCTAAATGACGACTCCCAAGAATATTATATTCAAATTCCAGAACTTCCAGTCTGCAGAAAGCCAGAAAGAAACAATTCAAATATCATAAAATCAAAGTCAGGATTACACATTACTTTCAACTACTTCAATAAAGTATAGAAAGGCTCAAATTTTGATATTTTGATAGGCAAAGGAATTAGGTTAACAATCAAGAATCACTTACCCAGCAAAACAGTATATTTTTAGGGGTAAAAAGTTTATTAAAATGGAAAATTTCCAAGCATTACTAATGAAAATGCAAGACCTAAACAAAAAAGTTGATGTCTAACTGCAAGACTCACAGAAGGATAAAAAGAAAATGAAAAAAAATTTTAGGGGATTCAATAAATACTACCTCACACATATCAGAATGGCCAAAATGACAAAAAAGGAAAGTGATTAATATTGGAGAAGGTGTAGCAAAATTGGGACACAAATGGACTGTGAGTGGAATTCTGAACTGACCCAATCATTCTGGAGGGCAATTGGGAGCTATGTCTAAATGCCATAAAAATGTTCATGTCCTTTTTAAATACCTCTATCAGATCGGTATCTCAAAGAGATTAAAAGGTCAAAGGAACTACTTGTTCAAAATCATATTTAAAGAAACATTTTTTGGTGGCAAAGATTTGGAAATTTAGGGGATGTTCATAAATTGGGAAATGTCCAAACAAATTGTGATTATATGATAGTGATGGAATACTATTGTGTTATAACAAATATTGAACAGGATGTTTTAAGAAAAAACTGGGAGACATTTATGAATGGATGAAGAGTGACATAAGGAGAACCAGGAGAATATTTTACAGAGTAAAAGCAATATTGTACAGTCATTAATTGTAAAAGAGAGCTACTCTCAACAATATACTGATATGGAATAATTTAGAAGAATTTATGATAAAGAATGCTATCCACCTCCAGATAAAGAGCTGTTCGATTCAGAATGCAAAATAAAATATACTGTTTTTAACTTTAGTTTATTTGCATTTTATTTGGGGGTTTTGGTTTTCTGAGTATTCTCTTATAGCAATGGCCAGTATGAAAGTAAGATTTGCATGATGATTCATGTATATCCCAGATCAAATTGCTTATCAACTCTGAGATGGGGAAAGAGAGGAAAGCAAGGAGATAATTTGTGTCATGATTTTTGAAAATGCTGAAAATTGTTATTACATGTAATTGGAAAAATGAAACATCGAAAAACATGATCAATTTTGAAAACCTTTGCTTTCCTGACCAATAAGATGATCTAAGAAAATTACAAAGGACTCAAGTTGAAAAAAAAATGCTATCTACTTCCAGGGAAAGAACTAATTTGGGTGCAAATTTAAGTATTTTTTCACTTCGTTTTTTCTTTTTTCTTTTTCAAAATGAGTAATATAGAATTATGCTATCTATTACTTTACATGCTTTATTGATTTCCTGTTACTTGCCTTTTCAATTGGTGGGAGAAAGCTAGAGGGAGATAATTTAGAATTTAAATGTATAAACATTTTAAAATAAGTAAATAATTACAATTGCAAAAAAATAGAGTAAGCACTATCCAAAAGAAGAAAAATGAGAAGATACAATCCAATATTTACTACAGATGGAAAATCTACAGTGATTGTAATTTTTAACAGATTTTCAGACTTTTTCAATGTATTGATTACCTGTGCTGATTTTTCTCCTTTATTTTGTGTGTTAAAAATAATATTTGTTATTATGGGATATTTCTTTTGGAACGACTGGGAGATGGTAAAACTATGATGTTGTACAGTCAGAAAACTTCAACAGAAACTATTTAAAAATTTATTAAGCACTTCTTTTTTGAAAGGCATTGTGGTAAGCACTATAGAAACACATGTAAAGCAAAATATAATCCCTTCCCTAGAGGAGCCTACATTGTGCTGTTACATGAGTGAACATAGCCAAATACAGATTAGTTTTGCGGTTGGCAAAGGAAAGATTCAGGCAAAGTACTCTATGGAATTTTGAATAAGAAAATAAAATTTCCAGCTAAAGGATTCTGAGAAAACTTCTTTATGTTTTCACCAGAGCCAAGCCTAAAGGGAAACATAGGATTCTGATTGGTAAGAAACCATATTGGAAATAAAGTGTGACATATCAACAATTTTTGACCACTATAAAAATAATACATAATCATATGTAGCTTTTTACCGTGTTTTGGTTCTTTAAAATTTTGAGTGAGAATTGTTAGGAGGAAACAGTATAAGATCTGGTGGAATTGGTTACTCCTATAATATCCCTTCCTCCATCAATGAATTTTTCAGTTGTTTCATTTGTAATAATTAAGCTAAATTGTCTCTAGTAAATTATTTTCTATGTCCCCCCATCTATGCCATGGTTGAGGAGAAAGAATGAAGGCAAACTCTTGTAGCAAATATTCATAGACAAATATAAACATTTGCAATGTAAATATGTCTTTGCAAATTTCATGAGAGATGGAAAAGACATAGGATTCCTCATGAGACATAAATGAAGGACCTTTCTTAAAAATACTTCATAATATGTCAAGTGCCAATTTTGTTATATGTTTTGGTAGACATTACTTTTGTAATCTGAAAAAAACAAACAACTTAGATATAGGAGTGATCATTTTTTCAACTATTTCATGCATTTTCCCAAGGGGGAAAATATATTAGATTAGTTCTGTATGCCCTCTGAAGAAAGAAATATAGGGTATAAGTGGAACCTCTATATTTTGACACATTATAATGAAGAAATTTATGATAATAAGAAATGTCTCTCAAAAGAATAGAAAACCTCAAAAAGCATTGTGTTTCCCAATGTAAGGGTTAAAAGTAGGAATTCGACAAAGTGAGGAGAGCAGTTGAATAAAAACACGTAGTTTAATTTTGAAAGAAGTACTGATAGAAAATAGGAAAGAGGAAAGAGAGATTATTATTCATATACCCTATAACTATACATAAAATTCCTAATACTATCTAAGTTTTCTAATGACCTGCCTCTAACTGTCTTCTGAGGTCCCTTTTTTCTTGCCTGGAAAACACCAGGTCTACTATAAGCTACCCTATCTGTAAATTATTCACTAACTACCTACCTCCCTAAATAAATAAATAAATTCCTTCAATCCATTTTCTATTAGCTGCCCAACTGTCAGTAGCCAACTGCCAGTCGCCCTTGCCTCAGAGACAGACCTCCTGCTCTCCCTAGATCCAAAGGCAAAAGCCCCTAACTGTCAGGGCTCCTTCCTTTTCTCTGTCCTGGTCTCCCTGGTAACAGAATCTTTAGCTCTGGCTCACTGACTCCTGTCAGTTCTGATCTATTTAGAAATGCTGCTCTCTTGTCTCTTAAGGAGACAAAGGGAGAAATTAAGAAAAATCCCTTTAATACCAGTACTGGAATGCTTTAGAGGAGCGGAAATTAATAGAATTTTATTTTTGAAGGGAATCTCTGAACTGGAGGTATTGTAGGTAAAATTTTAACAGGTGATCCCTCAATAGTTTAATTTCAGTTTTGGAATGGAATGAAAAACTTGCAGAAAATATGCCAGTTAATAAAGGGGCATTTAAAGGAAGAAATACTTGGATTAAGGATGATATAACATTAATTCAAGTGTGTGCAGCTGCCTTTCCTGATATTCCTAAAATGATCTGGGGGTCAAACTTCTGGAAAAAGCTATAGCTTCACAAGGCATTCTGTCCTCAGGTAACTAGGAAGTCCTTAGTGACAATGAAAAGTTGAATCCTTTAAGCTAGTAGTATTTGGAAGAAATTTCCAGAACATTTTAAGAGTTAGCCCATGTCACATATCAAGTAAGTAGTTCTACCAGAAACGAGGTGTTGGAACAGTTGACCCCAAAGAATCATTCCCACTTTAAGACTTTCTACTTCTTTAATATATTTCTTTAATATTTTCATTAACTGATATGGAGCTTTTCTCAGTTTACAGCTACATTACTGTGTTCTGCTCTATTAGTCCCTTAATCTCTTTGCTAATTCCCATATGTTCTTGGCATAATTTAATTAAGGGCCACAAAGCTGTGGCTATTAGCTCACTTTCCATCCTCCCCTGCTGTGTAAATGCTCAGGTTCTTCTTAGGGATGGTAGAGGAGAAAAAAACCTGTTCTTTATTATAGCTTTAATATTAAAAAAAACTAGTTGACTAAAAGTCTAAGAACTTTTAACAGAAAAAAAAGATCCATTTGGCTGCCAATAATGAAAGATTTCAGAAAGGGATATCTTTCTATATTTAAGAACTCATACAAGAGAGTTAAGATGAATGTTGTTCTCCAAAATTTATATTACATTTTAAAGTCAATTTCATTTAAGATTTGGATAAGATATTTGTGTGCCTAAGCATGCTTGGACAATTTCATACATGATATATATTATTTCCTCCTAGATTCTTTGAGCCTTCACTGAAATATGTAGCAATGTAATGTCAATAATTATATAAGACAAAAAGGAAAACATTGTGGTACTAAATACATGACCCTTATAAAAGATAATATTTGGACGTTTCTGTTGTCATAAACTTCTAAATGTTTAACAAAAACCAACTATCTGTCTTGCCCAAATCTAGATCCAGTTCTAATTATTTTCATACTTTTGATTCATTGCTTCATAAATCTGGATGATAAAATCTTATCCATTATGATCATATAAATATCTATGTACAAAGAATATGTGTCTATGTCTATCTATATTATTTGCATATACATACATATGTTTAACATATGTATATAATGTATATACATGCATATATGCATATACATATTGGATATTTAGGAGGTATATTACATATTATATATATCAGATATATAGATATATAGATATGGATATAGATATAACATATATATTTATATATATATGTACATATATATGTATAAATTTTTTTTCAGGGAAAACTACTACCTGTGATGTGACGTGCGACCTTGCTAGAGCCATTTTCAGGGTTGCTTTTGATTTCCATATGCCACTGAGTTCGCAACTGTGGCTTAAAAAAGCTGTGACATGTTATGGAGTCACATTCTAGTAAACTAGCTTGGAAGGAGGGTTAAACCAGGTTGAGGATAACCCATCAGTGCGTTGGCATGGGGTGGCAGAGAGTGTCTATCCCAAGCTTATAAAGGTTTCTCCTGATGGAAAGGATATCCCTGATGAGAACTATTTGTTATAAAGGCCATGAAGGCTGCAGAGACAGGGGCTATCAAGTGCTTAGAGCTTGGTTAGTCACTGAAGAAGCCAAGGACATCCACTGTGTCCCATGCCATCACCAGTCATCTTGACTTTTTTCTCACTACTATACTTTTAGGGCTCTGGAAGAGAGAATAATGCTGATGACTTTGAGTTAAAATCTGAATTCAGGCACTTGTTAGTGTTTGCCTCAGTTCCTCATCTGTAAAATGAACTAGGGATGGAAATGGAAAGCCAGACCACTATCATTGCCAAGAAAAACCCATATGAGGAAAAAGAGAGTCAAACATGACTGGAATGACTGAACAATAGCAGTATTATAAATATAAATATAAACATTTTTTTTCTCTACATGATAGAAATATTTGGGGAAATGGTCTAAGATTAATATTAAGCATGATTAGCTATGAAATGAGATGGATTGATGCTTCTTATAATTAAAAATGATGAGATAGACATCAGCAGGATGTTTTTTTTTTCTTAACAAAGGAGCCTTAGAAAACTTTTGGGAGTCATAGTTCATGTCCTTAAGTAAAAGAAGTAAAGATTAGATAGAAAAGTTATAAAAAAGGACATATAATTAAAAGGAGTAGTAAGACTCATGATATAAAATGTTATTAAGAGGATATGATTAGATCAGAGTGAAAATATTTATTAATATAATTTAGCGATTTAGAAGAATATGGTAAAGTTATTGAGACTTTACAAAATGTTATAGTGAAGGAATTTTTATGGGGTAGATTGGCATGCTTTATACAAATTAGAAATTGGCAGGTAGGTGGCCTAATGAATAGAATCATTTTATTTAAAGTTAAACAGCTCTGATTTTTAACCCAGCCTCAAAAAGTTACTAGATATTGGACCACAAGCCATTTTATCCCTCATCCTCCATTTTCTCCTCTGTAAAACAAGACTCAAAGGAGGCCAGGGAAGCCAGTAGTCAAAAATGAAGAAGGAAAGCATTTCAGATATAAGGGATGGCAAACAATATATTTGGCACCAAGATATGGAATCTTTCATTTGAGGTACCAGAAGGATGTTAATGTCACTTGATCAGAATATGTGGTAGGAAATAAGGAATAAGAAGACTGTAAAGGGAAATAAAAAGTTGAATTTAATAAAATGAAGGCTAAATAGAAATTTTTTATCTTAAATGTGATAACCACTAGAGTTTTTGTTTTGTTTTGTTTTGTTTGAGAAGGGAATGACAAGGTCAGATCTAAACTTTATGAAAAATCACTTTGGTGGTGAAATGGTGGCTAGAGAAGAGATTTGAGTCAAATGAACCCACTGGAAGGTTGTGTACTACAGTGATAGCAATATTGGAGGAGAGAATGTGACATATTCAAGAGATGTCAGCAAGGTGAAAATAAAAGATCTTGTCAACAGATTGGATTTGGAAAACCTTTCATACCCACAAGGTCTTTCATTTGAGGAGTTAAGAATGAAAACCTGGGGAACTAGGATGATGGTGGTGTCTTTGATAGATATATGAAAGTTATTTTTTGGGGGGGATTTCTGAGGAAATATAATGAACTTTTAGCCACATTGAGTTTGTTTATTGCATGATAGTTATTGGATATCCAGTTTGTTATGTATGAATAGGAATGGGAAATCTTTGACAAAGAGGTTAGCCCAGAATAGTTAGACATAAAAGTCACCAACATTGAGCTAATAATTAAATTCATGAGGGTAAAAGAGGTCACCAAGTGAGGTAATATTGAGAATGAAAATATATTTTAATAATAAATGAATTAATAATTGGATAGAGCCCTTTGGGATACTCGTAGTTAGGTGGCATGACAAAGATAAAAAAAATCTAACAAAAATGACTAGGAAAGGGGGCAGCTGTGTAGCTCAGTGGATTGAGAGCTAGGCCTAGAGACAGGAAGTCCTAGGTTCAAATCCAGCCTCAGACACTTCCCAGCTGTGTGACCCTGGGCAAGTCACTTGACCCCCATTGCCTACCCTTACCAATCTTCTACCTATAAGTCAATACACAGAAGTTAAGGGTTTAAAATTTTAAAAAAATGACTAGGAAAGAGCAATCAGATAGGTAAAAGGAAAAGCAAGAACAAGTGATTCCAGAAAATTAAAGGGTATAGGATTTCAAGAAGAGATGTACAATATTTTCAAAGCCTACTTGGAAATAAAAAATAAATAATGAGAAAATAACCAAGGAATTAACTTTTCTTCCATGATTTTTCATAGAGATTATATTTGTGTAGAGTAGGATTATGGAGACAAAGAAGCATATGGGTACTTGGAATCTTGAAGTAGAATATAATAGCATTTGACATTACTAAATCATGTCATTTAAGGTCTTAAATGGCAGTTAATAAAACATCGAATTATCATAGTTTAAATGCAGGCCAAGGATTATCATTATATCAGCATCATCATTAATATCATAACTGATATTAGGATATCCAACTAGTTTGTAAAACACTTTATATTTTCTAATTTGAGCTTCCTAACAACTTTTTTAGAGGTATTATAGTATTAGACTGTCCCAACCTGGATTATAGAGCAGTCTTTCATTAGTCCTCCAGATAGATAAATTATAAATTCTGTGTAACCTAATTTGTTGATTGTAATGGGCCTATCCAAATTGTTTCAGGAAGGCAAGAATAATTTGAACTAATAAAATGCAGAATTTATTTCAAACAATATTCTTGTCTATGAAGAAGCAAATTTTTTTGAAAAGTTCCATACTACTCTTTTTGAATTTCCAAAAGGTCTCATATTTTAGAAGGGACATGCAATCTGATTAATGGATTCTCCTAGAAATAGACTAATTTTTTAATCACAGATTGAAAAAGGAGTAAGGGCATCTATAGGAATGTCACTAATTATTTCCAGTATTCACAATATTTGTTGCTAAAGACAAGGCCAGTGGAAAAGTTATGTCCTGAACTCTTCAGATTAGAGATTTATGATTTGTAATCACAGTAAAGAAAAAGAAATATAATCATCTTTGAGTTTCCCAGTTTATAGGGATCATGTAAGAGTAGGAAACAGATTCTACCAGCTATTTGCAATGAAAATAATTTGAATATAATGAAGATGAGTGTCTGAGTATTTCTTCACATTGAACTACAAAGTAGAAGCTTAACCTATGATGGATATTTAGAGGATAGTAGAATAAGTATTAAATTTCATGTCAGTGTTTTATAGGTTATAGTCTAGGCTAAGTAACTTTAAGTTACCTAATCTCTATGAGCCTCACTTTTATCATTTCATAGAAAGATTGTGAAAGCTAGAAGGGAATTTAGTGTCTAGTCTAAGCCTGTCATTTTACAGAAGGGAAAACTGAAGCCCATACAGTGCAAATGATTTCCCAAAATCTGATTCAGTGGCATCTGACTCAGATGCCAGAGTTCTTTCTTCTGCTGAAATGAATCTTGATCAGATCCAGTAAGATAATGTATGTATAGCAATCTATATTGCATTGTACTAAAATGTAAAATGTTAACATTATTGTCCTTTTGATTATTGTTGTTGGTCTTATTTTTTATTATTGTTAAAAGAGAATAGCCATAAAATAGTCATCACCATCATGATGTATAGAGTTCTGTTTAAAGATTTGTTACAATTTATGTTGCAACATTGGTTATTAATTCTTCAAAAAGTAAATGAGGCTCGACTAATATGTCCTATTTTTAATAAAGCTATGCACAGGGTCTTAATAATCTCTAAACACATAATTAGTATATATTGATTCATTCCTTTGATTCATAAATCCAGACCACACAACACTTTTGAGCTCCAATGCCTCATCTCCAAATGTCTGCAGAGCATCTGTATCTATATGTCCCACTAGGTATCTCAAGGTCAAAATATAAAATGTATCTCATTGTCTTTCACTAAAACAAATCCTCTCTTTATATTCACTCTTTTTGGTGATGATATTATTATCCTCCCAGTTGGCAAGTCTGTAACCTCAGAATGAAACTTTTCCTCTTTATTATTAGTCACCTCTTACATCTCATCCATTGCCAATTCCTGACAAATTATATATATATATATACATATATATATAGATATAGATAGATAGATAGATATAAATAGATAGATATAGATATAGATATAGATAGATAGATACATACATACATTTATATATACTAATAAATAGCAAAAATTAACATTTCCATAAAAAATTTAGAACTGAAATAGAGGATTATATATAAAATACAAATTATAGACACCTCATGTTTTTCAAATAATATTAAATTATTTTTATCCTTCTTCAGTCCTCCTTGGCTCCTCTTGTCCTCACTCTGCTGAGAACTTTACCTCATATTTTACAGAAACAAATTGAGGCCATTTACTCTAAGTTCCAACCTCTCCCCTGTTCCTGATCTCTTATCACTCAAGTGCCTTTTCTCACTTTCTCTACTTTAACCCAGGTCTCACACCATGGAGTGACCTTACTCCTTACCAA
The DNA here is from genome assembly GCF_016433145.1 of Gracilinanus agilis. Taxonomy (NCBI): domain Eukaryota; kingdom Metazoa; phylum Chordata; class Mammalia; order Didelphimorphia; family Didelphidae; genus Gracilinanus; species Gracilinanus agilis. The sequence goes on from NC_058131.1 coordinate 75,289,476, forward strand.
GACTAACCTTTCTACTTGTACAAATGACATTCCATTCTGTCTCCTTCGACAGATTGATTTCTCTATTACCCATACTCTTTCAATTATTTTCCATTGTTCTCTCTCTCTCTCTCTCTCTCTCTCTCTCTCTCTCTCTCTCTCTCTCTCTCTCTCTCTCTCTCTCTCTCTCCCATTGGCTTGTTGTCACTGTTGTTGTGGTTGTTGTGGTTGTTGAATTATTCAGACATGTCTGAGTCTCTGTGACTGTGCAACACAGTCCTTTTGAATTTTCTTAGCAAAGATTCTAGAGTAGTTTGTCATTTCCTTCTCCAATGAATTAAGGCAGATAGATGCAAAATGATTTCCCCAAGGTTCCACAGTTAGTGAGGTTGACTTTGAATTTATATCTTCTTCATTCCAGCGCCAGCACTGTATCCACTGAGTCATCTAGGTTTTTTAAGCCCATGGTCCATTTCTTACAAATATGTCTTTCCTATTCTGTCCATGTCTTCGCTGTTCTGGAAAAAAAAACTCTCTTAACCTTCTTTGTCTGTTAATTACCATGCAATATCTATTCTGCCCTTTATAGAAAAACTCCTTGAAGAGGGCCATCTATAAGAGGTGCCTCTGATTTCAATCTTCTCTCTTTTTAACCCCTTACAAACTGGTTTTTGATCTTATTTCACTGAAATTATTCTCTCCAAACTTAATGATCATAGTTCTTAAATTTTATTACCTTTTCTTAATCCTCTTCTCTGATTTCTATGCAGCCTTACAGTTGATCACTCCCTCCTGGGATATAGCTCTCTCCTGATTTTGCTCCAATCTAATCACTCACCTGTCTCCTTTGCTGGATCATCCTCCAGATCATATTCTTTAAATCATGGGTTTCCTTCAGGTTTCTTTCCTGAGCTCTCTTCTCATCTCCCTTTGAACTACTTCATTTAATGATCTTCTCAACTCTTATGGATGTAATTGTCATTACTGTACTGATTATTCTCAAATCTACTTTTCATACCCAAATTTGTCTGCCTTCCTACAATCTTACATCTCCAAATGCATTTCAGACATCTGGAACTGGATGTTCAGAAGACATTTTTATCTCAATATGTACAAAATATAACATTTTCTTTCATCCTACCTTCCCTTCTTAACCTTCTCTACTACTATATTAGGCAACACCATTCTCCAAGGCCCTCAGGCTCACAACCTAGAAGTCATCCTGGATTTCTCACTATCTCTCCCTCTTATGTCCAAACTAATGCCAAGGCCTATTGATTTCAACATTCTTATACCTCTCAAATATTCCCTCTCCTTGCCTCTAATACTGCCACTACTATGGGGCAAGAACTCATCATTGTACACCTTGAATATTGCAATAGCCTGCTATTGGATCTGTCCCCTCAATCCTGACTCCATTTGCTCACTAAATAATGTTCCTAAAGTGCAGGTCTTATTACATCCTTCCCACTTACTTAATAAACTCTAATGGCTTATTTTCTTTGAGAGCAAATACAAATGTTTTAATTGATATTCAAAGTCTTTTATTACATAGTTATTCCCTACCTTTCTAGTCTTTTTAGATTGTATTCACAAACATGTATTATTTGATCCAGTGACATTGGCTTCTGTGCTGTTCCAGGAACAAAACATTCCATTCCTCAGTTCTGGGCATTTTCTCTGACTGCCCTCTATGCCTGGAGTTCTCTCCCTTTTCTCCCCTACTGACCTCCTTGGCCCCAACTGAAATCTCAACTTCTACAAGAAGTCTTACATATCCCTACTTAGTTCAGGGACCTTCATTCTATTAATTATTTTTATCCATTTCTCTCTCTCTATCTATCTATCTCTATCTATCTATCTATCTATCTATCTATCTATCTATCTATCTATCCACCCATCTGTCTAGTTTGTTTTGTATATTATTGTTTGTATGTTATCTTTCCTATTAATTTTTAAGTAATTTTAGGGTAGAATTTGTCTTTTGTCTCTTTTTTTGTATTTTCAGCATTTAGCATAGCACCTGGAACATAAAAGGTGTTTAATAAATATTGATTGATTTATTGACATATTACTCTCAAAGCTGAACATCCTTGTCGTTCTTTGTTCTTTCTTTCTGAACTCCCACCTGTTCTATGCATTTCTGAATATTTATATACACATATATAAATATATATTTTAAATTTGGGTCAAACATTGCTAATTATTTTCTTACACCTTCCTCTAGAAATTAAAAGGATTTTATATGTATATATACACATATATGTATAATATGCAAACATGATTTTATATGTATATAACATGTATATGTGTATATATTATATGTTATATATTAAATCATTTTACAATTATAGATCTTAAATATAATATATAGAAATATATAGATATACACACATATGTATGCATATATAATATTCATAATAAATAAACATAATCCTTCAAACTAATCCCTAAATTTCCTAGGGTAATTTTTATCATGCTGTATCATGAATCCCACATCATTCTTACAGGAAATATGTAGCATGAATATATGACTTACACTTCAATAGCTTCTAAAATGTTGATGTTGAATATTGGTTATTTTTTTTTCAATATGTTGGCCATGCCTACTAGCACCTTACATAGAGTTGACTTCTCAGATATTTAATTTGTATTCCCTCATTCTGCTTATTAACCTTTCTTAAAAAATTCATTCTCACTTTGTTTTAATAGAATCATAAAATTTAGAGTCAGAAGAAATAGCAGAGATCTTAAAACCTATTTTTTAATTCCACCGAGGATGGGGAAAAGGCAAAAGAAAGGAAAATACCTTTCCCATAGTCACTTGCCAGAGATTAGATTTGGATCCAAATTTTCTGACTTTCTCCACATAATTTTTTTTACTGGGATAGCTGAGCAATTTGTAATTGATTCAATTATGGGCAAACTTTTTAAAGAGGGGGCCAAAGGAAAGGAAATGCTCATCTATCAGTCTGTTTCTAAGGCAACTCTTTTGAAGTTTTATTGTATTGTATCCTACTCAATGTATTCGTCAGATTAGGAATAATGTCACAGAGTCTGGATAGAACATTTCAGAGGGCTGCGTCTGGGCTGTGGGCCATCGTTTGCCCATCACTGAATTAGGAGGTTAGTATTGTGGTACAATGGTAAAGGGTAATGAACTAAAATTTAGGAGGCTGGATTTCAGGTACTAATTTGAGTTTACCATAGATAGATATTATAGAGATATAAAACTAGATAATAATATCTCATACTAAGCAATAAATGGATTTCATTTTTGAGGATCAAATAATATTATTAATATGCTCTGAAAATTCATGAATGAATAATAATAATTATTTTTTGTTTATGATGCTTTAAGATTTGAAAGCTGTTGTTAGTTTCTTATAATTATATACTTCAAAGCATTAGAAAAATGACTGCTATTATTTTAACCTCTCTGCATCAAAGTCTGTAGTTTCTTACTGCCTATTACTAAGTCATTGATTTAATTCTGTTAAAAATTCTTATACAGGTTGCTAGAGTCTGGAAGAACACGAGTAAGACTTTCAGGGAGGAAAATTAGACATTTTCCTGCTGTCTCATTACTGCTTTGTACTATAGATCTTGGCTCTCAGAAAGAAAGCTGTAGTCAGATCACAGCCTGTTTTGTCTTGACCCAAGAAATTCTGCATAAGTGGGTGGTAGCCAGAGATTAGCTAAATATGGGATAGGACATACAGCTCAGATGTGGCACTCCCTTTTTAGCATGAGTTGTGTAGCATATTATTAAATAAAGAATTATGGACCAGCTCCTTATAATTAAATTTGATATTTTAATAAATGTTAAATGTCTACCTTTTGTCAGGCTTTGTGCTTGGTATGGGAGATACAACAATAAAATATGACACAGATGATACTCTGAAAAAAATACAATTTACTGGGAGCAAGAAGAGATATCAAACTAGGCAAGTCTGACGAAAGGAAGCTTATGACATGGAATAAGGAGTTGCCCCAATAAAATGTCAAGAAAATTTTAGAAGGAGAAGAGTTTTAGATGAGATGATAAGGGAAGAATAAAGAAAGACCAGTTGCATATTTGAACCTTAAGAGAAGGGAAGAATCATTAAAGACAATGATGTGTCAATGTATACAAATTATGAGGATTGAAATTCGAAGTGGAAGGAGGTACATCAAGTTCAGGGAACAGCTAATAATTCAATTTGAATGGGGAAAAAAGTACATGAAGAGGAGTAATATGAAATAAAGGTAGAGAAGTAATTTGGATTTAGACTATGAAGGACCCTACTTTTAGCCTAAGGAGACTGTGTTTTATCCTATACACAATTTGAGAGGCCTTGGATGTTTTTGAGAAGTGGCATGACATTGTAAGATGTGTATTAAAAATACTTTTGGACACGTGTCTAGAGTATTAGAAAATTAAAAATTGTCAGTGAAAATAAGTTACCAAATACTCTTGATGAGAGGTAGTTTTGGCCTGAATTATGGAAACTTCATTAACTTGTGAATATCTTTAGTTCATTCTTTCATGCAATTATGCTGCACCTCCTGATGCCACCATTGTTTATAATAGCTCCATTATGAGATAGGATCTCTCTGAACAATTTAAAAATATATATTTAATATTATGCTAAAAATTTATTGGGCTAGGTTCTCTGTCATGAATATATATTACTAAGAAAAGCATGAGAAGTCTTTTTTTCCCTTACTGGAGCATGACCTTGATTACAAAAAATAGACCATGTGAATTTGTTTTGTGTATCTTTGCTCTTATATTCATTTCCTATATGTCAGGAATATGATGACATTTAATTGATCTTAAGAGGCAAATCATAATTTAAGCCCAAGTCCTCAGGCTAAAAAATGCAATGCTCTTCTTAATATGTCAGGATGACATTCAGGGATTCATAATTCAGTGTTGATTCCTCTTTTAATTGCTCATCGCCTGTTTCATTTCCAGTCAGATCATCTTCATAAATATGTGGAGATGGCCCTCTATGTGGTATGATATGTTGGGTACAAAGAAATTTCTACTGGCTGGTCTCTCTTCCATCTTGGTCTGTTTATGAAAAAGTATTGGTGGAGATGATGATGATGATGATGATGATCATTGTGAAAATTGGCAATGATAAGCAAAATGATGGTGAAGGTGATTAAATATATGATAACTCGGCAATGATATTTTGTTAATGATGATGTAGATAGGCAAATACTTTTGTACTTTCTGGAATAGTGTCTGTGATTTTATTGTTGGCAGACATGAATAATAATAGAAGGAATAGATATGGATCAGGACTGACAGGTAATCTTACTGCCTATGCCACTTTGCCATTTTTTTATTATTTCAAAATAATTTGCATCCTAATAAGAGGAACATCACAAGAACTGAGGAGAAACCCCCTCCCTTTCCATGCACACGCAGACACACATCTAATAGATAAAGCGAAGTTTTGTTAGAATTATTCATGAAATATATTTGAGACATGCATTTTAAGAATTAGAGTTTTAAATAAATAATAAAGATTTTTTAACTCAAAATCAGATATTTGGTTTGAGCAAGAAGAAATGTGTTCAAAGTAGTATTTTTAATAATAACCAATGGGTATCAGCTAGCTATTTCTTTGGCTTAATATGGTAAAATATAGCCCTAGGCTATTCACTAAGAGATAGTCAGATGACATTTATATGGGAGAATCTAATTAACCATCCCATATTAGAAAATGTTAGAAAGGAAGAATAGGTAGACCTGAAGAGACTAAATAGCTGAAGCTAATTAGGTGGTAGCAGATAACAGTTTAGTGACCATCAGACATATACATATATATTATTGAGATCAAGTGACAGAGAGAGCATCATCCAAGAAGCATGTTTTGTCCAGCAGAGGGAATACACAGAAGTAATGATATTATCAAAGTATCTTAATAGCTCTGCACCATTAGAGAGGAGAGTGTAGTCCATGTTTCTAGGCTATATTCCCTTCACCCATATTCTAGGGTGACCTTCATTTGTGTCCCCCAATTTATACAGAGTTCAAGGAGGACCTCTAAAGGGAGGGCTTAATGAACCCTCAGCAGCCACATCCCAGGAAACCCTCTCAGCAAGAGGATTAAACCAGGCTGGAAGAAATGGAAGTCCTTAAACCCATCTCTTAGGTAGGGGAGTGTTTATGTGGAGACTTCTGCTATTGGAAGGGGAGGATGAGAATGAACTTTCTATCTCAATGACCATGAAAATTCTGGAAGAAGGCACTATGGAATACCTGGAGATTAATTAGAATTGAAGAAGCCAAGGTCATCCACTGGATCCTGAGTCATCACCAGCTTTCTTGATTTTTGCCTTGCCACTGGTCTTCAATGATTCTGAAAGATGGTAAGGTTGATGATTTTGTGCAATTCTGCCTCACTTAAATCTGATTTATATGAGTCAAAAGATATCCCCTAATGATCTGATTTTTGTCATGTTTGAAAATAAAGGACAACAACAATTTATGTCCCCAATATGTGTCTAAATTTGCTTCAGGAGTCATCACTAACAATAAGCTCAGAAAACTTTTATAATTAAACAATATTCCAAAACCAACTAAATTAATTTTTAAAAATGGACTCTATTTTCAACTAAAAAAATCAGTTATTGTAATTGAGGGAAAAATATTTGTGTTTTTAAAAATAATGCAAAGAATAATTTTCATTGTTGAAAATATTTGTAAAACTCTGTTAACAGAGGGGTTGGATTAAAGAAAAGTAAGCCACGCATCTTTGAAATGGAATTGAGAATAAGCCAGAAGAATCTTCAGGATCTGACCATTAGGGAGGTGTCAGAGGAGGAGAATTCTGGGAAGGGTTTCAATTGTCACTCATGGGACATCTCTCTGAATCTTGGAGGGTGGTGGGTGGTTTTGGTGGATCTTGTGAGAAACTTGCACTGCTGAACCCCAAATTTAGAGATTTCCTGGAGATCACTATTGCTACAATCATTCTACAAACTTCATTTACCAACTAAGAAGAAAGCGATACAGCAGTTCTCCATTTTGACCGTGGAGCCTGGATTCCGGAGGGGTGGGGAGTGGGCTCTTGAGGACCTTTCCTGAACCAGCTTGATCCATTTAACCCTGTTATTCCCAACTATTTTAGTTATTTGATTAGTGAGTAGGAGTTTATAGGGGGTTGAGGGACAGTTACTGAGACCAAAGCTTCAGAAGAAATCCCAATACTGCCCACCCCAGGGAGAAGTTCATAGTTGATAGTAAAGTCTATCCTTTTACCCTCCATCCTGATTCCCCATTACTCCTTACTCCTTGAACCCCAAATTACTTTTATCTTCAAATAAATCCCGGTTCAGTAATTATTAGCTATAGTTATTAGAGTTTGGAATAGTGTCCTTGAGGGGGGGAGGTGTCATTGGGTGGATGAAGGGAGGACTAGAACATTATTCTCCATCTTGAGGGAAAAAAATATTTGGGAAGTGGATGAGGGTGGGAAGGAGACTTGATTGGATTTTAGTGGCTCTGAATACTGGACAGAGCTCATTTAGGTCTCAAACTATTTCTACCATCTTCCTCCATCATCTCCTCTGCTGACCTTCAAGTTTGGGGAGCCCCTACTTGAATTTTACACTCAAAATCTTCCCAGTAAGGAGGGGGAGTGAGCAGCTTTGGCCCACATATTGTAGTTATGTGGGCATGATCAGAGCACACCCCAAATAACATCAACACTCCCCTCTTACAACTCATAATCTAACATTTAAATATTTGTTATGCAGGCTAAAATATAATCATATGAATTGAACAAATCTCTCCTAAACCACCAAATATTAATAAAATAATATTTTAACATATGTTTTAACATATATATTTTATATTATTTTATATATTAACTTGTGTAAACAAAAGGATAAAATGTGAAATTCACCTTCAATAATATAAATTACCTTTCTGAAAGATAGATTTTTTATTGATAGTAGTAAACAATTATTACATACTCATAGAGGGAGGAAAAGAATAACACAATATGGGAAAGAAAGAAAGGATAAACAAACAAACCAATTTCATCTTTTAGGCTGAGTGGAAAATATTTTACATATGCTTTCTATATATTAGTTCATCTTCATTCATTCCTACAACCAGTATCATTGCATTTGGATATGTTTTGATATATTTTCTTTCACCAGTTATTTCAGTATTAACAACATTTGGAAAAAGAATGGCATTATGCAAAGTGAAATTATTTAAAATTCAACAAATGTCAATTTTGTGATTATTCAGGTATTAGGGTTCTCATTTATTGTTTGAAATATTTTCTTCTTGAATAAATATTCAATTTATCATAAGGAAAATTATAATATAAATTTAATAAATATTGTGAAGAAAAGACATTAAAGATTTATTTTACAATCTTTTATTAGATTCTTATCCAAAAATGTACAATTTGATGTATAACATAGTAGGATTGGTCAATTGACAACTAAAGAGTGAACTTTGAACCCTGAAATGTAATCATCTGTATTCATTAGTGTTTTTTAATTTTTTTTCCTGTACTCTTTCTCAGCTGCTTATACTCTATAATCCTCTCTTATTGTCTTGACTGTTGTGATAATGAAACCTTTTCTACTACCATTTCTGACTTTACATGTTCAACCTTTCAATCATATTCCCATTCCACTTTCTCTTATCTGGCACACTACATGAGCCATCTGCATGTCTGCTTCATTCTTAACTAAGTTTGTTTATCTTAAGCTCTTTCTTCTTTTACTCCTTCTGTCTTTTTGCTCTCATTGTGCCATCTCATTACCACCCCACAATCTAGAAATTCCAAGTAAAAATTTTTGGTCATTCCTTCATATACTAGAGAAGAAATTTGAATTTTTTTCTTTTTTCTTTTATGGGAAGTTCACAGTAACATATATATTTATGAGTTACTAAACTAAGGCATCTCTAAATTCCTAGCATTTGTATGCAGTCTCCTGGCTTTCATTTTCTTTTCACGAACTAACTTTTTTATTTATTTTAACTTTAAAAAGGAAATTGTGCATATTTATGCTATTCAAAGATAAGATATTGATGATATACATAATTGTACACAGATTTTATACATTTCTGAGTTTCTAAACTTTTTTTGTGTTGTCTTCTGACTTTCATGTGTAGTCTCTGGCTTCCACAAAATTTCAAAAAAAATTCCCATTTAATTTATTTTCCTTACCCATGATATATTGAAACTGTCATGGTAAAAGTCATGATGTTGAATGAATACCTGTACCTACATATCAGGTGATGGAAGTCAGAATTCCCCTTAATTCCCATTATCCCTTAAAGATTATCACCATCAGCAAGGAATTTCTCATAGGAGAAGCTAAGTGATGTGATAGAATGCTGGGCCTGGAATCAAGAAGACTGATCTTTCTGAGTTCAAATCTGGTCCTAAATACTTACTAGCTATGTAATCCTGGAGAATTCACTTGGCCCTGTTTGCCTCCATTTCCTCAACTAAAATGATCTGGAGAAAGAAATGGAAAAACTCTCCAGTATCTTTACCAAGAACATTCTAAATGCACTTTCAAAGATTCAGACATAAATGACTAAACAACACTAGTCTTAATCTTATATTTTCTATCTCTCCCTATGACTTAATCCTGGATCTATTTTTTATTTTCATCGTTACCTTCAATACCTCCATCCTTCAATATTTTCTAGGTCCTCACATTTTTTGTATGCTTGTCAACTTGACAACTTGAGGAATCCATTGAGCTCTGCATTTGAATCTCTTCTACTCTTGAATCTTTTACCTTCTCCTCTTATTTCCTATGACACCTTTACAATTAGCAATACTGTATTTTCTTGCTATCTGCCTTCATTGTTCCTTTTTATTTACTCTTAATGGAACTCAAAGAAATTATTGAAATTGGTAAGTAGCTTCACCATATTCTTTTATTTTTGCTATCTAATTCAAATGAGGCATTCATTGCAGCAAGGCATTAGTACTATTTTTCCTAACTGATCCTCTATTTCAAGCATTGGGTAAAAAAATCTTTCTTGAAACTGCTTAAATCAATGCTGAGATTTACATTCAGCAAAAAAAAAAACACTGGAATGTGAGAAGAGTAAAGCTCTTAATGAAAATGACTCCATTCCCCAGTTCTCAGGAAGAATTCAGACTACTAAATAAGTCTTCAGATTCTCATTCATTTGATAAAAAATTGTTAGCACAAGGCTTATAACTATGCATTTCTATAAATTGTTATATTATGGTCATGATAGATTTTATATTATTATTTCACCAATAACAATAATTGTTGCATACTACTGCATCGTAGTTATCAATTAATATTCTTGTAATTAATACATATAGATGTGTAATAATAGGGCCTACTATTTATTTAGAATGTGATGATAAAAGAGCAGATAATCAAATTTGACATATTTATATTTACATGCACACATATATATGCTAGAATAATAACTCACTGAAAATCTATAATTTCTTCTTTTTCATCCTCTACTCTCACTTTGAATTCCAAATTACCATCCTAAATTCTAGTCTTTACATTCTAAATTATGATCAATTCTTATAATCTATCCAAAAGTGACCTTTCCAGAGATAGAAATGATACCTCAGTTGTCAAATATAATATACTTTTACAATTTTAATGTTTATTTTTTTATTTCTCTGTAGCAATTGTCACAACTTATCCCCTCCTTGATACTACTTCCTCTCCAGATTTTCTTAATACTTCTCTTTCCTGGCTCTCTTATTATATAAATTATGGTTCCTCAGCTTTCTAGTTTTTCATCTTTGTGAAACTGTGAGTGTCCCCTGAGTACAAGTTTTGGTTATAATAATAATGATCATTATTTTGTAATTCACAAAGTATGATAATTTTTATTGTTATCATACTTTGGGAATTATAAAAAATTACATATATTAGCTATTTTGATACTTATAACTAACCTGTAAGAGAAATTTCTCTTGTTCACCCCATTTCATATAAGAGGAAAAATGGGTTTAGGAGATATTAAATGCTTTTCCCAGAATCTTACTAGTAGTAATTCTCTGAAGCAAAATTTGAACTTCAAGTAAGTCAGTTCTATATCCATTTACATAGCTTCCTTCTTTTTTTATTCCACATTACCTCATTTGGAACTCATTGTTTTATTCATCATCCCTTTGCAGATTATTCTGGTATGTATACATATACACATATATGTCTCTGCATTTTATAAGTATGTATGTATAGATGAATCCATATCCTGTTCAAGTTGACAAGCGTGTGTGGTAACATCATACTACACAACGGAGGCGTTGCTGACTTCACTGAGCATCGCAAGGATGTCAACTTGAGGACTACAAAGAAAACCGTGACCTGTTTACACAACCAGTGTATGGGACAATGGCACTGTGAGGAGGATCATCTGGTCAGCATTGGATCCATGCACTTGGAGAACACAACTTACACCCAACGGAATTCTCACTGCACCCAAAACTTTAGAATTCCATCCACGCAGTACATGCAATTGGCAGAAGAATTCTGGAGGAGTAAGTATGTGAGACACTACATTACATGGTTAGGTCACACTGGACAACACATAAAACATTTTCTGACTTCACATCTACATGTGAAATACTAATTTACACTTAAGAGAGAAAGGTTTGTCTGCCTTAGCTTAGAGTTTCCTCTTACTTTGGTTCAGGCACCTTCTACTCAAAACCATCTGACATTTTTTTTTAAAAGAGTGTCAATATGTAAATGTTTGCTTACTAACCCTTAGTAATAGATTCCTTAGCAATAAGTTTTACCAACACACAGGGACAGTTTAGTTAGTGTGATAAGTTAGAATAGGGTCAGAACCTTCTTTGTAAATATTGTACATAGCTTAAGTCTATAGTTAAACCAAAAGGTTTATAAATAGTATTAGGTTTACTTATTCTTACTAATGCGTCTAACATAGGCATAATTATACTAACATATTGACATACTAACTCTTAGGGAAAATGAGTTAGGGTTCAGAATCTTGCAAAAATTTTTCTTAATGTATACTTTTGTTGTTGGTTCATGAAATTAGAAAATTACATAGATAGAATTTATTACTTTGTTTTAGTTAGCAAATGATTTGCTTTAAGATTGTTTGTTGATGTTTACGCTTAATCTGCTTTTTCCTTTCTGTTCAAAATTTTGCAAAACTTACAAATCCCCATTTCTTTCCCATAAGCCATCTTAGTTTAAGCTTAGAATAGTCATAGAATAGAAATAGGAGCTAAGAAACCCTTTTCTTATTTTGTGTTCCTTAGTTAGGGATAAGAACATAGTTGTAGTTTAGTTTTAGTGTAAGTGTAGAATTCTTTGAGAGCATAGGGACCTGGAAATGTCTCAAGGTGCGAATTTCCAAAAGACAAATGAGCAAATTGTAAGGCAGAATTACTGCAAGAATCTCTTGCATTTGTAAAACCACCACAAGCAATCCTGGCAGTTAAGGAAATAAAATGTTGACCCAGCCTGGCCCTGGCCAAAACCTCTTGGAGCTGGGACTATTAATATCCCTGGAGAACCAATTGTGGGGCTGATTTCCTTGACCTGACCCAGACATCCTGCTATACCCTGCATCTCCCCTTGGGCTCTGGGAGGAGGGAATTTGGTGGGAGGAGAACATAGGAATTAGTTTACTTAGTCAGGTAGGGACACCCCTAAACCAAGCCATTACCCTTACCTGTTAATCTGCTAGACCTTTCTACAACAGGGCAGTGAAATTTATCCCTGGCTGAGGGGCTGGTTCCCTCAGCCTGACATCTACCTTCTGAGACCCTCTCCCAGCTCTTGCCTTCACCCTTAGCAACAGTTTCCTAGACCTCACCCCTCTTCTGTCAGCTTACCCTTGCCTTTAATAAACCCCTTGACCTTTATTCAAAGAGCTTCAGTTGATTCATTTATACCATCAACTAGGGCTAAGGCTGAAGAGGGAAATATCACTTTCCCTTGTTTCCTGAGGGGCTAAACCAGGCATCCATCTTGCTCAATAAGTGAAGCAAGTTCACTTCCTGTTGGCTTTCAGTTTCCATCAGGAGGGGAGGGGCATCTCACTCTTGCCTCAAGGAGCTTAGAGACAACAGGGAGACTGACTAAAACATCTTAGCTCAGGCTCACACAACCCTGGCTGACCCAAATCAACCCATTCTAAAGTTATAATCTCCTTGCCTAGTAAACTCAGCTGGTACCACCCTGCTTCTAATATAAGCCTTAATTAATTAATTAGCCTTTTATTTCTTGATAACAAAATATGAGTATGTATATACCCAGGCCTAGCCTCACTTCTGAGCTACATTGTTTTATAAACCTACTTCTTTCTGTGTTTCTAAAACTAGATCTTCCTTAGGAACCTTGAAGTCAACATGCAAAAAAACTAATCTGTCTTTCACTGCAAATCCCCTCTTCTTCTGAACTGCCTTAAATGAGACTACCCTAAATCCTTCCTGTAAACAAGGCTCAAAACTTCATTGTGAAAGGAATTTTTAAAAAAATTAAAAAAAAAAAGAACTCTGCCTACATCCCAACCCAATAATTTGATTGTATTTTGTAGGCAAAGAATACAAAAAGTCAGAGGTCTGCAAGCCTTGCCCAGGCTATGCTGTATGAGATATCACATGTCCAGATAAAAATGGGTTTGCTGTGCTTTGAAGAACTACTCAAAAGAGGTCATTAATAGGGTCAGGTATCTGGATGAAATGGTTAACAAATTCCAGGAATAATGGTTTTTACTAGGGTACCCTCCCTTTTTCTTCTTTCTTTTCTCAAGTCATTTGGTTGTTTCTTCATTGACACAAACTCTAGTGTGTGTGATAAGGAAGTGAAAAGGGTACAAGCACTTTCATCATTTCAGATGATTATAATACTATTCTTATTACTTCTTATTTAAATTACACAGTTGCAGCTTATCAAACTACTATAGAGAAACCCTTATGATTAAAATTTAATTAAATTTCTTCTTACAATTGTCTTCTTGAATCAACATTCAACGTACATATGCAATCAATTACCCAATGTCACAAATTTTACTTTACCAACTTAAGATCAAGTCCTCATCAACTCATATCTAGACTTTTACAACAGTTTTCGGTTTGATGCTCCTTCAAGGCTCCTCACTTTAATTTGTCTTCTACTCATTTGCCAAATGATTTTCCTGCCCATCAGATGACAAACTTCACTTTCATTGATATTACAGTGATTTCTATAGCCTTCAGGATCCAATAAAAAATTATCTGATAGGCATTTGAAGTGCTTTATAAGCTTTATGAAATTGAAGTACTTTATTAGTGAACCTTTTCCTACCTTTGCAGCCTTCTTATATTTAATACTCATTTAGTCCTCTAAAATTCTGCTATTTTGATCTACTTTTATTTTCCTTAAATATCATAATCAATATCCCTTCTCATTGATTTCACATTGCATTTCCCTATACTTGGAATGCTCTCCTCCCTCAAGTCTGATCCTTGGCTTACTTGAATTTCTTCAGGATTCAACTTTAATCTTATTTATTTCTATATGTCTTTCTAAAACTCTCAGATCGAGTGTATTCCTTTGTGAGATTATTTTCCATCTTTTCTGTTTATTTTTGGTGTGCGCCTAATTATTTACACAATTTTATCTATTATTTACACAATATTTACACAAAGTATGAATTCAAAATAAAAGGTTTTTTTTTTCCTCCTTTCTTTGTATTTCCTTAATGCAGTGTCTGGCAAATATTAAGCATTTAGTACTTGTTTGGGGCTTGATGTTAATTATAAAGTTTTATTTTCCTTTTTAAAAATTTTTTTGGTAATTTCCTGTTCAATAATTTTGACATTAATTAAAAAAACAACTGCGTGATCCAAATTCTTTTTCTCCCTCCTTGCCTGCTCTCTTAATTAAGAAGGCAAGATATTTAACATAGATTATACACATAGTCATGAAGAATGTGTATTCACATCATTTATGTTGAGTAATAAAAACCAATATATCAATAATACTCACAAAATGAACAAAAAAACAAGAAAATTAAAAAAAGTAAAATAATATGATTTGATCTGCATTCAGACTCCATCGGTTCTTTCTCTGAAGATGGATAGCATGTTTTATCATCAGTCTTTCAGAATCATTTTGGATCATTTTATTGATCAGAATAACTGTCACCCAATCTTAATCATCATACAATATTATTATTTTTGTGTACAATATTCTCCTAGTTATACTCACTTCACTTTGCATTAATTATCAATAAATATGTCTTTCTGGGTTTTTCTGTACCTGTTCTGGTTGTCATCTCCCTTTTTTTTATTATTTCTCATAATACACATATACCACAACTTGTTCAGTCTTTCCCAAAATGATAGACATCCTTTCAATTTTCAATTCTTTGACACTACAAAAAAAAAGCTGTTACAAATAATTTATGTACAAATGGATTGTTGTCCTTCAAAATTATCTTTGGGATACAGAAGAGGTAGGTATTTTGCTGGATCAAAGGGTATACACAGTTTTATCATCCTTTGGACATAGTTACATATTGATCTTCAGAACTCCACCTAACCTAGAGTCCAGTAGTGTTTCAATTTTCCATATCCCCTCCAATATTTGTCATTTTCCTTTTTGGTCATATTAATCAATATTAGAGGTGTTCGGTGATATCTCTGAGTTTTAATTTGCATGACACCAATCAATAGTGATTTGGGACATTTTATATGATTAAAATAGCTCTGATTTGTTCCAAAAATTGCCTGTTTATATTTTTTTCACCATTTATGATATGGGTAATGCCACTTATTCTGATGAATTTGTTTCAATTCTTGAGATATTTGAGAAATTATGCTTTTCCAGAGAAAGATGCTAAAAGTTCTTCCCTCTAGTTGTCTGCTCTCATTCTAATCTTAGCTACATTGCTTTTTTTTTGCCTCCATTTGCAATTGCTTAATTGTACTTCTTAATGCATCTTTTTCTTCAGTGAATATTTCTGTCTTTTAAAGTTTTTTTCTGCCTCCCAAAATATTGATTTTTTTTCATGATTTTCTTGCATCACTCTCATTTCTTTCTCCAATTTCCTTCTACCTCCTTTATGTGATTTTTAAAAGAGTTTTTAACTACTCCAGTTCTTTTTGGACATTATGTTATTTCACATTTTCCTTTCGGGCTTTCACATGTAGCTATTTTGACATTGTTGTCTTCTGAGGATGTGATTTTATTTCCCCTATCACTATATTAATTTTCTATGGTCAAACTCTAATTGTTTTTATTTTTTGCTACTTTCTTCTTAGCCTATTTAGTGACTTTTAAGTATAGTTAAAGTTGGGCTCAGTTCCTGGAGTGAAGGGGCTCTGTCCAAGGCTTGTGAACATTTTGGGGGTAAAGGGTTGATAACCTAGGAGTCCTGCACCAGGCAATGGAGTCTGTCTGGCTTCCTTATAGGCCTGTGTAATCCTGGGGAGATGGAGAGTGTGAGCCGACTGCCTTGCTGGGTTGAGGTCTGCTGCTTTCTTTCCTGGATGTTGACTGTACTGAATTGTCCTCATTTCTCATTGCCCTCATTCCACTGAGACATATCTTCCCTGAAAACTTTCTACATTTTGGGGGCAGGAAAATTGTTTTACTCCATCATTTTATTTTTACTATTTCACAATGTATTTTGAATTGTTTTGGAGGTGAATTTGGGAGACTTCAGGGAATTCCTTGCCTATTTCTCCATTTTGACTCCCAGAAATCCCATGTTTAAAATATCTTATATAATGATGTACACAGAAAAAAGAGGGAATATGCAATGATTTCTGAAGATTTAGAAGTGTTGCATCTTCTCAGAATAACAGGGTACAATCAGATGATGCCTTTTAGTCTCCAATCACAGACTTTTAACTCATTGCTTCATTTATTGATATTTTCTATAGCTATAAAAAGATGTAATTCATAAGAACTCATTTTTCATGTCTCTAAAGAAAAGGTTTTTTTTTCTTAAGAAGTTGAATGAGGCAAAAAGATCATTTAAAATTAAATGGCAAACAAATATTTAAGCATGCAAACATTAAATTGACATCGATAGTCAAATTATTTTAATTGCTATGTTAGCATTAATTATTAATAAGTACAATAGTACCTTGACACACAAGTTTGATTTGTTTCATGGTCAAGCTCGTAACTCAATTTCCTCATTGTCAAATCGAATTTCCTCATTTAAATGAGTGGAATTGCAATTAATCTGATCTGTTTTTGTTGTTGTTGTTTTTAAAAAAGTGTATGAAGCAACATGACAATTGACTGATACTGCTGGAATTTGAAAACTTGACTTTTTTTAAAAGAAGAAAATAGAACTTGCCCTTCTACCGGAAGCTGTGTGCCAAGAACCAGTGTCATAATCCTCCTTTTTTCTCTGCCAGCTCCCGCTAAATTGACGTTGCATTATTGTGTATTCCAGCTACTCTGTGTGGGTTTTTGTGAATCTGCTTGTGGTCTCGACCTCAATGTAGTGTATGCAGGCAAGACTGCTCTCTGCTGCAGATGTGTGGAGTAAGCTGCGGTGTACTTTTTTGGATACATAATAAACAGGTTGAAGCAGTTAAAAAAAAAACAAAAACCTTCCTATGGGGCAGCTCTCTAGTGGAAGGTGGCGGAAGCACGTGATCCAAACATCCGGTCATGACTTAAAGCAAACAATCCTGTTTGTGACTGCTCTGTCTCAAATTGTTTGCGACTTAAGGTGCTCCTGTATGTATCAAGGTACCATTGTATTAATAAAATATGATTATTTTATTTATGTCAATGATAGCTAATGTTTACAAAGTTCTTTAAATTTTACAAAATACATTGTATAAATTATCTCATTTGATGACAACTCTGGAATTTATATTATTTTGCTCCACGCATTATAGATGGGGTAACAGAAGGAAAGATGTTCAATTATTTGCCTTCTTTACACAGCTGAAGTCTCAGGCTAGATTTGAATTAAGATTTTTCCCGATTCCAGTCCTAATGCTCAATGATTTGTGGCACTAGTTTTATCATCTCATTGGGAATGGCATTCACTGGGAAATGGGAAACAAACATATTTCAGGGGTCACTAGCTTTCAGGGACATCCTGTATTACCTTCTGATTCTGTTTTGATATTCTGCATGCTGAATATCACATTCAAAAGAAATCCTTGCTTCAATTTCATTTATAAAGACAGATAATATATAGTGACAAGATCCCTTCAAGGCTAGAATGCATACTTAATATGTGTTAAATAGTATCTCAGATCAATCTTGTCCCAGAAACTTGACTGTAGTGGTTTAAAATTTTTATTCCTTAAATCCAAAAGCTAATTTTAATGTACTTCCTGTCAGTTGTCTTCTCTCCATTTAAATAACTTTCTATTTTCTCAATAGACTCTTAGATAAATTGAAGATTAACTATAATAAAATGAATATAAAATTTCTCATTTTTGAACAGAATAAACTTGATATATTTTTATTTTTGCAAAATATCTCTATTGATGAGTATATTATGAAAAAAAAACATTGTCACTGACTGGGAATAGAACACTTGAAAAGTGACTCAATATTTTTAAATCAACTTATTCCATTTCAATCATGCTGACCCAATGAAATAAACAAATTAACTTTTTTTTCCTGAATACTTTCAAATCAATTAACTCTTATTTTAGCTATTATTTCTCCCCAAATGCTCATTTTGATTCCATAGTCTCTTTAATATGAGAAATCAATGATGATTTCTCTATATAATGAATTGTCTTTGTCATGACTGGAGAAGGAAATTGTAAAATCATATGGGTAAAAATTGTAAAGTCAAATGTAATGTGTCAGAGTGTCAGAAATGGAAGACACTTGATTTTTTTTTCTAGAACTTGCCTCAATTGACTACCCCTTTGCTCTTCCTCTCATTATCATTATCTTCTTCATTTATTTACTACTTCTGAACTACTACACTGAAATTTATGTCATAATATTAAAAACAAATAAATGAGCAAAAACTGAATTTGAACTTGCATTCTCATTATTAGCCTATATTTCTCTCTGCTATCATTCATTAACAAATTCCAAAAAGAAGTCTATTCATATCCTCTTCTTCTTCATCTACCAATCACTTCTAAGCTACTTGTCTTATCAGTTCCCTACTCAAGTAGAACCATTTTATTCAGGGGTACTAAATATATTTTAGCTGTGAGGGAAAAAGAAAGAGAATTCTGTTGTGAGGAAGATTAGATTAGCTAGTGATTAGGAATTAAGTTGTACATAGCAGGAAGGAGCTGGAGCTGGGAATTCCAGGTTGGAATGAAGGAGCAGGAAGAGGTGACTTAGCTCTGAGTGAGGACTCCATTAGTGGTGGGCAAAAACTGTTGCCAGCCTGGGAGACCTCAGAGCAAAGGACACCCTGCTTCCTGATTTTTCCCCTGGGATCCTGAGTGGTGGCATCTAGCAAAAGGAGAGAAGATCAAGAGTCCTATGCCAGGGAAGAGGTGAAGTTGGAGATCTGGTGGACAGTGCTTTAAGCAAAATCCTCATTACTTGGTACCTGAGACAACTTTGGCTATTGGCATCCAGAGATCATCAGTGGATTGCAGTGAGAATCCCAAAGCCACAAAGCCCTAGCTGTACTCAAGCCTGCCAGGTTCTAGGTCTGAGCCAGTCACCCTGAGACTCCATTTACAGCTCCTTGGGCCCTGTTAGTTTAGATAACTAAGTTAGAGTAGAATAAGTCCTCCCATTGCCCTGTGGTTTTATCCTTTAGATTTTAAGTATAGAAATCCCTTTCCCACCTTTTAGTAAAACTTAATTAAAGCTGTTAAGTCCCTTTTACCTTGTCAGCCTGTTTCTAGACTCTGGCCTAGGGGAAGCTGAGTGATAGTTAAGATCAACTTTCATTCCTATGGGAATTCAATAAACTCTGGTCTTTCCATCCTGGTCCAGTCTCTCATAAATCCCAGTGTGTGTGTTCCCACAAACCACTTAATTTATTTATAATATCCCTGGTGACCCCATTACCTTACATAAATTTTCCACAATTCCTAACACTTTCTTCTCCTGATATAGCTAGCCTTATTGAAATTAGGCTCTATTTCGCTGTAATTTGAATAGTCACATTCACCAGCCTATATATGTTGTGGTTGGTTTTTTCTTCCCTTTTTACTCTTACGTAGATTGTCATAATATATCTTTTTATTGACTAGTACCCTGCTTAAAATAATAGACCAAAATTTCAAGGTTCTAAAGTATTACAAATACATATTTGAGAGTTATTCATTCTATCTCTTTCTCTTGTAATATGTGATTCATTACTAATTCATTAATTTTAGTCATTAATAATACAGATTAACTATCCTGGCCTTTTACCTTCTTCATTTTATGAGTATCATTTAGAAATAATTTTCCATATTATCACTTCCTCCTAACTCCTAACCAGCTCCTTCTAAATCTCCTTTTCTGTTTAATCTAAAGATTCCATCAATTTCCATGGGTCCTTGTATGATCTCTATGTTGGTGACTTCTAATTTTATATCTCCATCTTGAAACTTTCTACTTAACTCAATTCCCAAAGCAATACCTCCCTGCTAACAATCTTATTATAAATGTTCTATAAGCATTTGAAGCATAACATATTGAAAATAGAACTAATTTTCTCTGCCTGCACTTATTGTATCCTTCCTTTAAAATATTCTATTCATTTTTCCTATTTAAGATAATTTTGTAATCAGCAATTTATACTCAACTTCTTACTGTACTGTATAGTGTAAATGCTGTCAATTAGCAAGTCTTTTTTGATTCTGTTGATGCAAGTTCTCTCCCTTTGAATGTATGCTCTCTGTTTATGCAGCCACCATCCTAGTTTAGGAGCTCTTTTTTTTTTTTCTGGAACAATCTTACTACTCCTTAAATATCTTCCTACTTTATCTTTGTTGTCTCTAATCCAGTCCCAACGTAGTTGCTACAATAATTTCGCCAAGTCATATAGTTGTTACCTAAACCTTTTAGTAGATCCCCACTGTTTATAACAGTGATTCCCAAAGTGGACACCACCGCCCCCTGGTGGGTGTTGCAGCAATCCAGGGTGAGCGGTGATGGCCAGAGTTGCATTTATCTTTCCTATTAATTGCTATTAAAATTTAAAAAAATTAATTTCCAGAGGGCTAAGTAATATTTTTTTCTGGAAAGGGGGCAGTAGGCCAAAAAATTTGGGAACCACTGGTTTAGAAGATGAAATATAAAACACTTAATATGTAATTTATGAACGTCTATAATTCAATATCCACCTACCATTTCAGTCATGTTTAATACTACTCCCTTTTCATGTGTAAAAAGGAATTCTTTAATTTCTTTAATTTAACAGGGGACCTGGAGGTCTTCTTACCATAGAAATAAATAGGTAACCAGCTCACAGTGTCAGGAATTAGGAACTGGGGAACCCCCTGCTGAGTTAGCAGAAGTTGCAGGCTGTCAGTTGGGGAGTCAGTTGCAGACAGGGCTGGGAGTTATGGGGAAGTTGGCTGCTAGGCATGAGTTGGTCTTTGGGGGTTGGTTGCTGCTAGTGTGGGTTGGCATATAGTTGCTAGAATATAAAGGTGGGCCTGAGCTTACTGAGAGGGCTTTTGGCTTTAGCCTTTAAAGGGCTTTTTGCCTCTGGGATTTTTAGAGAACAGGAGGTCTGTCCCATAGCCAAGGATCTGCTGCCAATTGGTGACCTACAGTTTAGGCTGCTATAGAAAACTTATTGAAGGAGTGAGTGAGTG
Source organism: Gracilinanus agilis (assembly GCF_016433145.1). Taxonomy (NCBI): domain Eukaryota; kingdom Metazoa; phylum Chordata; class Mammalia; order Didelphimorphia; family Didelphidae; genus Gracilinanus; species Gracilinanus agilis. Next base: position 75,311,183 of record NC_058131.1, read on the forward strand.
GTAGCTGTCTATTATTTTTTTTTTAAACCCTTACTTCCATCTTGGAGTCAATACTGTGTATTGGCTCCAAGGCAGAAGAGTAGTAAGGGTAGGCAATGGGGGTCAAGTGACTTGCCCAGGGTCACACAACTGGGAAGTGTCTGAGGCCAGATTTGAACCTAGGACCTCCCGTCTCTAGGCCTGGCTCTCAATCCACTGAGCTACCCAGCTGCCCCCTAGCTGTCTATTATTTTAGGGAGTTAGGTAGTTAGTGAATCATTTATAGATAGTGTAGGTTAGATAGGCTTGGTGTTTGCCAGATAATAAGAAGCTGTCCTCAGAAGACAGTTAGACGTAGTTATTGGGAATTTTAGGTATATTTATAGGGTATAAGATTAGTAATCTCTCTTCTTTTCTATCCTTCCATCCTTTACTATATTCTTTTACTATCTGTATTTTAATTAAACTAAATTGTTAATTGTTAAAAGTTGCTAGTTTTCTTTTCTCTGACTTAAATGGATATTAATGTATAACTCTACTATATTCTCATTAAAACTTAAATTATTAAAAGCTACTCTCTGATTTTGTCAAAACCCCCACCCTTAGATATGAGATCTCTGTTCCTAATATAGTATTCTCCCAGTAAATATCTGAGCTGAATTCACCATCTCCTACCACCAGGTAATGACATATGTGAATTTGTTTGACTGGAATATACTCATTCCTTATCTTCATCTCTCAAAAATCTTGTAATTCATCAAAGTACAATTCAAATATTATTTCTTCCACAAAGTCTTCCTCATACTCTCCTTTCTCAAGTATCCTCCAAATATACTTATTTATATGCATATTGAATTTCATCTTATCTTCATGGGATGTTAGCTCCTTGAGAGCAGAGATTGCTATAAATGTGTCTTATTCCTTCACATGCTTACACATAGAGAACATTTATCACTTATTGTATTAGATTGAAGCAAAGTGAAATAAATGACTAGAATGGCCTAGAAGGAAAGTTTTCACATTTACATATTAAAATTATATCACTTTATAATTGAAGATTTTAGATGCAGAGAAGCTATACAATTTGTTGCACCATTAGTAATATGTAAAAGAATCTGGGCCTAAATACAGATTGGTCAGTTGTCTCCAATAATTATTTTTTTTTTAATTCTTCATGGGCCTTATCCTTCTGAAGATGGATCTTTGTGGAAGTTCTCCATTGTCCTGTCTCAATAAATTGGATTGTTGTTACCTCCTAAGATAAACAAAGGGAATTATTGTTTCAGAACTTTGTCTAGTTACACTAGCCTTGAAAGCTATTTCTAGTTTGGGGTGGGGTTTTTTTTTGTAATCTGGGGGAGCTGTCAAGATGAAAAATGGATAATTTTGTTTATATTAAATTAATTTTTTGCACAAACAAAACCAGTGCAACAAAGATTAGGAGGAAATCCAAAAGCAGAAAAGTATATTATAGTAAGTGTCTCTAATATACAATTTTCATTTCTCAAATATATAGAGAATAAAGTCAAATTTATAAGAATTAATGTCATTATCCAGTTTATAAATTGTCAAAATATGTAAACAGGAAGTTTTCAGATGAATAAATCAAAGCTACAGTTATATGAGAAATACTATAAATCACTATTCATTAGAGAAATGTAAATTAAAACTACACTGAGGTACCACCTGACCCATCAGATTGACTAATATGATAGAAAAGGTAAATGAGAAATTTTCAAGGAAATGTGGGGAAACTGGGAAAACTAATGCAGTTGGTGGAATTGTGAACTTATTGAACCATTCTGGAGAGCCATTTTGAACTATGCCTGAAGGTCTATAAAACCATACATACTCTTTGATTCAGTAATACTACTATTAGATCTTCATTTCAAAAACATTTGAAAAAAAGGGGGGGAAGACCTATTTGAACAAAATACTTATAATACCTCTTTTTGTTGTGGCAAAGGATTTGAAATCCATCAAATAGGGAATATCTGAACAAGTTGTGGTATTTAATGGAATATTTTTGTGCTATAAGAAACAATGAACAAGATGATTTCATAAGAACCTACAAAGATAAAGTGAAGTGAGAAAAATGAGAACTTTGTACACATTAAAAACTAAGTTGTATGATGATCAATGAATGACTTAGCTATTCACAGCAATATAATCATACATGACAATTCCTATAGCTGTATTATAAAAAACACTATCCACTTCCAACAGAAAAAAACTGATGGGGAATGAATGAGGATTGAAGTATTCTAATTTTCATTTTAATTTCTTTTTGTTTTTATTTCTTTTCTCCATAGCATGATCAATATGAAGATATTTTTACATGATCACACATGTATAACCTAGTTCAAATTGCATTACTATCTTAGGTGAGGGAAGGGGAGAAAAGTCATTTGACTCTCAAAATTTTGGAAATGAATGATAAAAATTGTTTTTACATAGAATTGGGAAAAAAACAAATAATTACATAAAACTGAGGGGAACTGCTTTAATATACCACAACCTCCAGTGAGTCTTCCATCAATTCCCAAGGCTTCTTCTGTGCTAATGAAGGATATGGTTATGAAATAAATGCCTTAACAAAAAATATAAAGAATTAAGATAAAATTGGCTTAGTATTATACTATAATTTTCAAGACAGGAAGAAAACACTTGCTCAGAGATATATACTACAATATAATTTAGGTTTGGAATATGAAGGGGATTTTTAGACTGAGAACATAAATAAGTGAGGAGGAAAGAAGTGAAAACAAATAGAAGAAATGATATGAATGTGACAGAATTGAAGACTGTCAAGCAACTTTTGTAATTTATTTTCTCATAATCATTTTCTCCATTAAGAAAAAATTAAAATAAATATATTGATCAAACAATCATAGGATTTATTAACCATGTAAATTTATTAGGCATTTTATTAAGCCCTGCATAATCTTTTTTTTATCATCTTTTAAGAAGTATTTTTTAAATTCTCCTTGCATCATCTTAGGGGGAAATACAAACTTTTGCGTTTTATATCATAATGTCTCTTGCCATATTCCATTTTGATCCTTATCTTGTTCCCAACCTCAAAATTATATACAATAATTTGTTTAGCCACTGCCCAGTTTATGGACAAATCCACAATTTATTGTTCTTTACCACCAACCACAAAGAGAGCTGCTGTAAATATTTTTGTACATTTAAGTTCTTTTCTTCTTTCCCTCATATCCTTGGGAATATTGCTAAGTGTAAAGTTATAGACAATTTTATAGTTCTCTGGGCATAATTCAAAATTGCTTTTCAAGATGGTTGGATCAGTTCACAGTTCTACTAACAATGTATTAGTGTCCCCACTTTTCTACATCTCTTTCAATACTTGTCATTTTGCCATTTTAGCCAATCTGTTTGTTTTGAGATATCACAGAATTGTTCTAATTTGCATTTTTCTAATCAGTAGTGATTTAGAGCATATACCTATATATGGCTTTTATTTCCTCATCAGAAAACTGTCTCTTCATATCTTTTGTCCATTTATTAATTGAAAATGTCTTTTATTCTTATAAATTTGACAAACTTTTCTATATATTTTAAATATGAGGCCTCTATATGAGAGACTGTCTATGGAAATTTCACCATAATTTTCTACTANAAATAGAGATCTCCATCACAATTCCTTTAGTGTTAGCAAATGTATTATGGATACTTTCTAGGTGAATAATAATAGGGAGGACTGGTCACACTTAGTTTTCTAATATTATTGTAAGCTGTACCTGAACCAAAGAGCCCCATGAATTACTGCCACAAACTTGTCTTCTTTCATTATAAATGCCTTGGCCTTCTCTGACAGATTTTTAAATCTTTTTTTTTCCTAACAACATTAACAATACCCTCACAATCTTTTATCTTTTTCACAGTCATTAAATAAGAATTTTTTAGGCACTTAATATGTTAAGTTTGAAGATTACTGCTTTTCTTTTATCAGAGGATCAAGGACTCCGCTAAATAAAGAAAATGAAAATCTTAGCAAAGATAAGTATATATATATATTTATATATATATATATGAATAAATATATGATTTTTTAATTTACTCAGTGATAATTACCAGCATGACAATCAGGTTTATTAAAATAATCTGTATCTTAGGAAGTTACTTAAGGCTTCAAGGTGAAGTGACATATACAGGACCAATACTTAATAAATATCAATAACAAGATTTGAACTCTTTTTTTTTCTTACTCCATGACCAGCAATCTGTCCATTATGACACGATGCCTAATAATGTGACTGACTACATGTGTTCATTTTACTGTATAAAAGTAAGTACAACATAATTATTACACTTGACATTGTGACTAGATAATGTAACTTGGTGATGATGTCATCTAATCCTATTAAAAGACAATTGCCCTCCAGTAGTGCATTAAGCAGAACCACTCTTGGTGTTCTGTGCTAGTTTCCAACCCTGAATAATTAAAAACCTTTTTGTAACACTTGAAATTCTTCTTGCAAAATCATTATTCAGTTCACCTCTTTTTGGTTGCATCTATTGGCTTCTAATCTCAAATGAAGCTATCATTCTCATTTGAAAAAGAAAAGAAAAAACTAACATAAATAATCATAACCTGTCATGTTAATTGTAATCATATTCCCCCATGCTTCTATGGATGGCATTTCTCTACACACTTCAACCTTTTTAACTTGAATTAATATTCAGTAAATCTTACAGTTGAGATTTCCAATGGGAATGTGCTATAGAAAATGTAAATTTTGAAACAAAAACTCCAATTCCCTGACTTAGTGGTCAGTACACAGATGATTTTTAAAATTTAATGTCTTTAATCACACCTATGTGAATTTCATGAAAACATAAGTTCTGAAAGGCTCAGGCTTTTATGACTCTTTAAAGTTTATAAAGTGATTTTTTCACAACAACCTATACTAGAGAGGTCCACAGAAAAGAGACATGTAGTTTACAGCCAGATATTTAAAAAGGCTTACCTGATATAAGTTATGGCATGATAAGCTTTATCCTGAATCAGCAAAATTTCCTAGTTTCCTGTTTTAATTCCACCTAAATAAAGTAAATAATAAGAACAAGATTGCATTAGGAGCATGGTCTCCCTATCATGTGGAAAGAATGGAAATGATGAAAAAGCATCTCTTTGCTTTTTGGCAATGGATTTTTTTAAACTCCTCTCCAACCTTACAGTCTGAATGAATGAAGGAAATTCATATTTTTCTAATTAACTGTTTATAGAAGAATGCTTTGCACCATTTAATTGAAAACCCACCATTCAGGAGAAAGAAACCAAATTAAATCTTGGTTCAAAGAATATAGAATGAGAGGTACATGAATAGACAATGGCTCATTTGAAAAAAATAGCCCTTATGGATATTTTACTTTACATGAGTCAAGAGTAAGATATGGCAGCGAAAGAAACTAATTTACAAAAACCATGGTATCTAGATTAAGAGAGGTGATGTCTCCAATGTCCTTTTATATTATCAGACCATGCCATTAATAATGTGTCCAGTTCAGGTTACCATTTTTTGTAAAGACCTTGATAACCTGTAGCACATCCAGAGAAGAGCTGCTATTATTGAAAGGAAAAGGAGATAATGCCTTGGAAAATGAAATAAAGTGATTTAGGATGCTTGTATTAGAGAACATAGTTATATAAGCATTTGAAGGACTGTAAAGTTTTAAATAGACATCTGCTTAGACTCTGAATAACAGTTTCTAGGGATTAGGAGGAAAAATATACTAATCTCTGTTCACATTCAGATTAAGTTGTATTGGGGAAACAATGTGTATAAACATGAGGAGAAACACAAAGATATTTGGTGGTTATCCATTGAGTGGATCAGAAAAGCCTTGATATAAGAACTGGAGCATAAGCTGGTCCATAGATCTCAAGAGGTGAGTAATAAAAAGGAGGATAACAGGCATAAGTGACAGTTTATCCCAAAGCACAGTGGAAGGAGCTGAAGTTCTGTGGCCAGAGAATTGCAAGTAACTCTTGTTTGTAAAGGAAAGTACATGAACAACAACAACAAAAAGATTAGAAAAAGAGATTAAATTCAGCTGTTTAATGTTTTCAAATGACAAATATAGGCATTTGTATTTAATACCAACTATAATTGACAGCTACTGAAACTTTTTGAGCAATGGAGTAGAAAGGTAGAAATCTGAGTAAGCAATGGAAGTTTGGCAGGTTTATAAATAAACCGAAAAAGGGAAATATTGTAACAAGGTAAATCCATTAGGAGGCAATTGTAAACAATCTGATGTGAGATAAGGCTTAAGGTGATTACTATATGCTGGGAAGGCAGAATCAATAAGACTTGTCACTTAGTTCAATAAGAGAGATAAAGGACAGGGAAGAGGTGAGAAAGGAAAAGAGATTTGAGAGAATTGAAGTATGATGAAGCTCTGAACAGAAATAAAGATATTTAGAATATAAGTAGGTTTAGGGTTAAAAATAATGAGTTTTTTTTCTTTTTTTTCTAAACCCTTAACATCTGTGTATCGGCTCATAGGTGGAAGAGTGGTAAGGGTGGGCAATGGGGGTCAAGTGACTTGCCCAGAGACACACATCTGGGAAGTGTCTGAGCCTGGATTTGAACCTAGGACCTCCCGTCTCTAGGCCTGACTCTCAATCCACTGAGCTACCCAGTTGCCCAAAAATAATGAGTTATTTTGAAACATGGGATGGATCTTAGATGACTAAGATATGTCCCTGTAGATTTATACAATAGGTAGTTTATAACATAGGACTTAAAGTCAAAAGAGAAATAAAAATTAGATTAAATAATTTAGGAGTTGCCTTTGCACAAAAAATTATGATTTTATTGCAGAGAGAGAGAGATAGGGTGGGAGGTGTAATGATATTTTGCAAATCAGCATGGAGAACAAGATGATGGACAGTTGTCTGTTTAGAACATGGAATTGAGCTGAAACAGGCAGGAACTGCCATGTGCCAAGACAGTTAGAAGTTTATGTATATAAGAAAGGATTTGAACTAAAATCTGATCTCAATCTGGAGATTGGGTTTTGGGAGTGGGAGGTTTTGGTTTGGTTTGGGTAGGCCTTACGTCAACTTGAATTACCAGCAAACTCTACTGACCAATATCACAGTCCCAGATCCTATGATACCTTTACACTGAGTAACCTGTTCCTGTTTCATACTCCAAAAAGAAACAACAACATCCTTCAGCAAATAATCTGATTTGGGTGAATCAGTCTGGCCCTGCCAGGCTGGCAACTGGCAATTGTCAATTGACCACTGATAATCCTAATTATCTTAGGTTCCAATACCATCTTTGTCATCTTTAACTTAAATCAAGAACTACCTGATTCCCTCCTTCCCTGTTATTTGCCCTTTCCCCCCCTAAACCTGAAGCATATTTAATCTTTGAATTTACCTAGATTGGTGTCAACTCTATCTTTAGGCTTAGAGATTGTATTCCCTGAGGCATTTGAAGAAAAGGAGGATAGTAACATTCATAACAATATATAATCCACAGTCAGATTCATCTAGCATTATCCTACTAGGCCAGATTAGACAGTTAGAGGGAGCTGTACAATTCTATTCACAGATTCTTCACTTGACTGGCTAGTTTGGAACACTGTTATTCTGAAGTTGAGTTTAGCAGATTCAATACAACTATTTTGTGGGTCCCTTTGTGTTTCACTATCACAACTTAAGTGTTACATTTAGGTATCACCCACACACACTCAGCTTCAACTCCTCATATCACCAGGACCTTTTATAACAGAGGGAAAGAGGGAGGGAGTGAAGAAGGGGGAGGAAAAAAAAGAGGGAAGGAGGTATTCAAGGTTAGATTCAAACACTAGTTTGATCCTGTCCAAAACCATTTCTCCTTTACTCAACTTTGCTTTATAAAACTCAGCACAGAATAAATTAATTAGTGGAACAGAATGAAATGGAATTACAACTCATGGAAAAGAAAGGTGAATTTAACTCAATCAGTAAAAAGGAAAGCATGAGGTGAAAACATCAAATTGCTAATAAAACAATGTAGTAACAAAGATTGTGATTTTCAGTTACACTTTCAATTAACAAAGAAATATGATATCTTTTTTGAGATGCAATTATTGTTCCTGTAAGCTATGGAATAGATTAATTTTTTTTTACTTGCCTTAAGTTTCCATGGTTAATATACATTATACTTTTTCTAACTTTTATATTTTTGAAAACTTTTGAAAATAATTTTCTATTTTATGTCCTATTTGTTCATTTCCATATATTTTGAGTATTAATCAACTTAACCCAGCATGATATTCTGTTCAATAGATGTTTTACAAAATTATATTTTCTTAATATGCTTTTCTATTTTAATATTTTTCATTATGACTCTAAAGTATGTATATATTAAATTGTAGGTTGTTTCATTTGTCATTAAAAGAAAATACTTTGTCAACTTTCCAAATAAGCTTAATTTAAATAATGATCTTTTGAAAACAGTAGAAATGTATAATGGATGAAGTTACCATGCATTTTAGACAATGGTTTGTTGCCTATGAGAGAAAAAGTATTGTAACTACTGATTAATAACAAGAATATATGATGATTCTAATGTTTAACCCATTTTCCAATAGCTTTAAAATGATTTTTAAAAAATGATAATAAAATGGCCAATTTCAGTTCTTATAGAAATCAACCATTTCATGATTCCTTTATAGCACAATAGTACTCCATCACCATTTAGTTCAGCCATTTTCCAACAAGGGATATCATCTTTAAACTGAGGACCTGATAGCCTCTAAGATCCCTTCTATCTTTAGGTCTTTGATACTATGCACCTATGGTCTCCAGAATTTTACTGTCTATTTAATCATTTTTACTACATAATTATATATAACTAGCATGAAACTGGAAAATAAATTGCCTTGGGTTATAGTAGGAGTGCTCATTGTCATAGTAGTGTTCATAGTACTAATCATAGCAGTAGTTGTAATACTGGTGGCAGTAGTAATAATGGTAGTAGTAGTCATAAGTAGTGGTGGTGGTGGTATGTAGCAGTAATGATAATACTAGTAGAAAAAGGATTAGTATTAGCATTAGTAGAATTATTATCGTCATACTTATGTTTTTCAGTATAGATGAAAAACTTAATTTAGGACACTGTAAAGATTAAAATTTAGTATCTAAATACTCCAAGTATTATAATTTTGTAAAGTTTATTTATAATAACTTGAAGCAAAAAGGAAAAACAGCAAACCTCAGTAAAGAAAAAAAACACTTCCTTGACAGCACATGCAGGAGAAGAGAGAGAAAGGGCATGGTTACACCCAACTATATATAAACACACAAGCACGCAAGGTAAGATGAAGGAGGAAAGGGATTCTGGGAGATGAAAAAGAATTCTGAAAGATGGAGTCCAAAGTTTCAAGATTTTCTAACTATACAATAGATAGCTTAAATATTAAAGAACTTCCTGGGACACTAAGAGGTTAAATGACATTCTGAGGGTCAAAGAGCTAGTATGTAGTTGATCTTCCTGATTGTGAGTCCAATTCTTTAGTAACTAGGCCACATTTCTTCTGAACTTGTCATTATAGATAAGATTATTTATTTTTTGGTGAAGAATTTAAGTGAGAAAATAGTGAAGAAAAAAGAATAAGCTCTTCTCTTCTCAGAGTTTTTGATAGTATCTGTTTAATTGAATTTAATTCAACAAATATTTACTACTATGTACAATTTATGTGAGACTTTGGAAACTGGTAATTGAAAATATGCAGGCTCTCCAACTAGTTTCTCAGGTTCATGTAGCTCTCAAAAGAACATGCCCTTTCCATAAATGGATTACTGGCTTCTAGACTATTTATGTTCTTGTTGGCATTTATGTCATGACAGGAAGAATCCCGAGATCTAGCTATCATCTTCAGATAATCTGATAAGGATAGTTTAGTTGATAAGGAAATATCAAGGGGACAGGAAGATCTTTTCCTCAGCTGCTGCTGCTGCTCTGTCTCTAGGAGCATGGAGTTTATTATATATACTTCAATACTCATTTCACACAAAAGAACCCCCCTGAAACTTCACATTTGCGCAGAAACACAAATTATGTCATATCAAAGCACAATAAAGTTATAGTTTTATGAAGAATTTTCTTATAAATATAATGCTGGATGAGAAAAAGTCTCAAGGTTAAAAATGAGCCTCACTTTATCTAAAAGTTGTTTTGTCTGAGCTTGCCACTCCGTGACCTTGGGATGCCTGGAGCAGTTAGAGAGATATACCCACAGCTGCAGCTTTACTCTGCTGAGTGAAAAAAGGCTGTTAACTCATTAAGTGCTGGTTTACTAAGAACTTAAAGTTTTCCTAGAGGCTATAATGTTTTTTCAAAATGACAAGGTATACATCATAAAAAGGGGTCAAAAGAGGAGTTTCAGGTTTTCATCTATTTAAGACTCTGTTTCTCTTATTTGCCTCCCACAGAAAAAGAAAGAAATTAAGCTTTTCTCACACTTTCAGGTTCATTATATTCCCACCTTGAATAGAAATGGAGAATATCTTTTAAATGACGCTTACATAAAATCATGAATGCCATAACCATTGCTTGCAAATGGGAAACATTAGAGAGAGAATATTTCCCCTTCCTTCCCTTAATTAGAAGGCCATCAAAGGAGGGACTAGCCAAACAATGTATTCCAAGGGGAGAAGACAGAGATATATACACACAGGAGAGCCAGAGCTAGAGATGGACAGAGGGACAGAGAGCATCCCAAACAGGCAGAGTCAGATTGACACAGAGACCTGTTTGAAGCTTGTCTAGTAAGTACAGACTATTTATTTTATCCTTCTCTTATAAGACCCCATTTTATACTCCTGGATAGAAAAAGAGGGAAAATTCTTTCTTTGCTAAACTCTGGTTTGAAAGTTTAATGGGGAGAACATTCACTAAATGGAGAGCATTCTAGACAAGGAAAAGAGATTAATCTATCTCCTGTGAACTTAGCTACCAATCAATAATAAATAAACATTTATTAAATACCTACTGTGTGCTAGGCACTTTGCTAAGTGCTAAGGATATGGATATGAAAAGGAAGACTGGTTTTAAGGAAAGGAGATAGAATAGGCATACTCTTAGGCATGTCATTTCCCATCTGACTACACTCCATTTAGAATTCTTTGATTTTGTTCTTCATGTTCCAGTAAACTCATCATTAGATTATCTCATCATCTTGCAAACTCCTACTAGCCTTGCTTAGAGTCACTATAGAGACAGTCTCAGTTATAAATTCAGAGACAGAATCTGAATCTACTTGGCATCAGGCTATATTGCATATCTGAGAAGCTAGGTGGCATGGTGGATAGAGGACCAGCCCTGGAGTCAGGAAGAAATGAATTCATGTCTGGCCTCAGAAACTTACTAGCTGTGTATCCCCAGTTTCCTAATCCATAAAATGAGCTGAAGAAGAAAACTGTAAACCACTCCAGTATTTTTGCTAAGAAAATCCCAAATGAGGTCAGGAAGGGTCAGGCACAATGAACAACTGAAAAATAATAACAATATTGTATACATCTACATTATAGATACCCTTCTAACAAAAGCCCTTGCCTTCTAATCCCAACAAATTGTTCGTGATAATTCATTAATTGATTGGTTAATTGATTTTAATTTTAATTGTTAATTATAATTAATTGATATATTACTAATTGATTATATATATATAATATACATATAATTAATTGATTGTTGACATGTTAAACAAAAATGATATTGAAGATGAGTGAAACTCAGCTATTTAAGGGGCAATCTCATGAAGTTGGTGGAAGAGAAGAGGAAATTTCCCTGGTGTAAAGGACCAAGTCTTTGTGTAGGGACTGGAGTAAAGGCATTTAGACTAGGAAATGGTATGGAAAAACAATTTTAAGATGGGAGAGTAGAAGACAAGGACAGCATATCACATGAATAAAATATAATTTCCTCTGCAGAACAAAAGAGAGCAACAGTCTGAGAAGAGTAGAGAACACCTTGTGGGAAATGAGATTCTGAATCCTTTATGGGAAAATATGTATGCATTTTTGTAAAGTCCCCATATCAACTCACAAGGCTCCAATTGGCCCATGCTGATTATAACACATTTTATTAATACAGCTATAGCATTTTACAGTGTTCAGAGTTATTTCCTTTGAGAATTTTGTGTAAAATGGTATTTGATCTATATTTTACAGGACTGGGGTTAAAGGGGGTTTAATAATTTGTCCATAACCATACAGGTAGTAGATTTCAAGAGATGGATATACAAATTTGAATCTGGATTGCTTCGTTGAAGTGATGCATTTTTCCTGCATAACAATTATCTCTCTACAATATAGAATATTATTTTTCTGCAAAAATGCATTTGAATTCAAAACAACTGAAACTTTTGAAGAAAACATTTGGGAAGTAAACCCATTCATAAGCTCGGGGGCTCCTTTTATAAGCCCATTAGTTGATTCATTTTATAATATTGCAATGATGACTTCTGACTCCTGAATTATAAAGAAAGAGCAATGTGATTTAAGAATTGGATGCCGAGTAAAACACCAATTTTACAAAAGTCCAAAATTCCACTCTAAGCTGAGTTCTAAACCAGTCATCTGGGACTCCATCCTATAACAACATCACTCTGAATCTATCAATTCTGGTGACTTTATCCTTTAAATGATATCTTGTGTAATAGACCTTTAAATATCCTATCATCGCTTGTCTTTAAAAGTCATCCAGAAGCTAAATGTAAAATGAACTTCATGTTGCATATGGCCTCCTTTGGTAGCACAGTAGGGGCTCCAGCTTTTCTCTTTTTATACTCACCCGCTACATTTTATGCATCAAAAGACAGAGCTTGGCTGATTGCAAAAATAATTTAGAAACAGAGGAGGGAAAAATCTTTTTTTTCAGGGTAGAGTAGAGTTCTATCAGCATTTTGTCTATTTTGTTTGGAGAACTATCACAGATGTGCAAGCAGATCCAATTCACCTTTATTCATCCTAGTTTAATTAGCAGCTGGGATGCACCTGGCACTAACATAAGAACACAGTAACAATTTCAGTTATGGAAGAAAACCAAGAATCTGTTTTCAGTAACTCTTTCTTTGGCTACTTAGCTATTAAATTATTAAAATTAGAATATTTCTAAAAGGTTTTAGTTAAATAAAAAAGGTGACTTCTGACCTGCGGTGACTCTCATCAGAATGAGCCAGGATCAGATTAAAGAGAAAACCTTTAAAAACAAAAAGAAAAGAACCTGATTTTGGAGCGATAGACTTTGAACTCTACCCACTGAGACAGACAATGAGGGAAGACCATGAAGAAAACAAATGAAATTTTCCTGCTTTTCTAACACTTCCTAAATTAAACCATATTCAACAAAACATGAGATATGGTAAATACACTCCTGAGAAAATGTCTAAAAAAGCTATGATTTCTCAAAACATAAATCTCCAGGCAATATGTAACTGTGGTGATAGCGATCTCCCCATAGAAATTTCCCAAGATAGTTCATCCATTAGGAGACATAATTTCTTATGAAAAATTTCCTTTTTTTATACACATTTTCTTTATAATATATAGTAACATTTCTGTTATTTCTAAGTATTTGGGTAAAGTTGGCCACCTAATCCCAGGGTCTCTTCATAAGAACCATGAAATCTCAAATTTGTAAGTTTACCCAGAGGGCACTTAATGGAACCCGTGCTTGAAGATTTAGAGGTATAAAGGAATTTAGAGGTCATCTTGCTCAATCCAGTCCATTTTCATATTAGAATATTGAGACCCAGAATGCTTGCTACTTGCCCAAAGTCAAATTAGAACTGAGGTTTAAATACAACTTTTATTCCTCTGAATGATTATATTTTTCAAACTCTAGAACTTCTTTGTTGCATAACACCAGGGTGAACTTGGGGAAATTATTTCATATATTTAGGCCTCTGTTTTCTCAAGGAGCAAAAAAAAAGGAGTTTGAAATAGATCTCTCTAATTTGCCTTTCAGATATAAACTGCTGTGATCCCAATGAACCGCTAATGAATGATTATTCATTTTCACTTTCTTAGGACATTCACATTAACCAAAAATTCTTCTTACAATTAAGAGAAATCTAATTTTCTTGGGCAATATTTGCTGTTTCAGGTAACATGAAGGTTCCATAAAATGGGTAGCATGTATTTTTAATACATATATATGAATGAAATATTAGTGAAATATATGAAATATTTCTCAGTCATGTGTATCCCTCCTTTGATTTCTGCAGTGGGAAAATGGTAGGAAAGGTTGCAGCAAGTGGTACCTTTCCAGGACAGAAAGTGAACTTGTGATTTTAGTGTGATTTAATAGGGGTCAGACACTTGTGAAAACCTCATTAGCTTGTCAAAATGGTATACACCCAGGGGGATGGTGGCACTGAGGAGGTAAATGCAGGAAGAATTGTAATGACATGTAAGTGAAAATCCTCAGAGAGACTAAAGCATTTTTGGACACTCAACAACTAGTGCCAGTAGGCTAAGATATACTTTGAAGGAGAATTTGATTGGATATTGGATGCTATTTGGCTTATCATTATGCTAACTAACCATAATGCCTAGAATTCAACAAAATGCCCCAGGTGAGTTCTGAAAAGACAGGGTGCAGTGGGAATATCAAGTTCTTTTTCCTGGAAGCTATGTTTTTCTTGATGTATGCAAAGAACATATTACCTTTGGGACATAACATACTGTGGAGTCTTGTTAAACTGTCTCATATTGACATCTTTTTCATAAAAACTGATTCTTTGTCATGCCTTCCCCATCTTGCAGTTTTTTAATCGAGTATATTTACTCTGTTAAATTTTAATGTATTGGATTTAATGTAATGAATGAGTCTAGAAGTCAGCAACTGGCTTCTTTCCTATTTTGTTTGTTTTTATTTTATTTTTTTGGCTGGTAAGGTAAGAATGAGTTTTCTTTTTTAAATAAAGTTTTATTGCATCTAAAGTGTAAAAAGCACTCAGCTTTTGGGCCATGTAAAAACAGGGGACGGGGCAGATTTTATTTTCAGACTATGGTTTGACAACCTCAGATCTTGCTTAAGGTCTTATTAGACTCTAATTCCCTGATAGTTTTATGACATGGATATATTTGAAGATAATTTCATCTATGTTTTTATCCAAAAAATTCAACAGGACAAGTACAGGTTTCTGAGATAGTTTGCTGGATACCTTCTTCCAAGCTGATATCTTCAATTTTCCAGTCTAATTCAAATCATTCTGAATATTTTTGTTTTGATTCATATATCTCTGTTTTTACCATCTCTCATTTAAATATTCTGAATAAATGTTAATGAGAAATCCATCATGAATATAGAAATAACCCTTATAAAAGATGAAATAGTGACAAATGTTCTGTGGAAAACTTAACAAAAACCCTGCACATAATTTTTGAGAAAAAAACAAAACTGAGAAGATATTAAGAAAAAAAGATGATAGAATCAGAATATGAAGAGATAGATCTCTGCTCAATATAAAAATGACCTTCCTAAAACTTCAAGCTCTTCAGTAATAAAATGGATTTCCATCACTATAAATCTTAAAGTATATGATGAATAGCTTACTGCTGGGTATGCCATCGAGTAGAACATTCAATTTGATCAAAAATTGAAACACAAGATTTCTAAGAAACCTAAATATTTTCCTACAGAAAAATTTTAAGTATGAATATACATATGTAGAATTTATATTTGTATAAGTAGAAATGATATTTACTTTTCTAAAAATATAGTATTCAAGTAGGAAAGGAGAGCTTAAAATAAGATATAAGGAATGTAATATATATTTTAAAACAACAACTTTATCTTTGATCTTAGACTCTATACTAAGTATTAGTTCCAAAGCTAAAAAGTGATAAGGGCTAGGCATTTGGGATTAAGCGATTTGCCCTGGGTCACACAACTAGGAAACAGCTGATGAAAGATTTGAACCCAGGTCCTCCTGTCTCCAGGCCTGGCATTCTATTCATTGGCCACCTGCTGCACTTGAAGGTAGAAACTCTTTAGAATTATGAATATATATCCATAAATTTGGATATATCTGATGCTATAATGTTCTAGCTAAAAGCATATGAAAATGTATTTTTCAATACCATTTTAATGTTTGCAAAATTGTTTCCAACTATGTCATTATAATAAAGATAATTTCAGTATTATTATCTTAATTTTTGAATGCTATTTGGAAGTTTATTGTTGCATATAGTGAGTTTAGCTGTAAGAATATGAACTCAAGAATCTCAACTCAAATTGTCCTACTTTTTCTACTGTTGTAGAATTGTACAATGTGGTTTCCAGAACTGTTATAATTGTTTTATTCCTCAAAGATTCAACATTGTCATTTAATTATTCCATTTTTATATTATCATCTGTAAACATCATATGGTTTGTCCAAAAAAAGACTCATGAGGGAAAACTAATCACATTAGGTCTATTATCACCTTTACATCATAGTGCTTCTAAGAGGAAGAAATATTCTAGAATCTATACTTGTTTTTAGATATATTCATTTAAATTTTTCATAAACTTTTTGTGAGGCTTCTGGGATTAAGTATCCTACCCTTTAATTCTTGGTACAAAAAGTATGAATCCAGGACTGTAGACTACCCTTTTAGAATTCTCAAATAAAGTGAAAACATTATACATTCATTTCTATGGTATGTGGCTTTCTTAACTCACACATGCACATATAGAGGCAAATGACCCTTAAGTGCTACCTATATGTTGTTATTGTAAAAAATACTTTTTTTCTCAAAGACTATATCTTCATTCCATAGCTATATTTGAACTCCAGAAATCATGTAGTTTATTAGCAAAATAATTCAACCATACATTGCATATACTATCCAGTGATGAGCAAACTTTTTAAAGAGGGGGGTCAAAGGAAAGGAAATGCTCGTCAGTCTCTTTCTAAGGCAACTCTATCCAAGTTTCATTGTATTGTATCCTACTCATTGTATTCATCAGATTAGGAATAATGTCCAGCAGTGGGATAGAACATTTCAGAGGGCTGCATCTGGCCTGCTAGCCATAATTTGCCCATCACTGGATAAGCAAAACTAGATAATCTTAATTAATAAATAATTCATTGGATTTAAAAGTTAAAAAAAAACATAAAGTCTATTATTTTTTCTTTCTTGCTAGCAACTACACTCAAGATTTGTTTGAAAACAAAGCATATAATTTCAATACTCCATTTCATCTAGAACGTTCATAATAGATAAATCTATTAGGTGAGGAGGTATATTTCACACATAACACAGAGAGTTTGCATTCATATGCTTATTCAGTGCCATACAAATCAAACTACCAAAAATATTATTGTATTGATTTAGAAAAAAATAATAACAAAAATCATCTGGAAGAGCAAAATGTCAAGAATATCAAATGAATGATTAAAGAAAAAATGTAAAAGAAGACAGCTTACATAGACCAGATATCAAACTGTAATACAAAGTGTTAATGATAAAAACAACCTAGTACTGGCTAAGATGTAGAATGGTGTGTCAATAGAATATATTAAGTACATAATATGCAGTAGTAAATAACCATAGTGTCCTAGTGTTTCATTAAAAAAAATCCTAGCTTTTGGAAAAAAGAGCTCACTATTTGACAAAAATCTGCTGACAAAACTGGAAAATAGTTTGGCAAAAACTAGGCACAAACCCACATGATATTTCTTATAGCACAGTAGAGTAAGGTGTAAATGGGTACATGGTTTATAAATCATATTATCATAAGTAATTTAGGGAAGCATGAAATAGTTTAATTGACAGGTATATGCATAAGAGAAAGGATTTATGATCAAACAAGAGATAGGGAACATTATGTGATATAAAATTAATAATTATGATTATATTAAAAATTACACAAAACTAATGCAGCAAAGATTTGAAGGAAAGCAGGATATCAGAGGGGGAGGGGAATTAGAAGAAGTTTCTTTGATAAAGGGCTCATTTAGCAAATATAGAAAGAAAACTGAGTAAAATTTTTAAGAATACAATTTATTCCCCAGTTGATAAATGGCCAGTGCATATGGACAGGTAGTTTTTAGGTCAGAAAAGTATGACCTCTATTTCATTAAACATCAATTTTTCCCCTGGAGAATTACACTGAGTTTTATTGGGTATTTAATTCTGGATTGTAGTCCTAGATCCTTTGACTTTTGGAATATCATATCCCATACCTTCTGATCTTTTAATGTAAAAACTGTTTGGTCCTATGTAATCCTGCTTGTGGTTCCTCAGTATTTGCATTGTTTTCTTCTGAAAATTTATAGTTTTTTTTCTTTTAGCTGAAATTTGCCATATCATTTCTAAAACATTAAATTCAGATTTGTGAGGATCTCCTTTAGATTAAAAATGGAAGGTCCTAATTTGATAGAAATGGGTATCAATGGGGACAGCTAGCTGACTCAGTGGATAGAAATTCAGGAATGGAGATGGAAGAACCTGGGTTCAAATTTTACTTTAAATACTTCCTAGCTATGTGACCCTGGGGAAATCATTTAATCTTCATTGCCCACTCTTCTGCCTTAAAACCATTACATAGTATTGATTCTAACATGGAAGGTAAGACTTTAAAAATAAAGAAATTGATATCAATGCATTTTCTAGAATAGTTGCATGCTAAGCTTGAATGATATCCTGCTTATATAATTTATATTCAGTGATACTGTTTATTAGCAATTAATGCATCTGTTTGTTGAAGCATAAATAATTTTAAAGTCATTTTAAGGATGTTTGAAGGCCCACAGAGGAGATGGGCTCATAAGGCATCTGGGTGTTATCACTGATAGAATGTTGGGCCTAGAAGCAAGGGGACCTGAACACAAAACTAACTTTAGACAATTGCTAGCTATGCAACCCTGGAAAGAGCTTTTGTTTTTCTTGGTGTGTTTATAAATTCTTTATTCACTGGATGGCATGACTACTGAAAACTGGTACACAGGAGAAAGTCTCATCAAGGGGATGTGACAATTTAAATCTCTTTGTTCGAAGCTTAGTCCAACGTGACTTTAGAGCTCCCCACAAAGTATGCTGTTGCTAGTGATGATGGTGCTGATGGAGATGAAAGTCTCTGTATCACCATAAGGATATTGATTTCTTTAGGCTATATATGACTATGGGAAGAGGGGATTATGCTGGTCCTCATGAAGGTTGTGCTTGAGAATTCTCAGCTTTGCCTTTCTCTAGATCTTGATCCTAGAGTGAAATGAGGATTCTAGATTCTGACTGACATTTGCTGGGAGTTGGGGTGTCTATTATCTTCTCAGACAGCTTGGCTCATCTAATACAACTTCCTGGCTAGACAGCTATTGCTCAGGCTCTCTGGCAACATTTGTAAAGTGAGGTCTCTCCCTTACCATAAATAACTTAGCAATGCCAAGAATCCAGAACCTAAAGGCTGGTTTGGTATTACAGATATATCTCTCTCCAGAAATGTGTACGTTTGTGGTGGCAGGGGAAGAGTGAGGTAAAACTGAACCAGCAGGAATTCAGAGAGGCCTTGATGCTATTTTAATAGAAGTCCATACAGGCTACATTTACATAGATTTAAGAGCAATCTTGGGCAATGGGATTAAGTCTTTGAAGATGCTGGCTGTCTTAGGATTCTCAGAGTCCGAGTCAAACTGGAAAACAGAGTTGGGTACTCGATGGCTGCACAGAACAGTTTAGTTTCTTTGGGCTCTCAGTCAGGGACTAAAACCCTGTTGCTGCTCCAAGGACTCACCCGACTTCTTCACAGACACCAGCTTCACCTGGAACCTCTCATAATTCAGTGTAGACTGAATTCTGGGAAGATGGTGGCTTAGACAGAGCAAATCTTAAGATCTCTCTACCGTTTCAAAATCAAGACAGAAAACAAAGTGCTTCGAGAAGAAAGAGGACCAAATCTAATAACAGGGCAGAGCAGGGGGATCCTACTACTAGACAGCTCAAGAGGTGCGCCAAGAAAAAAGCTTGAATTCTTGAACTGTTGGGTCTGAGGATATAGAAGGGGAATCCCAGGACCCCTCCTGCACAAACTGTGTGGAGTCTCCAGTAGCCCCTGAAATCTCTGAATGGTTAAACACACTAGCCTGGAGAAAAGGCCTTGCTGTCACTGGATTCAAGGAGTTGAACACAGATACCAGGGAGGTGGCTAGAGGAGAAAGCCAGAGAAACACAGAAAAAAATGTCTGGAAGATGGTGGCTTAGATGGAGCAAAACTTCAGACCTATGTGCTTTACCACACCAAGATAGAGAACAAAGTGCTTTGAGAGGATAGAAAACCAGGTCTAACAGGAGAACAGAGCAGGGGGACCCAACTGCTGGACAGTTCAGTGAAAACACTCCATATTGCCCCCCACCCCCTTTTCTCTCTCAAGGTTTTAGTCTCAGAGCACATTAAGCAATACAGACTAACCCAGTCTAGTCTTAATCCCATCAGTTAGACAGACAAGAAGTGTTCAGAGGGCAGGGAAACTCCAACACCCCTCCCCCATAGACTGCAGAGAACTTAACTACAAACCTCCATTGCCAGCTGAGGGAAGATCTTTCATAAGCTCAAGTCCATCTGCTTAACCTAGAAGAACAGGGAAGGAAAAAATATGATTAAACAGAAAAAGAGAAAAGAAATTACAATTGACAGCTTCTTTCCAGGAAATGAAAAAAAGAGCAAATGAAGAAGAAGATCAGGAAGCTCCAACAAATTGGACACAGGCTTTGGAAGATCTCAAAATTCAATTAACTCAAGAAATTAAGGAACTCAAAAAACAGTCAAGAGAGACTGAAGACAATTTGAAAAAGGGAATACATGAACTAAAACAAGAAAATAAGATTTTAAAAACCAAAATGGTGTAGATCAATGGTCCCCAAACATTTTTGGCCTACCACTCCCTTTCCAGAAAAAAAATTTCTTAGTGCCCCTGGAAATTAATTTTTTTAAATTTTAATAGCAATTAATAGGAAAGATAAATGCACCTGTGGCCATCACTGCCTCCCAGGATCTCTGCAGCACCCACCAGGGGTCAGTGGCACCCACTTTGGGAATCAATGGGATAGACTAACTGGGTATTCTATGCCAGCATCAAAAGAATTGTAACAATAACCATAGGGAAACCTCGGACCTTCATGATATCTGTCAAGCAAGAATATCACTACTAGCAAAGCTGGTGATATGATAGAATATTTATTAAGAGGATATAGATAGATTTTCTTTTTTAAAAAAAATTTTTAACCCTTAACTTCTGTGTATTGGCTCCTAGGTAGAAGAGTAGTAAGGGTGGGCAATGGGGGTCAAGTGACTTGCCCAGGGTCACACAGCTAGGAAGTGTCTGAGGCCAGATTTGAACCTAGGACCTCCTGTCTCTAGGCCTGACTCTCAATCCACTGAGCTACCCAGCTGCCCCCTATAGATAGATTTTCAATAGACAATATAGAAACAAACAAAAAAAAAAAGGTAGTGAACATGGAATTGATAAATACACATTTCTACTGATGTTTAAGCAAACAGCACTTCTTTCACACAGTGAAATATCCCATCATAGTCCCTGCACATCATGGAAAAGCTACAAAGATTTATGAATTCAGACAATTACTAAAAGTTTGCCTTTTTGTTCTCCTGGCCAGGAAATGCCTGAGTCGTATTGCATTTGACAATCTGTCTGTATTTCTGACACATCTTTATCGACATTTCAATGAGCAGTGAAGGAGAGAGCATCCAACAGCTCACAGTGTTTAACTGATCTCTCTGTGCTATCTAAACGGCCAAGTCACATTCTGCCCTATTGTCAAGCCTGAGGTGTTTCTTCTCCAGGAGGATTTTAATTGGTATCCCAGAGGAGTGTAGAAAGACATGTCGAAATAATATATCATTTGCTGAAAAAGCTGTACTCTCAGGTCTAAAGCTAATGGGAGCTAAGGATACATTATTAGAAGTACAGAAACCAGATCAAGCAAGGCAAGAGATAGTTAGTCCCACTGCATTTTGCCTGGGTCAGACCTCATCTGTAGTGTGACACTCAGTTCTAGGTATGATATTATAGGAACGATATTGCCCAACTTGGCACTTGGGTTATATGTAAAACGATTAAAGAACTGGGAATGTTTATAATGGAAAAATAATACCTTAGGAGGCACTGGATAGACCGTGTGATTATTGTTTTCAAATACCTAAATGCCAAGATAAAAGAGATTATTTGACTCTGTGTAATTCCAAATAGTAGAGCTAATAGGAGTGGATTAATATTATAAGATAGATTTCCATTTACTTAGCAAAACTTTTTAACAATTAGAATTTTTCAAAGAGAGAACAAATTAAATAAGAATTTAGTGAGTTGCCCATTCTTAGAACTATATTAAAATTGAGGTAATCAGCTGTCTGTAGTCTTTTTTAAAAATAAGTCTTCCAGCATTGAGGTATAGTGAACACTCATGCCCCAGTCAGCCTTCATGTAAGCCTAAGAATATTTTTGTGCTCCATTTCCAACCTGGGTTGATTCACTCTTCCTTAGAAAGCCTCATGATCCCTTTATCTCTAGAGCTCCTCATGCTGGTGTTGGACTTACTCTGGAAACCTGATCAGCTTTAGACCTATTAAAACTCAGTACTCCTTAATTCAAGATCCATCTACCTGCAACAGCTTTCCTTTGTAATAGGTATTGCAGGTATGCTATGATGCCTAGTTCTTTCTGTGGTTCTATAAAATTCCTGTACTGAAAAGAGTTCAGAATACATGACCCCTCAAATTACTTTTCTCTTTAATATTCTAATAGTCTACGATTTTATAATTGTAAGAGAAATCTTTGGAAAAGAAATGGAAACATGAATAAAATTCAGAAGAGCTCCATAAACTTTCTATATTTCTGAACTTCAGTATAAATACTTTTAATAAAATAGATATACCAAAGTAAAGGTTTCTGAAAATATATTTTAGTCATATAATTCAGCTGTCTCAAATGGAAAGAAAGCATTAGAAGCTTTCAGTTTTTTCCTTTTATATGCTTGTAAATGTCTACCATCATACTGTATAAATATAGAACAGAAAAATCAGTCTGAATATTGTTATACTGTGTTATGGATGAAGTGAAGAATGTAAAATTATAGTTGTATTAATCTGCCTAGAAAATCTGCTCATTAAAGAAAAAAGAGCAGCTAGTTTCTTTTATAATTGTTGATTAGAAAATGAAAAAAAAAGATTTTAAAAGTATCTTTCTTTTCAAGGAAATGCTCAACATAAATAAAATGGGATGTTTATTGAATATAATAGGATTAAAACCAGGATCAGCTTGAAATGACAGTTCCACTTAAAGGCCTCATTGTAATGTCACAGTAGTTAGAGAAGGAGGTCAAAACAGCTGTTCAAGTTTACTGCTAAAAGATTGATAATGAGATGTTCCCCCAATAAAGGGAAGTAAAAAACCTTTTAGAAAAATAAAATCAGAGCTTAATATTCAATGCATGTGGAATAAAGGGAGAAAATTTTAGTGGAAAACTTTAAAATCAGATACTATTTTCTTAAGCACTTAAGTCCTTAGCAAGGAAAACAAACCAAAAACTAAGATGGAAAAAATATAGAAATCACACCCAAATGGAAGAACAATTAATTATTGTTTTGCCTTTGAATATGTAAGCAATATGTGATTTGCTCTTTCAATAGGAATCCTTAAAACTAACAAAAAAATGGACCTAAATCATAAGTTAAATATTTGTCATTAGTATATGCTTTGCAGTATAGGAATGAGGTCTAGTGTATGAATGACAAAGTTTACTATTGTCGCAACACTATTGAATTTTACTTTTGAAGAATTATATTATTCCTTTTGTGTAAGTGTTACGAAGGACCATTTGGATCTTACCATTTGGACGTGAGAGAAGGACAAAAGAACTTAAATGTCAAACTATAGGCATTATTGAGTAACAGCCAATTTTAGGAAAGTGAGAAATATGAGGTTTTATCAAGGACTATATATCTCCTTAAATCCTCTCTAGTGCTAGATTTTTATTTTCCTACTTATCCTGACATACAGGGCTTTGCAATTTTATTTCTTAGCTGTCTCATTATCATTCAATGTACTCTCTTCTATTGAAGTTTATGCTCTCTGATACAACACTTTCCCAGTCCTTGTCATTTTTATCTACAAGTTTACTGGATTTTCTATTACCTGACTCAAAAACATTGGAGGTTAATTCAGTCTTCCTTCCTACCACTTCATATTCCATCATTCTTAGAGTATATAATGTTCTCCTTAAGACTATTTCTCTTTTTTTTTTTGAGAAGTAGGAAAAAGTCATTGTATTTATTTATATATTTTCCACATTATATGTCAAAAAATTTCTTAATATTTGTTTTCTGATTTTTTGCAATTCTTATTTTCACTCTCACTCCCCCAATCTCCCAGTCCTTGAGAAGTCAGGTAATATATGGATTATACATAAATCGTCACATAATACATATTTCCATCTTTGTCATGTTGTGAAAGAAAAGGTATATTGCTTACAGGAGGAAAAAAGTCGTGGAGAAAAAAATGCAAAGAATGGTATGTTTTAATTTGCTTTCAGACTCTATTCTTTCTATGGCAATGGGTGTCCTTTTTATGTCATTAGTTTCTTTGAAATGTCTTGGATTCTTGCCTTTTTGATGATAGTTAATTCATTCACAGTTGATCATTATACTTTTCTGTTACTGTATACAGTGTTTTCCTGGTTCTGTTTACTTGACTTTGTATCACTTTATATGTCTTTATGGTGTTTTGTTTTGTTTTGTTTTTTGTCTGTGTATGATTATCTTGTTTGTTATTTCTTATGGCACAGTAGTATTCTTTCACTATCATATACTACAACTTGATGGACATCCCTTCAGTTTCTAATTCTTTGCCACCACAAAAAGAACTTCTATAAAGCTTTTTTTTTTTTTTCAGGTAGGTTCTTTTCCTCTCTTTAATCTTTTTGGGATACAGATTTAGAAGTGGTATCGCTGGGTCAAAGTTTCATTTTATCATTTTATGGCTCTTTGAGTATGGTTCCAGATTGTTCTCTAGAATGGTTTTATCAGTTTACAGCTCCACCAGCAGTGTAGCAGTGTCCTGATATTCCACATTACCTCCAACACATATAATTTTCCTTTTTTGTCCTGTTAGATAATCTGATGAATGACGAAGTACTTCAGAGTTGTTTTGGTTCACATTTCTCTAATCAGTAGTGATCTAGAACATTTTTTTTCTCTTGATTAAAGATAATTTTAATTTCTTCATCTGAAAATTGGCTTTCCTATCATTTGCTAAGTTGTCAACTGGGAAATGCTTTGTATTCTTACTTAACAGGTATTTCTGGGACTTCCAGGTTAAAACGGACACAGAGTAGACACAAAGAATTTCCTCTCTTCACCACCTACAGATATAAAGAGCCTCAGAAGGACAAAAACCAAAATCAGAGAAGTGAAGGGGCTCATCAGAGCGCCCAGCCCTGAAGGTAAGTCAGGGTTTGGGCATTTCCACACTATAAGGGGGTAAAATTACTCCTACCAAAGGGCAAACTGATGACCCACCCCTGCCCCACTCTACCTACAGTGCCAGAGCCAGAGCCAGGGCAGGGCAATCACTAGGTTCTCGTGGGGCTGGCTGAACATATAGATTTATTTCCTTTCCCTCTAATTCCCTTAGGAAACAGACCCAGCAATAGAATTACTAGGTGTAAGGGTATAGAATTTTATATCTGTTCTGGGCATTATTCTAAATTGCTCTCCAAAATAGTTGTATCAGCTCCCAGTTCAATCAACAGTGTATTAGTGTCCCCATTTTTATGTCTTCTCATATCTTCTGACCATTTGTTAGTTGGGAGATAGTTTTTACTCATATAAATTTGACAAAATTCTCTAGATATTTTAGATATGACATCTCTATATGAGAAACTGCCTAGAATTTCCCCCAAAATTTTCTACTTTCATTCTTGCTTAGGTTACAGTAGGTTTATTTGTATGAAACTTTTTTTTAATTAAATGTAATTAAAATTACTCATTTTATAACCAAAAATGGTCTCCAGCTATTGTTTACCCATAAAATTCTTTCCTATCCACAAATGTGTTAGATAACATGACTGTTCTTTTTATTTGTTCGTGATATCTCCTTTTATGTGTAGGTCATGTATTTATTTTTATTTTATCTTAGTCAACCATGTAAGATATTGGTCTATATTTGTTTCTGCCAAACTACTTTCTAATTGTTCCACCAATTTTTATTCAATACTTAGTCATTATACCCAGAACTTAGATAACTACTTGTATTAAATACAAAGTTATTGTAATCTTTTGATACTTTTTGTTTTTTCTTTTCTTTTCCATGGATATACCTTTCTAGTTCTTAACCAGTACCAAATAGTTTTAATAATTATTGCTTTATAATAATATAGTTTAAAATCATATAATCCTAAACTTCCTTTATTTGTATTTTAACTTCACTTGATATTCTTTACCTTTTGTTCTTCCAAATAACTTTTGATATTTTTAGCTCAATAAGATGTATATATATATATATGTATATATACATACGATATATATATGTATATATATATAAAGTATATATATATGTAATTGGATTTGAATGGCATTGAATAAGTAGATTAGGTAGGATTGTCAATTTAATTATATTGGCTTTGCCCACCCATGAACAATTAATATTTCTCCAATTATTTAAATATGACATGGTGTAAAAATATATTGTGGTTATATTTGTGTAGCCCCTGGGTTTGGGCAGATATATTCATTCCCAGGCATTTTATTTTGTCTGTGGTTATTGTAAGAGGAATTTCGTGTTTTAACTCTTCTTGTAGTTCTTTGTTAGTAATATATGTTTTCAGTCTATTTTTGATGTTGTTTATAATATTCTGGAGCTTAGTCATATTCCTAGAGTGCAGGAAGAACTACTCCTAGCTTGTACTATGCCCAAAATGGGCTCAGTTGCCTCATTCTGCAGAGATGGGGTGATAGGCCTGTCCAAGTGGAGGTTTGCAGTTGTTCGTCCATCTGGTTCAAGTTGGGTCCTGCCCAATCCTCGCTGAGGCTGGACCTTGTTGAACTGAATTCCTTCCAGTGCTACCTGGGGTAGGTCAAGACTGGCTTCTCTACTTGACTCTGCAGACATGCTTTCCTCCCTCTGCCACTCATTTTCTGTTCTTACCTCACTAAGGATGGAATGAGAGGGCTGTGTGGTTTTATTTTCCCTTTGCCATTCCTCTCAGGCTTTTTCAGTTCACTCTCCTCTTACCACAGTGAGCTGAGCCTTTTTTGTTGTCTTTCCATATTTTTCTGGGCTGGAACACTGCTTTATCTTTTTTTTTTCTGTTGGCTCTGTCACGCCAGTATTCATTTTTGAGTCATTCCTGTTTCCATACCTCTTTTTTGCAAATAGAACGATGTAATATATGGAAGATCATAGACATTTAATGTAAAGTTGAAACTATCAAAAATTTTATCAATGTAGCAAGAGATAAAACAAACCCACATAAATTATCATCATTTTTAGAGATCATAGTGGCAATGGCTTTGGAACCAAAGTATACCAGTAAATAAATTGAGATGTATGAAGAAATGAGGACTAGATGATGACGTAAGAAATATTTGAACCTGCTAACCACACCCCCCAAAATAACAGGAAAATAAAAATTCCTTTCTCTACCATTTCTAGTAATTTGATTGGAAGGCTTCTAGCTTATTCTCATTACAAATAATACTTGATGTACATTTTAGATAAAGGCTTTTTTTATAATATTAAATAAAAATCATTTAAGCTACGCTTTCAAGTGTTTTTTTTCTGATTTTTTTTTAACCCTTAACTTCTGTGTATTGACTTATAGGTGGAAGAGTGGTAAGGGTAGGCAATGGGGGTCAAGTGACTTGCCCAGGGTCACACAGCTGGGAAGTGTCTGAGGCCGGATTTGTCAAGTGTTTTTAATAGGATAATAAATAAGTCATATAATAACTTTAATTTCATCTTCTTTGGTGGTATATTCCTCCTTTTCATTCTTGGTTTTAAACTCTTTTTAAAATCATATAAACCAATAGTTTATCTATTTTGTTGATTTTTGCTTAAAACCACCTGCTGACTTAATTTATTAGCTCGATGACTTTCTTACACTAAATTTTGTTGTTCTTGCCTTTGATTTTTATGATTTCCAATTTGTAATTTCATTGAGGATTTTAAATGTGTTCTTTTTCTAGTTTTTTAAATCACATTCCTAATTTATTGATCATTTCCTCTTTATTTAAATGATAAAAATTGAGAGAGAAATTATCCTCTAATTACCACTTTTTCTATAACTCATTAAGATTGTTATTTAGTCTTAATTTAATTTTTTTTTACTTTTTTCCATTGTCCCTTATGATGTTCTATTTTTATTGTTTTATGATCTGAAAAATATGCTTTTAATTATTTTGCTTTTCTACACTTAAGTATAATGTTTTTTATTTTTAGTTTTTTTTTTTTATTTTTTGCTCTAATATGTGGTTAAAAGAAGATATACACTTGGAGGCAGCTAGGTGGCTCATTGGATTGAGAACCAGGCACTGAGATGAAAGGTTCTGGGTTCAAATCTGACCTCAGACACATCTGATCTATGTGACCCTGGGCAAGTCACAACTCCCAATTCCCTAGCCCTTGATTCAAAGACCAAAGGAGTAAAGTATGTGTTTTTTTTTAATTAAAGAAGGTATAATACTTTATATTCTTGTTCAATTTCTCCAGATATCTATCATGTTTATCTTATCTAAGATTCTGTTCATCTCCTCGACTTTTTTATATATTTTCATTAGATTTATGTAGTTCTTTAAGGGGAAAGTTGAGTTACACTACTACTATTGTTTTGTCATCTATTCCCCCCATAATTTATTTAATTTTCCCTTCAAAAACTTGGATATGATTCATATATGTTTACTATCGATAATGCTTCAGAATCTATGGTACCTTCTAACAAAATGTAAGCTTTTATTTACCTCTTCTATATCGATTAACTTTAATTTTGTCAGAGATTATGATTGCTAGCACCCACTTTCTTTGTTTAGCTGAGACATTGTATATTGTGCTGTAACCTTTTATTTATGTATTGTAATGGGAATAATTTTAGGAAAGGTGGGGTATAAGGGAGTTTGAAAGGAGGATGTTGGAGATAATCTAAGTGGGTAATCTCGGTTACAGGTAGGCTGGGATTAAAGGAGATTCAGGGTATAATAGGACTGAAGTCAGGAGTATAATACAGAAGGGAAACAGAAATTTTCAGGGAGAAGAGAAATTAAACTAAACAGACAAACACAGTAGGCTTACAGACTTGGACTTAGACTCAAACACAAGCTGAGGGAAATAGACTAGACTGAAATTAACAAACAGGCTTTAGTTAATTTCACAGGAAGGGACTTGTTTTGAAGTAACACCTTCCTTTAAGATGGATGCCCCAGCTTCCCTCTAAGCCCAGAGTATGTTGTTTCTTTCCCTCTTCTTCCCTCTTGATAACTAACAGACAAACTATACTAATAGGGCTGTTGAAACACAAAAGGGTTTATTTTGTTTGAAGGATGTTTGTTAGGAAGGTAGATCAAAGGAAAGCCCTATCAGTTGTCTCAGGAACCTCAGGTGGGGGAAGGGAAGTAAAGATGGAGTCTGAGTAAGGACCTACCTTTAAACTCAGCTTTACAAAGTGCTATTGCTATCTAAAGGAATAAATGATGACTGACTAACTATAACTAATGCTGTCAATTAGGTAACTCTTCACAGATTTAACTCCTCTATAATTACTCTCCTTATTAACTCCACAGACATATAAGGTAAGGGAGGGAAGGCAGGGATGGTATTAGGAAAGGAAGATATAAAGGGTTTATCTAAAATAATAATTTCTTAAGTAAATATATCAAAGCTAGGCTAAATTTCAATATTAAAGCTAGATAATCAAAGCAGCTCGGCTCATTGACAACCTCCCTCCATGGAAGATCCAGCCAACTGTCTTTTCCTCAAGATTCCAAACCTCTAACAGCTTTTGGAACTCAGCCAAAGCTAGAAAAAACTATATCACCCCAATTCTGTATACTACAGTATTTATTTGCACCTTCATTTATTTATTTATTTATTGTTTTCTATTGTTTTTATTTATTATATTTTATATCATTTTATTTATCTGTTATATAATATTCTTATTATATAAACGATTATGTGCAAAACCACAAACTACATTGGTTACAATTTATAAAAGTATATGAATTATTGTGTGTACTAATATGAATATCATCTGCTTTTGGGTTCCCTTTGGATTTGTTTTATTGGATGCATTCTTTTGATTTTGTAGCTTATATTTTTTTAATTTAATCATGGTATATATTATTCTTATTCTCTTTCCTTTCTTTATATATTCCCCTTATTTCCCTTACATTTCTATTATTTATCATTCCTAATAACATAATATAATATATTACATTCAAATATAACAATCTCTTCAGACATTTCTCTCATTCATTGCATTTGTGTTATTTTCAGTTATTTTGTCATGACAAACAAAACTGCAATGAGTGTACCCTCTCAATAATGCTTTTAGGGCCTAATCCTAGTAATGGCATCTCTAGGTTAGTGAGATTGAACAACTTTAGAGATAATAATATATTTTGATCTTGTTGTCTAAAAAATAATTTAAGAAAAGATAGATGATCTAGCAATGTAATATTAGACTTATTTCTCCATCTTTCTAATAGCATTTAATTTTTTTTAAACCCTTGTACTTCGGTGTATTGTCTCATAGGTGGAAGATTGGTAAGGGTGGGCAATGGGGGTCAAGTGACTTGCCCAGGGTCACATAGCTGGGAAGTGGCTGAGGCCGGGTTTGAACCTAGGACCTCCTGTCTCTAGGCCTGACTCTCACTCCACTGAGCTACCCAGCTGCCCCTTCTAATAGCATTTAATTTGATCACTTCAGCCTACATGTTTGTCAGTTAATATATATTACTAGTAACTATATGTTGCTTAGATTGATCATTAGAGACCAGGCACACAATCTATTGCCAGGACCATACTCTTTCCAAAACAAGTGTTTCCAGTTTGGTTGTACCAAGTAGAATATTTGTTCAAGTGCTACAACTCCTTAGGTATGCAGGATTATCTCCACAGTATAATAATTGCTAAAATAAGAATTAGGCAGAATATTTATGTTCTCTAAGCAATTGTTCTCCTACCAGAAACTCTGTTTATCTTCTATGCATGTTTAGGCTTAGATCTACTACTAACCTCATGCAGGTATGTGGTGGCTCTCCAAATATCTATTTTATTAATCTTATTTAAAGTCTTAATCATCTCCTTAACTTTTTCTTGTTTATTTTTTGGTTAGATTCATCTAGTTCTGAGGCAGGGAAATTAAAGTCCATCACTGTCTGAATTCATCCCAGCATACTCAATGTTATAGTTATTAGTTGTGTATTTCCATATACTTAATTTCTTCTTACTGTTTACACCCTTTCATTTCCTTCTACCTCATTCTTTTCCAGAAGTCTAATATCCTTTGATCAATACCTCTCCTATTAACATCACTTCCTGAAAACTCTTCCCTGTCTTTTTCCCCAGCCTTCTAGTTCAGACTTGACCCTTCTTTCTAAAGAAAATTATCCTTTCCAAAAACCCCTTCCTTATTCTCCAACTGTGCCCTCCTACTTCTTAATTCCCTTCCCTTTCACTCTACTCTCATGCCTTTTTTAAAATTTTAAAATTTTTTATTTTTAGAAAAATTTTCCATGGTTACATAAGTCATGTTTTTACTTTACCCTTGATCCCCTCAACCCTGCCCCCCCTGCCCCGCATAGCTAACTTGCCTTTCCACTGGTTTTAATATATGTAGTCAGTCAAGACTTATTTACATATTATTGATAGTTACATTGGTGTGGTCTTTTCGGGTCTACATCCCCAATCATGTCCTAATCAACCCAAGTGTCTAAGAAGTTGTTTTTCTTCTGTGTTTCCACTCCTGTAGTTCTCCCTCTGAATGTTGGTAGTGTTTCTTTCCATAAATCCCTCAGAATTGTCTTGGGTCATTGCATTGCTGCTAGTACAGATGTCTATTACATTCAATTTTCCCACAGTGTATCAGCCTCTGTGTACAATGTTCTTCTGGCTCTGCTCCTTTCACTCTGCATCAATTCCTGGAGGTCTTTCTAGTTCACATGGAATTCCTCCAGTTTATTATTCCTTTAAGCACAATAGTATTCCATCACCAACATATACCACAATTTTTTGATATGTACTCTCCCCTTCTTCTATTTACTTATCCCCTTATCTTCCTCTCATTCAACCCACCCTTCCTTCCCGTCCTTTCAGTCCCCTAAGAGGACTCCCAGTCCCTCCCTTATTCTATTCTTCCTGCCTATTTCTCTATACTTAAAGAAAATTTCTATCCTCAGTGCATGTTCTTTTTTTTTGTCCTAGGTAGGATGAGAGTTGGGTTATAGTACTCACAGCTCTCTACCCTCACATCCCCTTACCCATGACACAGTTGCTCCACTCTTTTCTCCTCAATATGAGAGAGTGATTCCACTACTCCTCCTTATCTGTTCCACTAAAATTTTTGTTCATTACATTACATTCCCCTAACTCCTAGTCTTCCTCCCATATCAACCCCTTCAAAATACAGACAATGATGCCTTTCACAGGGGCCATAAATGACATTTTTCTGTACTAGAATCATACATTTATATGTTTCTTATCTATCAAATTTTCTGCTGAGTTCTTGGATTTTTCTCAAATATTTAAAACTCTTTGGGTTTTAAAAAAAGTCTATTTTTTTTCTTTTATAGATAGGCTTATCTTTGCTGGATATGCTATTCTTGGTTGTAAGCCCAGTTCTTTAACTCTGTGAAATTCTATATTACATAACAGGCATTCTTTTAACATTGTGATTGCTAACTGTATCTCTATTGGACTTTTTTTGTTGTTGTTGATAGTAGTATTTTACCCTTTGTCTGGGAGCTATGGATCTTAGGAATGATGTTCCCATGCATTTTGCACTTTTGGTTTCTTTTTGGGTAGTGAGTATTGTATTCTTTCAACTTCTATTTTATCTTCTGTTTCTAAAATTTCTGTGCAGTTTTCATTGATGATTTCTTGAGGTGTGATGTCTAACTTCTTTTCTTTTCTGCTTTGTTTTTTAATTGTCACTTTCTGGTAGACCAACTATTCTTATATTGTCTCTTCTTGATCTATTTGTCAAGTCAGTTTTTATTGTGATAAAATATTTCATATTCTCTTCTATTATTTCATTCTTTTCAGTTTGTGTCATTTCTTGTTGTCTTATGAAATCGTTAGATTCTTCTTGTTCAATTCTAGTTCCTAATTTTATTCTTTAAATTTATGAACCTATTTTTCCATTTTAGTGATCCTTCATAATTTTCTTGAGTTTTTTTGCATTGCTCTTTTTTTTCTAGTTTTCCTCACTCTCATTTATTTTTTGAGGTCTTTTTTAAAGCTCTTTCAAAAGGTCTTTTTGAGCTTGTGGCCATTTATTGTATTTCTTAACTACTTTGGAAGTAGGTGTTTTTATTTCACTTTACCCTAAGTGTGTCAAAGTCTTCTCTTTCCCCAAAATACCTCTTAATAGAAGAATACTTCCTACTTTGCCTGCTCATTATATATATTGTAAAAAGGCAAGGAAAACCCCATGTTGTTGATATAAATGACTGGTCAAGTGGTTTGGGTGACTTGACTTGTCAGGGTTTTCCCTCCTCAGACATAGAGCAAATGACCACCCTCTGTCACTATCTGTTAGAATGGTGAGCAAGTAAGGTGATGCAGCATCCTATGTCAGAATGGAGAATACTTCAGGAGAAAGGAATAGACATTTGGCTAGGAAATTTTGCTTTAACCTAGCCCCACTTTACTATCCTCCTCTGAAAAGAGCTGCTTCCAGAGGGAGAGCAATTGCAGGAAACTCAGGAGGCTTGACTTTTACCTGAGTCTGTGAGAGCTCTCCCTCCAAGGGAAAAAACCTCCACCCACCAGTCACCCTTTGATCTTCTTTTGATAATAAACATGACTGCTTTTTCTAAATGTTGGTTGAAAGTTTATTACAAGGGTTTTAAGGGACAAGGATTGGGGAAAGAGGGCAATAGGTGTTCCCTTGCTGAAAGTAATGGTCAGTAGTTCAAGTCTTTAAGCCCTCATTTAAAAGCCCCAGGCTGGCCTTAGTCTCTCTGATGATGAAATCTGTTATGGCTAACCTAGGCTAAATATGAAAAGAATATAGTCTCTAGAATTAGCTATTAATGGAGAGATGAGCTTCAGGCTTGGCCAGTCCCCCACAGAGTGACCCCTTTGCAGTAACTAGCCATTGATCTGGTTTACACAGATATTACCTCAATTTAGCACAGTAAGATGTCTTCAGGCTAATGGCTTCTTTGAGTAGTTGAGAATCACAGTTATAAGGGAAATTTCCAGTCCTCCAGAAGTCTCTGGGAGCTGACTCTCCTTTCCAGGCCAAGATCAGACTTCCCCCCAAACCCATTAAGTTTCCCAGCAGCCTCTTGCTTGAGGGTTCCAAATGACCTTTGGCCTCTTCTCTCACTGCCTCCTGCATTCTATGGCATATTTGTGTCAGAAATCCATTCCTTCATCTCGTCCCCTTTCACATATCCCCTACTTTCCCAAGGTTGGTGCTCCGTGAATCTTAATACTTACCTTAATTATATTCTTACTCTATGCTATTTTCTAATCACCCCAAAATAAAATTAAAAAATCCCCTCTACATTATGCTATGCTAGTTCTATATAACTATTCCTAGACTAAGGCATTCCCCTGGAAAGATATGGGTTACGGATTGGGGTTTACAAAAATGACTACAGAACACAAAATACAAATGTTGAACACAGGAATTTATCCAAAAATCAATACCACTACTATTCCTATTCCTTGTTTTTATAATTTGAGACTAATACAACAATTCTCTATCTATGCTTATCACTATGCAAAAATATAACCTTAACTATTAGCTGAGGCTTTCACAAAGAACTTCATCAAGGAAAAACAGTTCTGCCAATGCAGTTTAAATTCTATTCCTAAGCAATCTGATAACCTATGAATTGACTACACAAACTCTTAACCTTAATGCTAAACTGTTAAAATACCTTATACTAGTTTCTCTATCCTATTCTATACATATTCTATGTGCAATCTATCAAAAAGCTATTATATACTATTCACAAGCTATATAAATACAATTGCAAACCTATGTAACAAATATTTATAATTGTATAGAGTATGTACAAAATATACAAACAATTATGCAGTTCCCTAATCCCTGATGTGATCTACCTATCTAATTAAGACCTTATGGGGGGGCAGCTGGGTAGCTCAGTGGATTGAGAGCCAGGCCTAGAGATGGGAGGTCCTAGGTTCAAATCTGGCCTCAGACACTTCCCAGCTGTGTGACCCTGGGCAAGTCACTTGACCCCCATTGCCTATAAAAAAAAAAAAGACCTTATGGATCTAGCTAAATATTTACATATTTTCCATTATTCCAATCACAGACTCTCATTTATCTACATGAGGTCATTAAATATATTAGTTTGTGAATTGTGTAGACCTTTTTATGTTGTGTTGCATGTGATACTTATAGCTGTCTTCAGACTTCCTCTTCTCATTGTTGCTGGATGTTTCTCTTCATTCTTCCAAGTTATGTACTTGTTGGATGTCCCTATCATATGAAATATTGTGTGTTTGTGATCTATGTCATTTTTCTTACGTAAGTTCCAGTTTTCATTTGTCCACTTCTTATTTACAAGTATTTTCAAGATTCAGAGATTTTATTATCTCTCTTTCCTGTCCAAAAATTCCTCTGTCTGTTCTTGCAGCTTTTGTTCATTCTTTTCTTCTGGGCTGTATTTCTTTTCTTCCTGCATTGTTTTGTCCACTTGTGAGTATTGTTGCCTGTTGTCTAGCTTTTTGTCTGTTGTCTATACTTGACTGTTGTCATCATCTTCTTCTGGAACTGTTTCTGGAACTAGTTTTGCATTTTGACCTATTTCTATTGTTTCTGATTGATTTTCATTCTCATTACTTTCTCTATCATGTCTATTTGTACTTTGATTTCCTCTACTGGTATAAGATTTTTTAAACTTTGTATGGGAACAGTGAATGCAGGAATTTTTTTCCTGATACTTTCACTGAACTTGGTGTAGTTAGTAGAACTTCAAATGGCCCAACCCATTTATGCTCTGTAGCTATTTTTCTATTGAAATTCCTCGCATAGACTCTTATTTCCTGGTTTAATAGTGTGCAAAGAAAAATCCAAAGGCATTGTTTGTTGGATGATGCCCTTTCATGGAGTTCTTTTATACTTGATTGCATGCTTGTATGTATTTTCCTAACTGGCAATCTCCTCCTACCATCAAAATGTAGCAAGGTTTACACATTTTCTCTTTCCAAATTGCAAGACTGTACAGCATCTTGAATGGAGAAAGATATAAGTCTCCACTTGGACAAGTTCTGAAATGGAACAGAAACAAAGGGAGAATTTCTGTCCATTTCAAGTAAGTCTCTGAAGAGATCTTGCCAATGAGAGTCTTAACCTCTCTCTTCAGTCTCTTGACTTGACCTGAGCTCTGTGGGTGATAAAGTGTGTGAAAACTGGCTTTTATCCCCAAATTTTCATAAACTTCTTTCAGCACAGTTTCTAAAAAAATGAGATCCCTGATCTGAATCCAGACTGCTTGTAATTCCAAATCAAGGAATAATCTCCTTCAGTAGGACTTTAACTACAAATGCTGCTGTACATTTCTTAGCTAGAAACACTTCTGGCCATCTAGTCAGTATGTCTACTATCACTAATAAAAGCTTAAACCCTTTGTCTCTAAACTGTAAGAAATAAAATTTAGTTATTATATTTATATATTAAAATTATGTGGCCGCCAGGAATCAACAATTCAGGTTGATTCCGTAATTAAATCAGACCCAAGTCAGAATCGGGTTGAGGAGTTTATTTACAATCAGGAAGGTGAGTAGGGATAAAGAGAAGAGGGAGGTTAGAAGTCTAAATAAATGAAGCTGTAAGCCGCAAGGCCCAACAGCCGGATAGGCAGAGTTTAGAATTGGCCAACTAGGCCAAGGAAGCCAGCCTAACTTACCCACGTGACAATACAGAGTGTAATCTGTCTGTGGTCTCAGGAGATGCTTCTTCTTCCAGTTCCAGACGCCAACTACCTCTACAGGAAGTTCACTGACTTACTTAAAGAGAATGTGTCTTTCATCACTTCCTGTGGTCCACCTCTAATTCAAATGGACAAATGGCAGTTTCTACATTGATTTGGACTGCCCAAAGGGCAGTCCCTTATTCTTGATTTGTTACTTATTGTCACGTGTGGGTCACTCTCTCCCCTCCCCACTAAGGGAGGTGGGAGTGACATCATTAGCACGCCCGGGTTGGGTAGATTTTTGACTATTAATGGGATAGAGCTAATTTCTATTTACACAATCCCCCCTGATGATCATTGGGTGCCTAGTCACCCCAAGTGATCATGTTACACAAACATCTTCTACCACAAAGGTCCTTCTAACTACAATAGTTAGAGATAAGAGGGAAATGGAAAAGAGAGAAAGCAAAACCAATGTTTTGCTAAGCGCGTTGACAAGAAACCCAATTGGGGGCAGTCCCCAATCAGCATAACATGTACAATTAAGGTAACTGTTCAAAAACCCCATCAGTCCATTCATTAGTACCCAAAGTTCGTTCTGGATCACTTGATGCAACAAAAGGAAGTCTTGACCCAAAACAATACAACTAGTTCTATAGCCCAACCCTTAGTAAGAGGAAGGCCTTGCCCACTAGTGATATCTACTGTGAGTAAGAATGTGGGGGTTTCGAAGCATTACTGCGGAAATATATACTAGAATTCAAACTATAAGACTCTGGTTCCAGTCCATATTATGGACTGTTACGTTGATTTGTTTTGGAACAGGAACAACAGAAAATACACTTACAGGATTGTTTGATGCACTGTATGTAGGTGTGATAGTAAGTGTGATAATACTCATAGTAGGCGGAATAGTTTATCTTTACTTCTCTCAAAAGAAACTGCCAGAGAAGCTGGATGACACTAAATCAGAGAGATTTAGTAAGATGGAGAAGAGAATGGAGAATATGGAGGAAGGCCTAGAGCAACTGCTAGCTTATATAAAAAAACATGCTAAGCATTTAAGAAGGAGGAAACAGTTTATAAAAAAGTTCCAACAAAAGAGAGAATTATTCCTCAATAGTTCCGCCTTCGAGGATTCCTCCTATGAAAGCGCTCCTGACACACCCTCTCCTCAACCCGTTCCCTTCCCCCAACCGATCCCGCCCCCTCCCCAACCCCTACTGCCCTCTCAACCCGTTCCCTCCCCCCAACCGATCCCGCCCCCTCCCCAACCCCTACTGCCCTCTCAACCCGTTCCCTCCCCCCAACCGATCCCGCCCCCTCCCCAACCCCTACTGCCCTCTCAACCCGTTCCCTCCCCCCAACCGATCCCGCCCCCTCCCCAACCCCTACTGCC
>NC_058131.1:75352101-75435466 GCF_016433145.1 Gracilinanus agilis
CACAGCTCAGGTATACACATCCCTGGCAGCCTCAAATCATCAATTACAGTAGTTGTAGGCTCCCTGGCCCAGGTAACTCACTGGTACCACCAGCTCTCCTAATATCAACCACTTTACCCCCCTTATTACATTATACAAAATGGTAAAACTCAAAAGGCCAGTGTCAATCATTTTGGACATATATTCTCACTCAGTATTTGATAGAAATTGTTAAGATATTTCATGACCCCTCATCAGTATAAATGGCAGCTGTTGACATAATATGAAGTATAAAAAATAAAAGTGGAAATAAAAAAAATATATATATATATATTTCCCTATGAGTAGGAATCAAACACAACCATAATAGAATAAACTTGAGATACTGAAGATATTTAGAAAAGAAATGTAAGATTAGACTAATATTTAGGGGAGAATGAATGTTATATAGCTGAATAAAAGCTACAAAAAGAAATGTGGAAAGGAATCCAAGGAAAAAGTACATGTTATAGTTTCTTATAACCATCAATTGAAACAAAGAGAGACTCTGAAGAAAAATAGTATGGTTAATTTATTTTTTTGTGTGTAGAATAGAAGACTACACAACTAAAGTTCAAGCTATATGAAATGAGAATCAGGATGCTTTCTTACAATTAGAATGATGTAAGGCACTAAATTTATTTTTTAGTTCATTGTTTTCTTACTTTCAATTTTATTAATATCACTTTTGATTTTCAGGATTTCTACTGCAATGTTTAATTGGAGGTATTTAATCAATTTTTCTAGTTTGTTTTTTTAAAGTTGTATGCAGAATTCATCAATTTGTTCTTTTTATATTTTATTGATGTGTGATTAGTGTGAGATACATTAGAGATACAAATTTTTCTCCTTAGCATTGTTTTAGTTGTATCTCATAAATTTTGTTATCCTGTCTCACTGTTGTCTTTCTTCTTAAAATTTTTTTTTGATTTTCTGATTTATTCTTTCACCCACTTAATCTTTAGAATTAAATTATTGAGGTTCCAACTAATTCTTAGTCTCTTTTTCCATGGAACTCATTGAATGTAATTGTTATTGCAATATGCTCTGGAAAAGATGCATTTAATATTTCTACTTTTCTGCATTTGATTGTGAAAATTTTATGCCTTAATACATGGACAATTTTTGTGAAGGTGCCATGCACTGCTTATGAAAGTTATATTCTTTTCTATTCCCATTTAATTTTCTCCAAAGAACTTTCTAATTTTTAACTTTTAACATTTAACTTTTCTAAAATTTTATTCACCTGTTTGATTTCGTTCTTGTTTTTTTTTTTTTTAGATTTGTCTAATTCTGACAATTCCCTCCATCCTACTTTCCTTCTATTTACTCTTCTCAAACTCTTCTTTTACCTTTTTATCACATCACAGGTGTTTTATTCCTGACCACCATGTCCCCAATCCATCATCCCTTCTATAAGCCTCTTCCCTTTCTTATCCACATCTTTTTTTTTTTTTGTTCTTTTAGGGCAATATAAATTTCTTTATCTAAATAAACATCTACATTATTTCCAGTTGGTGCCAATTCTGATGAGAACAAGGTTCAAGCATTGCCCATTACCCCCTCATCTTACCTTCCACTATATTGATTCTTTCATAATTCCTCATATGAGATAATTTACCCCTATTTGCTCTCCTTTTCTCTTTTTACAGGATGTCATTCTTTCCCATTCTTTGATTTACTCCCTGATATTTCTCTCTCTCTCTCTCTCTCTCTCTCTCTCTCTCTCTCTCTCTCTCTCTCTCTCTCTGTCCTCCTATTCATTTCCCTAACAGTGATTAAGTTACTAAGTTTCTTCAGGACCTTAAATATCCTAAGAACTTTAGGTATTTTAGATACTTCAAGCACCATGCATCTTAAACATCTTCTTATCACCTTACTAGTAATGTAATCAGTTAACTCCATTGTTCCCCTTGATCAACTTAAAATATCTTTAATATCTCTTGTACCATAAGTATCTTAAGTATTTGAGTTCTCACTTTCCAATTCAAGGAATATAATCAGCTTAATCCCATTGTTTTATTTGGCTTCTTAAAAATTATTAAATACTTTAAGTATCACTTATACAATAGAAATCCCAAGTATCCTACTAAACATTTTCCCATGTAGGGATTCCCTTGAGGTTTTTTGTTTTTTTCTGTTTACCTTTTTATCTTTCAAGTGTGGAATTTAATCACTTTTTTATCTCTGGTCCTTTCTTAGGGAATAGTTGGAATTCCTCTGTTTCATTAAATGTGAATTTCTTTCCCTGGAGTATTATGTTCAGTTTTGCTGGGTAGATGATTTTTGGTGGTAGGCCTAGATCCTTTACCTTGCAGAATATCATACTCCATGACTTTAGATGCTTGAATGCAGAAGCTACAAAATTCTGTGTAATCCTGACTGTTGTTCCACAATTTGGTTTTTTCTGGCTGCTTATAGTATATTCTCCTTGACTTGGAATTTCTGGAATTTGTCTATAATTGTCCTCAGATATTTAAAATTTGGATTTTAAATTTAAATTTATTTTAATTTCTAATTTTTCCTTTTGTTCAAGAGGACCAGGGAAATTTTCACTTATATTTCTTGCAATAGGGTGACTGGGTTCTTTTCCTGATCATATCTTTCAGTCAATGCAATGATTCTTAGATTATGCATCCTACATCTGTTTTTCGGACCAGTTTTTTTTCCATAGAAACTACAAATTTTATCCTATTTTTTCATCCTTTTGAATTTGCTTTATTGTTTTCTGCTATCTCGTGAAGTCATTAGCTTACATTTGTCCAGTTCTAATTTTTAGGGTACCATTTTATTCTTTGAGGCTTTGTATTTCCTTTCTAAAAGAGTTATTTTCCTGTTTGAGGTATAGTATTACCTTTTCTTAGGGAACTGCTTTATTAAGTAAGGTTTTCTTTTAAACCATTGATTTTTTTCTATCACTTTCTTTTCTATTTTTTTCCAAAGGTTCTTATTATTTATTTTTCTATATTTGGGAATTCTTCCAAGAGTTCTTTTTGGGCTTGACAATTTTTTCACATTTTCCTTAGAGGCTTCACACTTCATTTTTGTACTGAAAATCATCTCCTGAGTTTATATTTTAGTCATCTCTCTCTCTGAGATAGTTTTCTAGTGTTCTACTTTTTATTTGTTATTTTGTTTTGTTCTGTTTTGTTTTTGCTCTTTGGAGTTTTTTTTTCTCTTTCATTTTGTCTATTTTCTGAAGCTTAGCTGCATTTCTAAGGTAGCAAGTATACTGTCCTATCCTTGTACTGTGCTTGTGGCTCAGCTGCACTCTTCAAAAGCAGTCTATTTGGCCTGCTACATAGAGGTTCACAACTCTTCATTTCAAATAGTTCCAATTGGGTTCTGTCAAATTCTGTATCTGAATTTTATTTGCCTGAATTCCTCACAATGCTTCCTTTCTCGGTCATGCTTTGTCTCTGTTCTCTCTGGATTTTGAAGGGTCATTTTTCTCCCACTGCTATGTGTTCTGTACTCCATAGGTTTCTGTTCTTACACTGCTCTGCTCAGGCAGGAAGTAACTGGGTGTTCTCTTTCTCCTATCATTTGCACTATTTTCTTTCCAAACCTACTGACGCTTGTTTAGGGCTCCCTCCTCATATTGTGGTGATATGAGTCCTCCTTGTTGTGTTTCAATGTTCTTCTGGGTCAGATACTGTTTCACCCCTTCTTCCATTGATTCTGGCACTCCAGTATTCATCATGATGTTTTTGTTTTTTACTTCTGTGGTCAGAGGTAATTGGGGGACTTCAAATGCTTCTTTCTTGACTAACATGATTACATCTGCCACCAATATGACTACTGTACCTACCCCTCCAGCTACTGCCATGGCTGAAGCTCCCAATTTGGTGGCTGCCATTGCTGCTGCCACCACCATTATCAGTAATGCAGCTTCTATCTTCTTTTCATATGCTTCTAATCCAGTGATTCTAATATTATCTCTCCTGAATCTATTTTCCAGGTCAGTTTTTTGTGCATTGAAAAATTTCAGATTTTCTTCTATTTTTTTCATTCTTTTGAATTTCTTTGTTTTCTGCTATCATATGAAATTATTAGCTTATATTCATACAATTTTATTTTTTTTTCTTTGAGATTTTGTATTTCCTTTCTTAGGGAGTTTTTCTAATATTTGGAATATTGTATTACTTCTTTTGGGAATTGTTTTTTCTTTAGTTTTTTTTTTCCCTAAGCTCTTGATTCTTTCATTTTCTTTTCTAAGTTTTCCCCAATCTCTCTTATTGTTTTTCTTCCATCTCTTTCTGACACTTTTCTTGAGTAAACTTTGTACTTGACATCCTTTCATACTTTCCTTTGAGACTTCACATGGTTTCACTTTTTTTAAATTGCCGTCCTTTTCTTAGCTTGAATTTTGGCCATCTCTCTTTGAAATTTTTTTTCTAGTTTGGGCCTTTTCCGTCCGTATCTTTTGCTCATTTTGGAGCTATTTCCCATCTTTTTATTGCATATAAACTGAAGCTTAGCTCCATTCCTAGGATGGAGGGAATACTGTTCTGTGCTTGTACTTCGCATGGGGTACTGTGCCACTGGTCAAGATTGAATACTCTACAGAGGAAGCCTGGTTGCCCTATTGTGTGGGTGTTTATATATTTTCAATTCAACAGAGTTGAATTGAATTCTACCCAATCCTGCTGAGGCTAGATCATGTTGAATTGAGTTCCTTCTGCTGCTGCTTGTGCAGGTTTATGCTTGGCTTTTTTGGCTGGATTATGCAGAACTGCTTTCCTCTCACTGCTGCCTGTTCTGTATTGCATTAGTTTTCTATATTCCCCTGATGGAGCTGGATCAAGCCAACTTCCTTTTCCTCCTGATACTTGCACTTTATCACGTCTGAGTTCTGTTGTAGCTTGTTCAGTTTTCTATCCTTGAACCTCAGTTAGATTAATCTTTATTGCTATCTCTGAATGTTCTGGGCCAGTGCACTGCTTCACCCCCTCTTCTGTTGATTCTTACACTGTAGGATTTGTTTTGAAGCATTTTTGTTCTTCTTTGCTCATTTGGAAGGCAACTGGGAACTCCAAATATTTTTTACTCAACCATCTTGGCTGTGCACACTTTTGAGTTATAGTCTTTTGATATATATTATAAATAGCATTACACAAGGTAAGATTTGAAACCAAGTTCTCCTGGCTTCAGGCCTGGTTGGTTCTTCATCCACTGTGTCACCTAACTCCACCTATAATTCTTAAATTCTTTCTTATAAATCTACTTTTTATATTGGCAACATTTTTTAATATTAAATTTATGACAATTTGCAATCCATGTTCTCTCCCTCTCTCCCAGCTATCTTCATTCCCCAAGATGGCAGGTAATAGGATCTATTTGGATATGTGTTAAAAATTATACATAATTCCATGTTTGTCATAATGTGAAAGAAGAAATATATTCCTTATATAGGATTAAAGTGAAGAATGGTATACTTCTATCCATATTCAGACTCTGTCAGTTTCTTCTCTGGTGAAAGATAGTTTTTTTCATTATAAGTACTTTGGTGTTGTCCTGGATCCCTACATTGATGGTAATGAAGTAATTTACAGTTGATCATCATACATTATTGCAGTTACCATACATAATATTCTCCTTGTTCTGCTCACTTCACTTTACATTATTTGTCTTTTTAAGTCATTATTTTTATGATCATCTTCATGATTTTTTATGGCACAATAGAATTCCATTACATTCATATACTAAATCCATAAATACCATTACATTCACATACTAAAATTTGTTCAGCTGTTCTCACTACAGTCTATTTCCCATGTCAGTTGTTTATCCTATGATACATTTCATATTTTATTCTATTATTTAATTCTTTTGACTTTGTATTGTTTCTTCCTGTGTCGTAGAGTCATTAGCTTCCATTTCCCCACTTTAAACTTTTAAAGATTTTCATCAAAGAATTTTTAACAACTTTTTCCCTTTCACCAATTCTTGTTTTTAAGTTATTTTCATTATTATTTTTGTGTATCCTTTTCAATAAATTTCTTCTTTTTCTTTCATTTCTTTCTTAATTTTTTCCTTCACTACTCTTATTTTGATTTTGAAAATAACTTAAATTCTTCTTGAAATTTTGTTGTACTTTTTCTAATTCTTTACTACTAGCTCTTTTGACTTCACTGTTTTCTTTTGGAGTTAGTAATTTTATGTTACCAGTTATTTTTTTTCCTTGCTTTCTCATTTTCCATACCATTTTTTTGGTTTGGAACTTTTTGT
This sequence comes from Gracilinanus agilis, assembly GCF_016433145.1. Classification (NCBI taxonomy): domain Eukaryota; kingdom Metazoa; phylum Chordata; class Mammalia; order Didelphimorphia; family Didelphidae; genus Gracilinanus; species Gracilinanus agilis. The sequence goes on from NC_058131.1 coordinate 75,358,351, forward strand.
TAATGTTTGGTTATTTTCTTGAAATAGGGTGTAAAACAGTAGTATCTGAATCTTTGGGCTTTTTTTCCCACTACTATTTTCAGAGCTAGAGCTGATTTTTTGAAAGTTTTCAATGCTTCCAAGATAGTTTGATCAGGGGATAGGCCTGGTCACTTCTTTCCTTGTTTTCACTATGGTCCTTTAATCTATTGGGATTTCAATCAATACTGTTCCTTAAGGTCACTGCTCTCATGGGATTAGAAGTAGTATTTTTTCCCCCTCAGGGTCTTTGGGCCAGACTCCACTCCTGTGTCACAAATCTCTCTTGCTGAACTTTGATGTCTTGCACCAGAAGAAAGTCTCATTCTGATCTATAGTTGACTCTACCACTCTAGAATTAAATTTGAGTTGCTATTTTAATGTTTTTGAGGAGAAAATAGGGAGATCTTAGTTGAGTGTTTACTCTACTATCTCAGATCTGCCCCCAGTGAACCAATCTAAAATAATTTTTAAACTTAAACTCATAATTTTATTAAATGCAAAAACATAAATTTGTTAGGATAGCATCATATATGCAATTTTTGATCATTAAAAATTAAAAATTTGAAGTTTGATAGTTAATTTTTCCAAAATTTGATGTTAAAATGACAAAGATAATTCTTTTCCTGAATGAATAACTATGAATATAAAATAATAATTTATGAGGAAATATTAGTACTATTCATTTTCAATTAAAAGAAAGTAAATAACATTATTAAATGAGTACGTCATGGAACAATGGATACAGCTCTGGAGTCAAGAAGATATGAATTCAAACTTGTCCTCAAACACTAAATCCCTGTGTGACCCTGGGCTAGTTATATAATCCCTACTTGCCTCTGATTTCCTCAATTGTAAAAATAATAATAATAATAATAGCACCAAACTTGGGAATGGTGTGAGGACAAAATGAGAGATGATATTTATAAAAGTTCTTAGCACAGGTGTAATATATAAATATTTATTCCTTTCCCCATCATAATTTTAGGGCATGTTGGTATAAAATAAAGAAAGACAAATCATAATTTCTCCTTTCAAGGACTTTGTATCCCAATGAGCATCCAACATGAACAAAGAAATAATTACAGGGTAATTTTAGATATAAGAGAGTATCAATTAAACGATGTATCATAAAATATTTCACAAATGAGGAAAAGTAGAAGAAAATTTTGATATATTGTAATACATGCAAAATTTTGCCTACTGATCCCACAAGCACATTTTATGTATTATCTGATAACTAGATTCTAAATCCTAAAAGGCTCATCAGTAGATGTTTGAGCATCAAGTAATTCCATTTATTAGCCAAATTAACTCATGAACACTTCCTATTAAGTTATTGAAGGATTGTGATTTGCATTAGTTGGGGTAATATTCACATTGATGAAATTCCTAATCTTATAAATTATTAAACATGTGTTCTTATATCATTTTGGCTGAAAGGCCACTTTAAAAATTTATTTCAATGAACATAAAATCCTATATTAATTTATCTTTCATATTTTCAGAGTCTGATGACAACCATTCACTAATAAACAATGTGTTTTTTAATTAAATTCCTACCTTGTCATTATTTTAAATTGTCATGGAAATAAAAGAACATATATTCATATTCTATTGTAATATGTAATTCTGCATTTGTCTTCAGACATTTTTTTTAAATTACTATTTGTGCCTTTAAAGAGCATTTTCTGCCTAAAATACAGAATTTTTTGAATCACAAAGAAATGAGAACCTATTTCTTTGGCATTATATATGCTATTGTATAGATGACTAGCAGCATGGACTGTTGTCATACCTACCAATTGTCACTAAAAACCTGACAACTGAAAATTTACTAAGAAAAACATAAAGCTTATTTAAATAACAGAGAAAGATTAAAATAATGAATTGTGTATATAATAAAAAACAAACTACATAAAGACAAAGTAAAAATCATTAACTAAATATTAAATCAGAAATCCTAAAATTTAAAAGCAAGAATAGCAAAAATTAATATAAGAAAATCTTTGAATTAATATATAAAAATAAGAGTTGGTTTTACAAAAACAAAAACAAAATATGTAAACCATTAGTTAATACAGTTTGAAAGAAAAACACAAAAACCAAATCATTTGAATAAAAAATGGGTGAATTTACCACTAATAGAGATGCAATCAAACCACCTGGTAGAGTTATTTTACCTAATCATTGCCAAAATAATATTTAGCAATATAAGTAAAATGGAAGAACATTTATAAAAATATAAATTGCCTAAAACACTAGAGGAGGAAATAGAGTATCTAAATAAACCCATTTTAGATAAAGAAATTAAACAGGCCATAAATAAATTCCTAAGACAAAAGCATCATGACCAGATGGATTTAATAATGAAATTAACCAAACATTTAAAGATCATCCAATTCAGAGAAACCTCCAGTGGCATTTTTGGAAAATGGCAGAGTAGGGTGTGAGACTACCATACTCTCCAAACTCCCCCACAAACAATCAGAAATAACTCCCTGGAATCAATGCTAAAAGAGGAAAAACCAGAAAAAAGTCATGAGTGAAGCAGAACAATCAGGGATAACTCGTAAGGGGGATCTCTTACATCTTTGGCCTAGACATCTACTGGTTGTGTAAGCACCCAGAAGCAAACACAAGGGAATCAATAAGTCACAAGACTTGGGCGAAGGGTAGTAATCCTTAAATTGTCTACTTGATCCAGGGGTCTATGTTTCAGTGGCAGATACCTGTAAAGTAACCAGGTAGTGAGCCCTGGGATCTCCACTTACCCACAGCTGGGGTCTGACAGCTAAACAGGGAAGGAACTCAGGGGCCCAGGTGTGCTGATCAGATGCCATATCTGCCCCAAGCTCTGACTTCTAGGGACTTATAAGAATAGAAGGAATACACAATAATGAGTGTGGTTGTTGAGGGTCTATGATCATCCACAGGACAGTGAAGTTCCTGGCTATTGTCAGAGATGGGAGGCAATCTGTTTGCTTGCAGTGGTGGAATTATTGGGAGTACAGGTGCTCTACTTGCAGTGCCTGAGGCGAGTCACAGACTAGGGTTTGAGATTAGGGAAGCAGCCTAGAACTGAATTATAGAAACTGGAAGAAGGAAGTAGGGTCTATGGAATAACAAAGCAAAAACAAATCCTGAACACTTAGATATCAACCCCCAACCCCCTAGCTCACACCTGCCCAAGCCCTGTGATTAGAGCTCAATTCAAATATAAAACTACAGGTTAAGCCTTTTAGTTCAGCTGCTAAAATTTAAAAAAAAATGAGTAAATCAAATAAAAAGAACCCAACTATAGGTATTAGATAATATAGAATAGATAATATAGATATAGATAATAGATAGCCATTAGAGGGATAGGGAAGATCTTATTTCAAATTGAGAGCACAACATACTTAAAATACCTACTTATAAACAGCAAAGAAAAATACCAAATGGTCACAAGCCTACAAAGAGTTTTTGGAAGAGCTTAATTTTTTTTTTCAAAATCCAAATGAGACTGCTGTAATAAGGGAATAAACAGGCTGATGATTAGGGGAACTGGTTGTACCAGTGAGTCACCCGGGCCAGGGAACCTACAACTACAATATTTGTTGATTTGAGACAGCCAGGAATGTGAATGCCTGAGCAATTATGCCCAGACAGTCTCCCTGCTGTCTGTAGGCTCCTTTAAGGTGGGGAGTGAGGAGCCCCTCCCTGCTGGAGTGAATGAGGTAACCAACAGGAAGTGAAGCAGTCTCACTTCCTCAATAAAATGGATACCTGTCCAATACTCCCTCTGAAGTCAGGTGGTGGCTATTCTCCCTCTCCATACCCCTTAGCTCTGGAAGATGTTATAAATGACTATGGAAGCTCTCAGTATCAGGCTAAGGGTTTATTTAAACACAAGGAGAAACTGAGGGAAGAGGGTTAGGGTAGGGAGAAGCTGTTGCTAAGGGTGATAGCCAGTTGCCAGAAGGCCTTAGTAGGTAAGATCAGGCTGAGGAAACCAGCTCCTCAGCCAGGGATAATTTCCACTGCCCTGCTGTAGAGTGGTCCACTAGCTAGACAAATGAGGTTGATGATTTAGTTTAGGGGTGTCCTTGGCTAGGCTAAGCTAATTAATTCCTGCCCATGTCCCACAACCCACCAACCACACCTCCCAGAGGCCAAGGGAAAGTCCAGGGGGTAGATGGATGAGGTCAAGGTGAGGTCAAGGAAATCAGAACCCCCAGATTGGTTCTCCGGGGATATTTATAGTCCCAGCTCCAACAGTCAGGTATTGAGACTGGCAATAGCTGGGCCAAAGTTCCATTCCCCTAACTGCCAGGATTGCCTAGGGTAATTTTTCAAGTGCAAGAGATCTTGCATAAATCCTGCATTACACTGGTTGGGTTAAAAAGCTAGGAAAAAATAAGAGTAATGAAAGAAAGTCAAGAAAATTACAACAAAAAAATCACCCAACTGTAAAAAGAGACACCAAAATTTGTGAAACAAAATAATTCATATTTATAATAATTCATAACTAGAAATATATGCATGTATAACCCACATTGAATTGCTTGCCAGCACCTGGAAGGGAGAGAGAAGAAGAAAGGGGATGATTTTCATCACTTAACTTTAGGAAACATATGTGGAAAATTTTATTACAATAAAAATAATAAATTGAATTATATGAAGGAAGTTAATGACTTCTGTAGTTTTTTCAAGAAGCCATCTTGGGCCATCAGTTGCCAGTTGATAGCTCAGATTTTAAAATTCTCAGAGTTGGTATGAGCTGCCATGAGACTGGAGAAGACCTTTGGAGGAGTCCAATAAATAGGAGTTCAGCTTAACCCAAGGGAACCCATTTTTGAGTTGAGGTGGAAGATGAAAAGGGTAGGCTCTCCAGTTTGTCTCAAAGCTATTTTCATAAGCCAGGATTAGCTGTTACCTTATAGGGACAGTTACTCAGGTTCATCCATTGATATTACCATCATCTCTCAATCGATCATCAACATTAAAATAATTTTCTCTACAACAACCAGATTACTTTTGAAGATTCATCAACAAAACTAAGCTAACCAAGTCAGAGCTAAACATCCAGCAACAGCTTGTGCTAAGCACTGTTGCCAGGTCAACCAACCTGTCAGCATCTGTTTGTGGCTACCTTCTAACAACAATTGAAGATATATATTCAGTTTAGTTAGTTTAGCTAATTCCTATATTTTAATCCTAATTCCTCTTTCCTTCATTCCTATTTCACCCCTCAACCATTCCTGTTTACCTTTCATTAAACCAGTTACTGTGAACAAAGACCTGGTTATTGACCTGTTCAGTTGCAAAAGAATCCTTTAGTAAAGGGAGACAATGGAATCTNTAAAATATAAAAAGAACAAATTGATGAATTCTGCATACAACTTTAAAAAAACAAACTAGAAAAATTGATTAAATACCTCCAATTAAACATTGCAGTAGAAATCCTGAAAATCAAAAGTGATATTAATAAAATTGAAAGTAAGAAAACAATGAACTAAAAAATAAATTTAGTGCCTTACATCATTCTAATTGTAAGAAAGCATCCTGATTCTCATTTCATATAGCTTGAACTTTAGTTGTGTAGTCTTCTATTCTACACACAAAAAAATAAATTAACCATACTATTTTTCTTCAGAGTCTCTCTTTGTTTCAATTGATGGTTATAAGAAACTATAACATGTACTTTTTCCTTGGATTCCTTTCCACATTTCTTTTTGTAGCTTTTATTCAGCTATATAACATTCATTCTCCCCTAAATATTAGTCTAATCTTACATTTCTTTTCTAAATATCTTCAGTATCTCAAGTTTATTCTATTATGGTTGTGTTTGATTCCTACTCATAGGGAAATATATATATATATTTTTTTTTTATTTCCACTTTTATTTTTTATACTTCATATTATGTCAACAGCTGCCATTTATACTGATGAGGGGTCATGAAATATCTTAACAATTTCTATCAAATACTGAGTGAGAATATATGTCCAAAATGATTGACACTGGCCTTTTGAGTTTTACCATTTTGTATAATGTAATAAGGGGGGTAAAGTGGTTGATATTAGGAGAGCTGGTGGTACCAGTGAGTTACCTGGGCCAGGGAGCCTACAACTACTGTAATTGATGATTTGAGGCTGCCAGGGATGTGTATACCTGAGCTGTGATGCCTAGTCAGTCTCCCTGCTGTCTGTAGGCAACTTTAAGGTGGAGAGTGAGGAGCCCCTCCCTGCTGGAGTGAAAGCAGTAACCAACAGGAAGTGAAGCTGTCTCACTTCCTGAATAAAATGGATGCCTGGCCAAAACTTCCTCTGGAATCAGGTGGTTGCTATCTTCCCTCTCCTCAGCCCCTTAGTCCTGGATGATGTTATAAATAACAATTGAAGCTCACAGTATCAGGCTAAGGGCTTATTAAAAGACAGGAGGGAAAACTGAGGAAAGAGGGTTTAAGGGTCTGGAGAAGCTGTTGCTAAGGGAGACTGGCCAGTGTTGGCAATGGGCCTCAGAAGGTAAGATCAGGCTGAGGGAACCAGCCCCTCAACCAGGGACAATGTCCACTGTCCTGATGTTAAGTGGTCCACCAGCTAGATAGATGAGGTTGATAAGTTAGTTTAGGGGTGTCCCTGTTCCTAGGCTGACCTAATCTAATTTCCTACCCACAATCCACAACCCACAACCCAGGGCCTCAAGGGAAATCCAGGGATAGCTGGGTGCCTGGGTGAGGTCAAAGAAATCAGAACCCCCAGGTTGGTTCTGAAGGGGTATTTATAGTCCCAGCTCAAACTGTCAGGTCTTGGGACTGGCACCTGCTGGGCCAAAGTTCCATTTTCCTAACTGCCAGGATTGCCTAGGGTAATTTTGTGAATGCAAGAGATCTTGCATGAACCCTGCATTACAATAATTGTTCTGCCATTTGTAGTCAAAGCATGATGTAATTTTTTAAAAAATCCTAGTTTGTTAGTTCACCTTCTTTTCAAAATGATTGAGACACCATTGCATTTTTTGTCTTCTGTTATATTATTTAGTATAATATCTAGATTTATCATTAAGTAAAGATTTTCAGGGACCTTAAGACTCTAAGATTTTCATATCTCTTGCCTCAGATATTAAGAGTTCTTTAATACTGACTCTTTTGTCATAGATTTGAGGATAAAGGGTTTGTTGTTGTTGAAGGGGTAGTTTAATTGCCTTGAAGGGGTTAGCAATATATTGCTGAGTGACTTTAATCTGATAGTGCATTTGAGAAAAAGCAAAGCAAATCTTGTCTCCTTAGTTAGTGAGATTCCTTTTTTGCATTTTTGTTTTGATAAAAGTAGTGACACATAACCAAATCCAAATATTCATCCTATTTCTTGTGCAATTGTTTTTGGTACTTTAATGTTCAGTGACATTTTCACTAAATCATTTGCCAAGTGGGGACCCTGGTCTTTCTTATTTTGTTTTGTTATTATTGTGGTACCACATTATTAATCATTTCCACTAGTTTTCTGCCCATGTTAATCTGATTATCCTAGTGGTATTGAGTGAAGTCACCACTGTACCCTGTGCTGTCCCATATATTTCTGAGATCCAATGGAGCAGTTTCCTGTTCACTGCTGGGAAGTTAACACAATAAATGCTATTACCAAACCTAAATGGGCTAAAATTTCAGAGTTCCATCAGACCTTCCCAGTTATGACTATAATCTCAGGAAACACAGAGTATATCATGTACATTGACCTGGGTGACATTTTCTTACTTTGTATTTCCCAGTCTCTCCAACATGCAACTTATTATCATCATAGTTGTTGTGCTAGCCATTTTTTCTGATAGAATTTTAGTAATTGAATTTATTATTGTTTCAATATTATGTATTTATTATATTAACATCTTAATGTACATATTTCTTTTCTGGATATTTACAAATTCCGAAGTCATCATTCTCTGTCCTTTCATTTCCCATGAATTGCATATAAAATTTGAGGTTGAAATCTTTTGAAATCAGAAAATATTAGTTTTCTGGCAGAGACATTAGGGATTTTATAGTATATTATGTAATATAATTTCTGTACTTTGCATCCAATAAAACTAAGGCTCAGAGAAATTTTAATAACATTGCTTACTCATTATTAATAATTTATAATTCCAATAAATGCTATCATGTATTATTTATAATAACAATAATAAATTTATATAATGTTTTATGGTTTGCAAAGGACTCTCTTCACAACTATCCAATAATGATGGCAGTCCAAATATTACCCCCATTTTATAGATAAACAGACTGAACTTCAAAATTAAGCTTAGTTGCATAATTTTAAATATTAAGTGGTAGCAACACTAGTAGTAGGACACATCTTATGAATTCAGGTTAGTGCTTTCACCATTAGGACATAGTGTCATAAAACTGTCATTGAGAAGTTGCCTATAGTTTTTATTTTTAGCAAGACTTATTCCAAAATTTTGATGACATGAAAGAAGCCATTTTTTTTATTTTCTAATTACAGAATTTTATTTACACTAGATATGTCAGAAGTTATTTTTAATTAATTATTCCCAAAAAGCCTTGCACTTGGTTTTACTGGGGGGAAATATAGACCTCTGTTGCCATATTTGTTCTCATTCACATTTCCAAAATTTGTCCATTATATATTCTGTTTCAAGCTGTTTAACATACATATATTTGTGACGCTAGGATTAAAAAGCCCTAATTAAGATGTTGGTGTTGATCAGAATACTATATATGGAACACATAAAAACTATATGCAAAAGAAAAACTACAAAAAAGATATAATTTTTAAAAATCAAAGGCAAATTTCTTCAGTATGCTGGGTAATAATGCTTATAACTGTGATGTCTCAGTGAGAATTTTGTCAAAAATTAAATCTTAACCATTATATTATAAGAATATCAGAAAATAAATATTGTTTTATTAGTTTAAAGATAAGAAGTAGAGAAGCTGGCTTGAGAAAGAATTGGAGTTTCAAATAGAGCTGAGAGAGTGTGTTAATTTCAATTGTTGGCAGTTATAACTGTTATTTTTATGACAGTTACACTCTCTGGGTGTGGCATCCTAAGAGTGGCTTCTGGCAGTCGACAGAGCCACCTGCAGTTTCTTTTCTTTCTCAGGGCTAGAGAAGGTAACATCTTTGCCTCTCTCTATTTTGGTCTGAGGGAAAGACTTGAAGGAGTGGAATGTTTTCTTTTCCAACTTGGGAAACACTATTCATTTATCTGTTACTATTTATAGATTGGTTAAACTGTGAAAAGACCAAACAAATCCTGGTCTTTGGTTTGGGCTCTGAGTCTGTTAAGGCTCAGAGTCCTAACTTGATTCTTGCGGAGACTCAACCAGCTAGCCTTAATTATCTTTATAACTTAAAGGCGAAGTTAAGAGTTAGACTGGTTAGGTTTATTTAGAATAGCATAAATTTGGTTAGTAAGATTAAGGAGGATTAGTGTAGCCTGTGAACCACAGGAGAAACAGTTCCTTGTGGGACCTGGGAGTTTACTTGGGTGGAGTTAGAATACCTTAGAATTAGAAATTCTTTTTCCTTTATATATATTTAAATAAATTGTTTATTTTTTATAAATAAGGTCTCTTTAGTGTCCCTTGCACCTGGCACCAAAGGGAAGTTCATCTTTCAGCTTCACTTCACTGTACCACTGAAGATACTTTGATAACATCTATCAAAATTATCTGGAAACAATTTTGAACCTTTATTTTTTAGTTCTTTGTTCTTTATTTGGGTACTCATCTATTTTATTTTTACAATATCAAGAATAATCTTAATGAGAAAGAAAATAGAGTAGTGTCTGAAGAAACCAACATGACTTCATAGTGAATCTCTGATGATCTCATATGCTAAAAGGATAAGTAGAGAAGGAGAGGGGAACAGTACCAATTGAGGACAAATATGGGAAAAATGTAGACCTACAAGAAGAATGTTTGGAAGACTTAATTCAAGAGAAAATGTTAATGTGTGATAGAATATTAAGAAATAAAACTGAATTTTAAGTGGGGCATTGACAAATGGGTATAGGTAAAGAAAGATATATGACATCATTAATCCAGAAAATGCTGAATCCACTCCTAAAGACTAAATGGCATGGCATATGGATCAAGATAGGAGTCCTAGAGAGTCTATACACAAATATAAAATCATAAACAATCTGTACCCTTAAGGTGTTTACATTCTAATGCAAATAGTGGAATGGCATAGAAGAAGGAGGCTTAAGTCCTGAAAGTAAAATGGATGGTGATATAATAGGAGCAGTTTAACACACTTGATCAGAGTTGATTTGATTTCATTCTGATTTATGGTTCCCAAATGAGAAAGAGAAATAGTCAGACAGACAGAGATAGAGACATAGAGATAGACAGACAGAAAGAAAGACAGAGACAGAGAGACAAAGGGAGATAGAAAGTTAGAGAGATAGAGACAGAGACTGAGATAGAGATAAAATGGTAGAGATAGAAAAGCAGACAGATACAGAGAGAGTATTATTAGGCATTAATAAGCATAAAGGTTGATGAATAGATGGTGAAAGAGGCAATCAAAGAGGAAAGAGTATAATGAAAAATGACTGGGCCTTTCTGAAATGATACTTTTCCAGATGTGGTCTCTAAGGACAGCAGGACTTCAAAGAAAAAATTCCTCTAAGGCAGTGATGGTGAACCTTTTAGAGGAGAGAGTAATGTGAGAAATGTCCTCAGGTGCCTGTGGAGAAGGAGAGGGGAGCAGCCCAGCTCTTTGTCCCTCCGACTTTATAGTAATGAACTCTGGTGAACTCTGTGCTGGGGTGATGACCCATATGCCCACATAGAGGGCACTGAGTGTCTCCTCTGGACCACATGCCATAGATTTGCCACCATGGCTCTAAGGTGTAAGTATCTAGAATAAGTAGTTTAGGTTTGCCCAGGAATTTGGGGAGCAAGTGTTCAAAGAAATAGACTAGTCTTTCAATGAATATTTATTGAGTCTACAACACACTATATGCTGAGGATGCAAATACAAAAAGGAAAAAAAAAGGAAGACTGTCTTTGTTTTCAAGTAGAAGTTCAAAAGTAGTAAAGCAAGGAGATGAAGAGATGACTATGCTGGACCCTCCCCTTACACTTAAAAAGAAATTTTGGAGTACAGATCTCTGTCCTCCATGCAAAGGACCAACAGTTTAGTAATGTAGAATATGAGTAGTTTTATGGGTAAATATTAAACTCTGAGTTCACTGGGGTTTAGAGAAAGGGGAAAAGGGATTGCTTGGGCAAGGAATAACTGACTAAGAACAAATACCAATGGTGAATCACCTTTACACCCACAAACACAGGACTTGGGAAATGAGTAACACCTATATGGAAGAATGGCAGTTAAATCAGTTAAGTAGTGAGCCAGACATTAGTCAGCTGGGGAATTACAATAAACCCTTAGATAACTTAACTAAGGTAACTCTAGGGTTAAGGAAAACAGACAAGAAGCAGGAAAACAGTAATTTATTAAAATAAAGAATTTAGGGAGATGGGTAAATAGGTATTCCTTAACTGGGGTTAACTATGGACCAGAGACAAGGGAAATGTATTACTACACTAAAATGCTAACACTAACTAGATCCAAGCAGGATGGGGTCTCACTCCTTTGGTCCTTGTCCCTCTAGCGATGATCTCAGTTGTCCTAAGGTCCCAGATGAAAACCAGCCAGTAAATTCAAAAGGGTCTCCAACTGACAGCTGATCCAGTAATGGAAGTCCACCTTCCAAACTGCAAACCAAGCTTCAGGCCAGACAGTTAATGAGATGGTCCTGGAGGAATACAAAAACACCTACTTCCTCTCCAGTGGCAGCAAGGCTCCCAGAATGTTCTGCTCATTCATCCTGCTTTGCACAACTTTTCTCTATCTATACTTAAAAATTCTATTTCGTTATTATAGTATCAGAGCTAATTCTGTCTTGCAAATGAAGTTTTCAAATAATAATATTACTTTAATTATAATAAAAATAATAATAAATTATTTCAGAGAAATACAAAAGTAGCATAGTCTGGTAGAAAATGTGTGAAATAAAATAAGTCTGTATATTCCTTAAATTCCTTTCTATCACAAATTTTATGAGTCAAGAAGCTAGGCTGATCCTCAGACAGGCAGATAGACTTTCAGCAGATTCACACTAAAATATCTTATATTAATGTAGGTCAGTGGTTCCCAGACTTTTTTGGCCTACCACCCCCTTTCCAGAAAAAATATTATTTATCCCCCTGGAAATTATTATTTTTTATTTTAATAGCAATTAATAGGAAAGATAAATGCACCTGTGGCCATCACTGCTCTCCTGGATTGCTGCAGCATCCACCAGGGAGTGGTAGTGCCCACTGTGAGAATCACTGATGTAGGTCATGACAAATCACCCTACAGACCTAAACCTTCTAGATCCTGTAGTTATCTCCTTGCCTCAATAATATATAATAGCGTATTTTGATTTTGGTATAATGGTTAAATTAGGATTTTCAGTAAATAAGAGTTATAAAAAGTGGTCACCAATTATTATACCTTAAGTCAGGAAAACTATTAGCAGCTTTTAACAATTTTGTTTAATTGGAATATTAGTAAAAAAGAGGGAAATGTGGATGGGAAAGAGGTAAGGAGACTTCCTAACCTACCCTAAATGCTAATCCTGTGAAATCAAGCTCAACCAGTGAAGAGAGGGATTTTGCAAAATGATGCAGGAACAGAGAAAGCAGGGAGAAGAGATGGAATGTTGGTGGCAGAAGGGTACTGGGGGCCAACAGTGCCTGGGAAGGAACTGTTAGACCTTTAAGGGAGTTGCTCTTGAACTCTGTGAGGAGAGACAGCTCTGGGACGTTTTCCCGAATGAAAATCATTCAAGATTCTGAAAAAGTGTTCCTTGATATGAGATCTACTCTGATCCTACATCTGTTCCTGATCCCTGACATCAATACCTTTGTGGTTTCAATCAAATTAGCAGTTTACCTTGAGGGTTAGCCCAGAGGGTATCTATTAACCTGATCAGCTAACAACCTAGAGACTTTGCTTCATTTATTTAGCCTAGAGTCAGCTAATATTAGGAGAACATCTAGATAGGGAGGATTTTCAAGCTTGCCTTGGCTGTGGCTGAGGGCAGAAGACTTAGTTGTTCATTTGGGTGATAGGAATTCCTACTACCCTTTTTCCTGATCCAATGTAATCATCATACATTTTTTTAATTAAACCATCATAAAAGATTAATAAGAATCAGATTTGTTGTTAAAGGCGGAAGATTTGATAAGTGGAGTTATTCTGGACTGAGATTGTACCCAGACTGGGTATAGAAAAATTTACCAGTCATCTGTATAGATCTCTTTCCCAGGTTAGCTGTCTAATGCAGAAGAGGGAAACCTTGGAGGGCTAGGTTGAGCCAAGTCCTAGCCAAAAGTCTATTCTATCTCCTAAAACGGTTCACTGCTTCTGTTAGAGATAGCTGTAGCTCCTTCCACTTGTTTATACTGGCCAAAGTCTGAGAAGCCTCCATCTTTGCTCTATATCTCAAAGGGCCATATCCTGCCATATCAGGTTACTCTAAACTCTGTTCACTCATTACATTCATCATACAGGATCTCCCACATTCCCTTTTAACATCCCCAGCAGAGTTCCAATCTCCACAAGGGAATCCTAGTCACTCACCAGAAAGCCTGGCAGGATCCAGGTACGGTCCCAGTGCAGAAAAACCTTTGTGAGCTAAGCTCACCGAGGCAGCAGTGAACCCAACAAGAAAGTCTCTGACTCCAAGAAGCTCCAAAGCGGAAAGTCAAAGTCTTGAAGCTGAAAACTCCAGTCGAAATGCCCAAAGCTTCAAGTCAAAGTCTAAATCCAAAAGCCCCAAGGAGCTGTCTTCCAAAGAAAAAGTCCAGAGGAGAAGATCCAAGGAGCAGAAACTCTAAAGAAAACTCCAAAGGAGAAGTTTCAAGGGGAAGTCCCTTGGACAGGAAGTTCAAGACTTTTATAGTCCTTTTTCCTTTTATAGTTCTTTTCACTTCCTGTCCCTCCTCCACTTTACAGGAATCAATCACAGTCTTTCAATTTGCCACTGCCCAAGGGCTGGGCAGTGGTCTCTGGAGTTGTCACCCACTCTGGCAAGTGACTTGTGAACTCTCATACTTAGTGACTGGTAGGGTACTAAGAAGGGGTATCTAAGTTTTTGATTGATTAACTTAAAAGTCACTGATTCATAGACAAAGAGAGTTTGATTCACTCTTCACAACAGGGTGAATAATTATGAAATATTGGCAAAATATTGAAATGCAAAGCAAAGGCTGAAATGTGTAAAAATTGAATAAATTTCAGTTGTGGATTGGGAGTCACTATTAAAATCTACTTTAATAATCAAGGCTGGATATATTTTTCATCTAACGTATACTGCAACCATATTAGAACACATAATAGAAGAAATTGGATCTCTCATTAGGCAAAAGAGACATGTTTTTACTAAATAGAATCATTTTTATTCTTGAGAATAAGAATAAACAAATTTCCACAACCCTAACATGAATTTAATCTTTGGATACAGTGGAATGTTGTATATTATTTCTATATTTTCTATGAAGGAGAGATGGAAAACAAGGAGTCTTATGAATATTAACAATTTGTATTTATACACTATTTTAATGTTTCCAAAACATTTTCATCCTGAAAGATATGAATACTGTAGTTTAGATAACATTCTCAATTTTCTAGATAAGAAATCTCAGGTTCAGAGAAGGAAAGTGATCTCTCTGAGGCCACACAGAAAACAAGTGGCTGAACCCAGAATTGAACCCAGGTCCCCTGATAAGTAATAATAAGTGCATGATCAATTATACTGTGCTGTCTCACTGAGGAAATGATAAGGGAGTTCATTGTTACAACACTTTTAAAAGAAAGTTGATTTAAAATTGTAGAAAATCAACTTCAAATGGTCACGGAACAATCATCTAAGATAGGGGACAATTAAATAGGATATAATGGAAGGAAAGTCTAATCCAAGCACAAATCACTAGAGAAATTACTGGAGAAATGTAGCATACAAAAACAGGTGAGAATGAGCAAATAAATATTATAACTTCAATTAAAAAATAGAGTATTTAATGGACTGTAAAGGGATGTGGGAATTACCCAGGCTGATGAATTTCAAGCTGCTGAGTTAAATCTATAACATCTATTTGCCCAGCTATATTTTAAAGTCTGTAACTGTCTAGAAGTCACCTTCTAGAAAGCAGAAAGACCTATACATTTCAATATAACTTAAATACCTCCATTTACCTTTGTTGGATCAAGTCTTCAAACAGGAAAAACAAAACAAAACTATTTCAGTAAGAAAAAAAAATTCCCCACATTTTTGTTTTGTTTTTGATGCAGATATTTTGAAGTAATTCTGGCAAATTATAAATATTCAGGAAACTAATGAATTTATTGCCCTGAAAGTTATCCTTCAACCACTTAAATTTATTCTTTTGGTGAATGAATATGGTGTGTTCCATGAACAAAACAAGTGAGTCCATTTATTGCCAGTTGTTGAGAAAGAGAGAAATGTAGAGAAAAGTAGCAGCAGAGTGATAGAAATGTCATTAAAATTGCCAATCCAGCTTCAATTTACCAGTAGCTTGTGCATTTATATTTGTTGAAAAGTGATTCCAAGCAACTCTGAAATATCATGGTTTGGGTGAAAAGGTCTCAAAACAAAACAAAACAAAAATACACCAGAACCACCAGCATCACCACTAACAAGAAATAAAGGCCATAATAATGCATTAGGTGTTTGAAATAGTCATTCAGTGGGATGAATGAATGGATATTTAGTCAAAAGACTTCATTTTGATACTGAGCTTTGACAGTTGGTACTAGTATCTCAGGTCAACCAATAAATCAATCAAAAATATCCATTAATGGCTGAGTATGGCAGAGGCAAATATTCAGTAGTAAGAGCACTGGACCTGGAATCAAGAAAACCTGAGTTCTCATTTGAACTCAGATACTTCCTAAAATCTAGTTCCCAGAAATATTGTGAGGCTCAAATGATGTATGTTTGTAAAAGTGTTCAGCTCTGGTCTTATCACAAAATGTATCCTTGATAGCTCCCTTACCAAGTGCTAGATGCTACGTAGGACTTTTTTTCCATAAGTACACTGAAATAATTTTTGTATCTGTAAAATGAGAATGTTGGATTACATTACTGTTAAAGTTCCTCTCCACTGTAAATCAACATTATCTGAGTAGTAAACTGAGTGAATAGCATAAAATGGAATGGTTTCAATCCATCCTATTTTTCTTTTCCATATTAATTTTAATATTTGTTTTATTATTGTTGCTATTTAGGAGAGGGAAAGGAATTATATGCACTCATTCATTCCCAAACTACTTATTTGGCCCCTACTATTTATAAAAAGCAAAAAAAAATGAGACTGTATTGTCCTCAAGGAGCTTATATTCTCTTGAAACAAACACCATGTTGGGGTGTAGAGGGAGGACAAGTACCTTTCATGTAAAGGTGTAGTAAGGGCTTTTCAGGACTGCTTATTTGCTTTCACCCAATTCTCACCTATGGTTCCAAGATGTTATACTATGGGGCAGTGACAACACCCTATTAAAATCATCACAACAGATGGACTAAACCAGAATGAAGGTAAATTATATGCTATCAGTGACTTAGAGGGATATTTACCCTAAGCATATGAACACTTCCCCATGCTGGATGGATAGATGAGAACAATGCATTCTAAAGACAATGAAGGTCATTGAAGCAGGCACTATGAAACACCGGAAGCTTGATTAGACATCAAAGATGCCAACATGGATGCACTGCATATGCATACTGTACACTGCGGTATCCCAATTTTCCCATATCCCTTTGTAAGAAGCTAAGCAAACTAGGCATGTTGGAACTTTTAGAGATGGAACATGGAAGGAAGAGAGGAGAGTGACAGTTGGGCAGATGCAATGACTTGTGGGAGAAGAACCAACTGAACACTCACTCAGCTTTGAGGTTGACAGCCAGGAGGAAGGTGGTTTTGGGGGGGGGTGCTGTGGGACCCACAAAGTGAAATTTAAAGAATTTCCCGAGACCTTCAATGAAGATTGATCATATCATTTGATCTCTATTATTTCTTGATTGCACTGGAAATATATAACAACAGTATCTTCAGTTTGACCAAGGGTGTCTGTATTTCTGTGGGGAGCCTACCCCAGGGACCCACAAAATTTGCCTTGCGCCTTGTCCTTCTATATTCCCTTTAGTTTAGTAACAATTCTAGCTATAGGAATACTATTTGGGGATTGGGTCAGGGAATCTGGGATTTAGAATAATCTCTGTACCTGCCCAATCAAGGACTGAAAGGGGATTTAGTGATTTCCTGCACCCTCATTCCTGGAAACCTTCATTATTATTATATTCCCTTGATTATTTTGTTCCTGAAATAAACCCCATCACTTTGGTTTAGTCAGATCAGAGTGTGAACTATATTGGTGGGAGACAGAACATGTGGGTTGAGTAAGGAATGAAAGCAGACCTCCATGTTCTTGTTTGCTTTGTTTTGTTTTGTTTTTTAATTTTATTTTTTAGAAAAATATTTTCCATGGTTACATGATTCATATTCTTACTCTCCCTTCCACTGCCCCAACCCCCTAATAGCAGACACGCATTTCCACTGGTTTCTTCATGCTTCATCATTCAAGACCTATTTCCATATTATTGATAGTTGTTCTAGGGTTACGTCCCAAATCATGTCTGCCCCAACCCATGTGTTCAAGCAGTTGTTTTTCTTCTGTGTTTCCACTCCTGTAGTTCTTCCTCTGAATGTGGATAGCTTTCTTTTCCATAAATTCCTCAGAATTGTCCTGGGTCATTGCATTGCTGCTAATACAGAAGTCCATTACATTCAATTTTATCACAGTGTGTCAGTCTCTGTGTACAATGTTCTACTGGTTCTGCTCCTTTCACTCTACATCAATTCCTGGAAGTCATTCCAGTTCACATGGAATTCCTCCAGTTTATCATTCCTTTGGTTATAGTAGTATTTCATCACCAACAGATACCACAATGTGTTCAGCCATTCCCCAATTGAAGGGCATACCCTCATTTTCCAGTTTTTTGCCACCACAAAGAATGTGGCTATAAATATTTTTGTACACGTCCTTTCTTAGAGAATTCTGGGAGGATGGTCACTTAGACAGAGCAAATCTTAAGACCTCTGCACCCTTTCAACACAGAGATAGAAAACAAAGCACTTCAAGAAGAAAGAGGACCAAATCTAACAACAGGACAGAGTGGGGTATCCTCCTGATGAACAGCTCAAGAGGTGCACCAAGAAAAAGGATTGAATTCTTGAATTGTTGGGTCTGAGGGCATAGAAGGAGAATCCCAGGACCCCTACCCCATGGTCTGTGTGGAAACTCCAGCTGCCCCTGAAATCTCCAGGCAAACACACCAGCCTGGAGAGAGGGCCTTGCTAAGGCCAAAATTAAGGAACTGAACACAGATGCCAGGGAGTTGGCTGGAGGAGAAAGCCAGAGAAACACAGCAAAAACGCTCAGAAAATAGAGGCTTATATAGAATAAAACTTCAGACCTACATGCTTTACCACACCAAGATATAGAACAAAGCACTTTGAGAGGAAAGAAAGCCAGATCTAATAGTAGGACAGAGCAGGGGGACCCTACTGCTGGATAGCTCAGTGAAAACACTCCATCTTGTCCCTCCTTTTTTTTCTCAAGGTTTTAGCCTCAGGGTACATTAAGTGATACAGACTAACCCAGCCCAGGCTTAAGCCCATCAATTGGACAGACAAGAAATCTTGAGAGGGCAGGGAAACTCCAACACCATTCCTCCATAAACTGCAGAGAAAGTAACTACAAACCTCCATTGCCAGCTGGGGGAAGATCTTTCATCAAAGTTCATTAAATCCATCTGATTAAACTAGCAGAACAGAGAAGGAGAAAATATGTGGAAACAACAGTAAAAGAGAAAAGAAATTACAATTGACAGCTTCTTTCCAGGAAATGAAAAAAGAGCAAATGATAAAGAAGAAGAGCAGGAAGCTCCAGTGAACTGGATCCAGGCTTTGGGAGATCTCAACATTCAATTAACTCAAGAACTTCAGGAACTCAAAAAAAATCAAGAGAGACTGAAGAAAATTTGAAAAAGGAAATACATGAACTAAAACAAGAAAATAATGTCTTAAAATCCAAATTGACCAGATTGAAAATGAAGCAAAGAAGGCAAAAGATGATCTACAAAGAAAATCAGGCCATAAGGAGAAGGATGATGAAAAAGCCAGGGATGAAATTCAGTCTTTAAAAAATAGAACTCAACAACTAGAAGCAAATGACTTTCAAAGGCAGCAAGAATATATAAAATAAAATAAAAAAATGAAAAGTTTGAGGAGAATATGAAACACCTCATTGATTAAACCAAAGATCTGGAGAACATTTAATCTACAAATGACAACTTCCAGGAATATTATAGCCAAATTCAAAAACTATCAGACCAAGGAAAAAATATAAGCTGTTAAGAGGAAGTCATTCAGATACCAGGGAAGCATAGTAAGGATAACACAGGATTTGGCTGCATCTACATTGAAGGACAGGAAGGCACAGAATATAATATTCCAGAAAGCAAGAGAACTGGGTCTACAACTAAGAATCAATAGCAAAACTGACTATTTTCTTGCAGAGGAAAAATATTGTCATTCAATAAAATTGAAGACTGTAATGCAGGATTTCTTGCATTTACATTACCCTAGGCAATCCTGTGAGTTAGCAGAATGGAACTCTGGACTGGCAGGTGCCATCCTGGGTCCTGACAGTTGGGCTGTGACTATTTAAGACCCTGCAAACCCAACCTTGGGGTTCTGATTTCCTAAAGTAATGGAAGACAATGTGATGGATGATATGAAGCTGGTGGTAAATGTGAGTCATCAGGGCCAGTGGAGCTTGTAGCCAAACTAGCAGGAGATTTGGAGCTATCAGTGATGAGCAGCCTCAGCTGTGGTGCCCAGTCAATCTCCATTGCTAACTGTAGGCTCCTTTAAGGTGTTTAGTGAGCAGCCACTCCTTGCTGGAGTAACTGCCTTCCTTTTGGGTGAGAGCAAAACCCAGCAGGAAGTAGGGCTCAACTTCCTGGTTACCATAGAGGCTTAGCTTCCACTTCTCAGTAAACTCAACTAATTGATATTCTCTCCTCTGCTCATTCTCTTTAGCCTTGGTGATGATACAGGAATTACAGGAACTCAGAGATTTAGGCTAAGGGATTTATTTTAAACTAGAAAGGGAAAACTGAGGTAAGAGGGTTCATGATCTTGAGAAGCTGTTACTAGGAGCAACTGGCAAGTGTTGGCAATGGACCTAAAAGGTAAGGTCAGGCTTAGGGAACCAGCCCTCAGCCAGAGATGACTTGACACTGGCCTGATGTTATTTGATTCACCAGCTAAACAAATGAAGTTGTTGATCTATACAAGGGATGTCCCTAACTACTAGGCTACTCTAAAACTAAATCCTGCCCACGTTCCAAAACCCAATCTCCCTTCATTTCCCTTCACCTCCTGGAGACCCCAAGGGGAAGTCAGGGGTAGCTGGGTGTCTAGGTGAGGTCAAGAAAATCAGAACCCCAAGGTTGGGCTTGCAGGGCCTTAAATAGTCACAGCCCAACTGTCAGGACCCAGGATGGCACCTACCAGGCCAGAGTTCCATTCTACTAACTGACAGGATTGCCTAGGATAATATCGCAAATGCAAGAAATCCTGCATTACAAGACTTCCAAGCATTCATAAAGAAAAAAAAATGGACTTAAACAGAGTTTGCTGACGAAACACAGAACTCAAGAGAATCACCATGAGGTAATTAAGAGAGAGGGGAAAAAAAGAAAAATCTTTTCTTTAAGGGATTCAATAAGTTCAATCAATTTGTATCCCTAGAATAAAAGGAGATATTGGTAAATATTAAAAATTGTTATTACCAACAGGGTAACTAGAAGAAGAAAATTTAAAGAAATGCATGGGCCCAACAGGGGAGAATACTAATACACTGGAAGGGTAAAAATTTGGAGAGAGGAAATACTTAATACTTAAGTGCATTTAAATTAACTTAAAGAGGGAAAACAATCAGATCCATTGGGGCAGAGAATTGATTTGTGCCCTATAGAGAAGTAGAAGGGTAACAAAAGGATTGGTGGGGAGGGGAGCAACATTTGGTAGGAAGAGGACAAGGGGCAGGGATAGTTTAAAAAGACTCTAAAGAAGAATAAGAGGGGATTAAAAAGGGAGAGGGGAGAAAGGGAAGTATAATAAGGGAGGGGATTAGGGGAATTGATTAAAAACAAAACACTGGTATAGAAGGAAATAGTTAAAGAAGAAAGGGCAGGACAAAGAGAGAAAATGCCTGGGAATACACAGTTGATAATTATACCTCTGAATGTGAATGGGATGAACTGGCACATAAAACAGAAGCAAATAGCAGAGTGGATTAGAAACCAAAATCCTATCATATACTGTCTACAACACATGAGGCAGACAGACATACATAGAGTAAAAATAAAAGGCTCGAGCAAAATCTATTGGGCTTCAACAGAGAAAAAGAAGGCAGGAGCTGCAATCATGATTTCTGACAGAACCAAAATAAAAATTGATCTGGTTAAAAGAGATAGGGAAGGTAATTACATCCTAATAAAAGGCAGTAGAAATAATGAAGAAATAGCAGCACTCAACATACATACACCAAATGGTATAGCATCTAAATTTCTAAAGGAGCAACTGGCAGAGCTAAAGAGGAAGTAGATAATAAAACTCTACTTGTAGGAGACCTAAACCTTCCCCTATCAGATACTGATAAATAAAACCAAAAAATAAATAAGAAAGAGATAAGAGAGGTGAATGAAATCCTAGAAAAAATTAGTGTTAATATATGGAGAAAAATAGAGGCAAAAAGGAATACACCTTCTTTTCAGCAGCATATGGAACATTCACAAAGATTGACCATGTACAAGGGCATAGAAACATGGCAAACAAATGCAAAAAAAAGCAGAAATAATAAATGCTACCTTATCAGATCATAATGCAATAAAAATAGTTATTAGCAAGGATACATGGAGAGGCAAACCAAAAACTAATTGGAAATTAAATAATATGATTTTCCAAAATAATTTGGTTGAACAAATCATTGAAACAATTAATAATTTCATGGATCCCCATTTAAAAAAATAAAAACTCATTTTGTCTCCCTAGTAAGGAAAGGTGACTAAGAGGGAGAAGTGACCCTTACACATCAACCCAGGTGGTTACCAACTACTCCCCCATCCTCCTAATCACAACCCTTCTTACACCCTTCAACAATTATTGTTTTCCCTTTTGTTCATATTAGGCAATGTGATATATGTGAAGTGGTATTTCAGAATTACTATAATTTGCATTATTGAATTAATAGTGATTTTGAGCATTTTTTCATATGAGTGAAGAATTTTTTTTATTTCTTCATCTAAGAATTGCCTATTAGATGGGGAATGCTTTGTAATCTTATATATTTTATTCAGTTCTCTTTAGATCTGAGAACTGAGGCCTTTGTCAGAGATGTTTGCTTTTTACTTTTTTCCACTCTGTTATTCCCCTTCTATTCTTGGTTGTATTAATTTTGTTTGTGAAAACCCTTTTTAATTTAATGTAGTCAAAGTTATCTATTTTTATATCTTATTATGTTCTTCATGTTTGGATATAAATTTCTCCCTTACCTGTAGATCTGATATGTATCTATTTTTTTTTAATTTTTTTTAAACCCTTGTACTTCGGTGTATTATCTCATAGGTGGAAGATTGGTAAGGGTGGGCAATGGGGGTCAAGTGACTTGCCCAGGGTCACACAGCTGGGAAGTGGCTGAGGCCGGGTTTGAACCCAGGACCTCCTGTCTCTAGGCCTGACTCTCACTCCACTGAGCTACCCAGCTGCCCTGTATCTATTTTTTAAATCATTCCTTCCATCTTTGAATTAATACTAAGTATTGGTTCCAAGGTAGAATGGAGAGAAGGGCTGGACAATTGGATTAAAGTGTTTTACCCATGGTCACACAGGTAAGAAAAGACTCAAGCCATAGTTGAACCCAGGACCTCCTGTGTCCAGGACTGTCTTTCTATCCACTGAGCCACCTAGCAGTCCCCCAATATGTTTTAAATAAATACTTGTTAAATCAAACTAAACTGACAACCCATTTTGACAAATTGTGAAATTGCATTTGAACTCATATCTTTGTTAATTCTATTTCAAAGCCTGCAACCTGACTTCAGATTCACAACTTTTTACTTGTCCTTCTCTGACTTTAGTTTTATCCCAGCAGCACATCATTTTTCTCATCTTTACACTGCCTTTTTCATCTTTCCCCACAAGACAATATAGCACAATCTCAGTTACTTACATGTTTATAATGCAATTTGGTAAAATGATTCTTAATAGTGAATGATATGAAGTCTTACAATGAAATTTATTAAAAAGTCAGCTTAACAAACAGATTATGTGAAGGGATAAATTATCAATAATAGTTCAAATGAGATATATTTGAAAGTTTTACTCAACTGAAAAATTAAGTGAGCTCTGCATACATAGTAGGACACAATCTTTGAGGTCTTCTTAAATTGTAGTCATGATGAAGGAAATGGTAGTTCTATTGTGCTAGGTTCTGCTTAGACACCTCTGGGGAATTCTGTTCAGTTCTGGATGGCAGACATTAGGAAGAACTTTACCAGGCTTGAAGAGGTCTAAAGACATTCTGAACAAGGGAGTATATAACAGTACCATACCAGGGTTTAATGCAGAAATTAGGTTTGTTTAGCTTTAAAAAATCGAGTTAAGCAGCATGGTAGCAATCCTTTTCATCTAAATTGTTCAGTTTTCTGAACATTATGTCTGAGAACATCAATGAACATCTGAACACCTATGTTTATCTTTAGGTGCCTATTTTAAGAAAGACATTAGTAATCAGGTGACCATCCAATCCAGAAAAAAGGATGGCAAATTGACTTGAGATCATATACTCTTAGAAGCAACTGCTTGCTTAGCCTGAAAAAGAGAAGAAATGACAATGTGTCTGCATGAGAGAGAGAGAGAGAGAGAGAGAGAGAGAGAGAGAAAGAGAGAGAGAGATGGGGGGAGATTAGGTCTCCCTTTCATCCTCCACTCTATATCTCAATATACTCCATCATTCTCTACTCTCCCCTTTTGCTCTAAATTCTGATTCAGCCGTGGTTTCCCTCCTTTTCAAAGTTAAACTTTATAATTGTGCTCTTGAAACTTATTTACTATTGACTTGAACCCACTCCCTTCCATTTCCCTTGAGAGTTTATTGCTGTACATTCTTTCAACATCAATTTGTCCATTTCTAATAACTACATTAGAGAGTAGCCTGATTACAAATGCTTATATAGGTGAATATGTTCTTGGCAGCTATCTGTGTGTCTAAAAGAAATAACATAATATTTTATTGAATGAATAAGATTCAAAGTCTTATTCAAAGCAGATTTTAGATGTGATTTTTGGTTTTCTAAAAGCCATCAAAGGAGACCATAACCAAAATTTGACATATGATGATGGCAAGTGGGTTGTCTGATGGTTAGAGCACAGAGGTTAGAGTTAGAAAGATCTGAGTTCTGATCCTGCCTTAAACACCTAGTAGTGGTGTGACTCCAAGGAAGTCAATTAATTTCCTGAAGCCATAGTTTCCTCATTTATAAGATGGAGACAAAAATAGCACCTAGGTAGCTAATGTTATCAAAAAAGAATAGTAAATAAACTGAGTAGAGTATGTGGGTTTGAGGAAGGATAAAAGGGAATAAGGGATTATAAGGTGATTGGAGGAGGAATGAAGGTATGGGAAGGTATATAGGACGATAAAGGAAATAGGGTATGTAGGAGAGGCAGCTCAAACAAGTTTATTTCCAGAGGCTTGAGACAGAGGATCCACGGAGGAAACTAGGGCCAGTAAGAAACGTTTAGGCTTGACTGGAGGGTTTCTCTTGTTAGTTTCAAAGTCTCTTGAGGGAGGGGTCAAGAGGGCCCCTCTCTGCCAGTCAAACTGATGGCTGGAGGAAGTCTTGAAGGTAGGTACTTCCTGTCAAGATGGATGCCCCAGTTGTCTCAAGAAATAAAGGAAAATGATTCTTTTCTTTTGGCCCTTGTCTTAATTTTCAACACAATGACTCACCACCGGGTTTGAATAGGTAACAAGGGGATTTATTAATACCAGGGTCAGTCAGAAGGGCAGAGGGGTTCAGGTTTTTCTAATTGCTGCTAGGGAGAGGGGTGAGGGTGGGGGATGGGTCGCGGAGAGGTTTAGACAGAGAGAGAGACCAGCTCTCCCTGTCAGGAAGATTTGACTGCTTTTTAAATAAAGTCTTTATCAAACCTAGGGATACTTATTTGAGGATACTCCAATTATCTAAAGAAACTAAAACCCACTATGTTCAATCACTAAGCCTTCCCTGCCAACCAGAACCCAAAGGAAAATCAGGGAAGGGGAGGGATGGAGGTGGGAGATCAGGGAGAGGTCCAGAGAAATGAGATAGGTGCAAATTTCCCCAAAACAAAATAAGCACAGGCCAAGGCCGAAGCAATTAGGCCAAAGTTGAAAGACCAAAGAAAAAAGCCTCCAGCCACAGAGAAAGCCAGAAGGCAAAAGCTCCCTCAGTTGGAACTTCACCTCTATTTATAGCTTTAAGTTCTAACTGACTTTCTGAACATTCTAAGATGTTTAACTGACGTTTTGTGACCATTAGAAATTGCAGAAGCAAAAAGTTTCTGTTAGCCACCTTGCATTACACTATTCCCAGGGTTATTGTGGGTACAAATGGCTTAGTATCTATAAAGTACTTTATAAACTTTAAATTGATATGTAAATGTCATTGTTGTTGATGTTGTTTTTCTTCTTCTTCATAAAAATGTTTAATCTCCATGGCAAATATACAAACATATGAAGTATGTTCTGCAGAAATTTCTTAAGATAGTTCATTGAAGCAGACACCCTCAGCAAGAAATTCAACAACTGGTAGATATGAATGCACAAAAATGTTTAAGTCAAGGTCAGTGGAATATTTGGATATGAACATATGTGATGTAAACATGTACATATGAACATAAAATTTTACATGTAATATACTGTAATATACTTTCGGGTGTATTTTGGGGATATATGTTACATTTAAAGCACACAGGTATGTGCATACATATTAGTGTGTATGTGTTTGCATTTAAATGTACATATATTTCTACAAATGTCCTTACTGAAGAGTTCCATAATGGATTGAGAACTGGCCTTACAGTCAGGAAGTACTAGGTTCAAGCCTCAAATCTGAGAGATACAGGCTATGCAAATCTGGGCAAGTCATTTAAACTCTCAAAACTCTGGGCAACTTTCTAATGTGGATGTTTGCAAGTAACTGTTTACCTATATTACTAGAAGGCATTTCCTCAATCAAGAGTTCCCTTTACCAACAAAATCACAAATTTCTTCCTTATCCCTATTTTAAAACCAATTTAGATTTAACTTTCCCTTCCTACATAAACCAATTGTTTCCAATATTTCTTGCTCTTTTACAGATGTCAAACCTTATCTCATCCCCTCATGACTTCCTCTCATGTTGGTATTATTGTTGCCAAGGAGCTACTTTAAGCTAATGGCCTAGAGACATAATTTTAAAGAAGAAAAGAACCTTAACTAACCAATTAATAACTATGTATTAAGCACCTATCATGTGCAAAGCATTCTACTATTCCCTAGAGATATAAATATAAAGATAAAATATCCCTTTCCCTCATAGACTTTTTAGTCTAAAGTATTATTATTCTTATTTTATAAAGTAGGAAACTGAGACTTACAGGTGTTGTTATCTATTTAAGTTCATTTGAAATTAAGGCCAAAAGTCAATTTGATACCATATATAATATAATATGTCTAGGATATCACTCTAAACTTATTCACAATTCCTTAATTCCATCCAGGAAGGATTCTTGTAATAGAAAATTTAGATAACAGGTAAGGTTTGTGACTCTTTGTGAATCACACCTATTAAGTCAATAAATAATACATATTTGTATAAGGACAAGGAATAGACCAGAACAATTTTCTCTATTCCTTGCTTTTCTACGTTTTACTTTGTTACTACCACAGGAAAGAGAATGAGATTTTCACCTATGTTTCCTGTTCCTAAGCGGTCAGGATTGCAAGAGAGAAAGAAATGGGAATGAGAAATAAGGTGCTTCCAAGAGAATTACTCTGGGATATCTTCTTAAGGTTCTGCTTTTGCCTTTAAATAGAGGAAACTAGAAGAATTATCAGCTCCACGTGATCAAAAGTATCTATTTCATGTTTACCAAATCATATTCCTTCCTGTTTATATATATATATATATATATATATATGTATACACACACACACACACACACACACACACACACACATATATATATATATATATATATATATATATATATATATATATATATATGTGGAAAAAAATAAAAATTGTTTGATCAAAACCATGTCCAAACTCAGGTGCCTTCATAAAAAGTTTTAAAAAGTAGCTCTTTACAAAATAATAAATGAATAAATAAATGTTATTTCAAATTAATACCACAAAAGGGAGAGTTCCTCCCAGAATTTCCATATAAAATGACATTCCAGGACATCCGTCTCTTAACTTCCTAAAAGATTATACTTCTCTAGACTTCACTTTGCTTCTCTTGTTTTCAGGTTATTTTGTGTGTGTTATTTTTCCCCATTAGATAAGAAGCTTTGTCATAGTATGGGCTGTCTTTTCCTTTTCTGTTTATCTCCAACACCTAGCACTGTGTCTGACTTCTAGTTAGGTGCTTAATAAATGTTTATTGTGTTACTGATTAATAATCCTTTAATACATATGAGATTTTGAAGTGTTTCATACCCCTAGGCATGATTCCCTTATACAAATATTCTCTGTGCTCTGTTAGGATGCTGATCCTTCATCTATGTGGTATAAAACTGATACTTTTATTTTATACCCTAATCATATGTGGAAATAGTTCTCTCCTGTCTTCCTGCTACCTAAAATTGAGCCCTCCCATGTAACAAAATATCATTGAGTAAAACATCTACAATTCAAGACATATAAAATATTCTGCCCTAGATGTACTTTCATTTTCTGTTATAACTTGTCCAAAGTCAAGAAACAAGTATATGAATGAGGAAAGCTTGATCCCACATTTTCATTATGTGTATATGAAGATTAACTTGAAAGTGGGAGCAGAAAGAGATGATGTTACATTTCAGGAAGCAACTGCAATAGTAACAGGAAATCATAATGAAATTCGAAAGAATGTTGTTAACATTTGGAATGGAAAGGGATGAGGATCAGAGAATTAAAATGTTGATAGCATATCAATAGATGGAAGTTATATAACAATTTAAAACTTCCAAAGTACAACTGTTAACTCATTTTATCCTCACCACGCTTACCACTATCCTGAGAGGTCAGTGATATATCCAACTCCATTTCAAAGATGATGAAACTGAGACAGTGAGAGAGATAAGAGACTTGGTCAGTCACACTAGTATGTGTCAAGGACCAGATTTGAATTCAAGGTTTCCTGACTTCATTCCCAGTGTTCTATCAGCTATGCTCCCTAACTGCCACTCTGGATTTTTATCACCCAAACAAGATTCTGGACTTGAAAATTTACTTCTTATTGTGAAAAAAAATTACTATTAACATGTCTTATCCTGTTCCAGGCAGTGTAGATTTCACACAATAACAGAACTTTTCTCATTTGGAAATGGTTAATGGCCTATCACTTGAAGATATTCTTTTATTTAAGAGAGTTGGGAAATTCTGCCTTTAAGATTTTCACTAAGTCATTAATTTTTTTGTTAAATATCTATCATGTGGTAGGCACTGTGCTAAGAGCTGCCCTTGCCCTCAAGAAGCTGACAATTTAGAATATAATACAGAACAAATATGTAAAAAACAAGCTTGCTACATAGAAGAAATTAGGAAATAATTAAAAAAAGAAAGTCACTAGAATTAAGAAAGGTTATATTTAAATTTCCAAACAGAATAAATACACATTAAGATATTTTTCACTGCAAAATGTAATTTTTATGAATATAATGAATTAATTGCTCTACACCTAACACATAGTTGATACCTAGTAAATGTCCATTGATTCTAATTGTGTTAAAACTGATGTTTGGCTTCTTCAGCCTTAGCTAGTATGGCCCTTAAGCCTGAAATATTTGGTTTTCTTTTGTATAACAACACAACAGTTAACTTCAAAGCTAAAATTTCATTCAAATAACTTTACCTACAAAATGGTAAATAAGATGCTTGATTGGTTTTAAAAATGTTTTTAATGATTTTATAGAATTAACTGAATAAAAGTTAGTATGTCACCATGGAGAAACTAGACTAAGGATGAAATAGCACTGAACTGAATGAGGAAAAGGATTCTTGCTTCTGTGACACATTAGCTTTGTAACCTTAAATTATTTTTCAGCCTCAGTTTAAGAGTATCAATTGGGGTTAAAAATACCTATTTGAAACTCACAGAGCTGTTCAGATGATTTATGTGACATTGAAAACAAGACATACTATTGATTTTATATTAAAAATAAATTAACAAAGAATGATCCAGAACTTTTAAGGGGCTATAGAATTTCCAGTGAGGATAGAGCTCCTAGCAATGCTATTTGGTAATAGCTTATAGCCTTACATAGTGGTATCAAACAAAAATAGACCTCTTCAGGTTGTATATTAACCTAAAAAACATAATTTATCTGTTATATGTTTATTTATTTTATCATATATTTCCTACTTATATTTTAATCAAGTTTAGGGCCATTTTCTAGATTTTAGGTCTTAAGATAGATACCTCTGGCAAAGCTCTAAACTTCATACAGTTGTCATGGCCGTGTGAGTCCCAGTCATGTAGGAATTCAATTGATATCTTTCTGACTTTGGAATTGGCTTTTGTTCATTACATCAAAATGATAGCTCAGTGGACAGGTTATTCATTGAAGATTCAGATAGAAAACAACTTGGATTCCTCTATCCTATCCCAATTCAGCTAACAAATATTTATATAATGTATTTATGCTTAAATAACTCTGAAATCTCACTATTTAAAAAAGCCCCTAGCTTGGAGAAAATCATGCTAGAAAGAGCAAACAGTACTGCAACAAAAATTCTAAGGTGCTAAAAAGCCGCTAAAGTCTGGGAATTAATTAAAAAACATTCGACTCTATACAGTTATCATACACTAGCACAACTAAATATCTTTTCTAGAATACATTTTGATGAAATTGGCCTTGCCTTTTATGGCAAAATTTCTACCCACAAAAACAAACAAAAAATAAGAGAAACAAAGTCTCAGGGTCCAAGCCAAAAAGAATTAGGTTTATTGAGAGGGCCAGTCCCACAATAAAGTCAAGACCAAAGACTCAGAGCATTGTGAGAGGCCTTCCTTTTTACCCAGAGAATATCACAACTTATATACCAAGTTAAAAATAAATCAGAGCAACAGTTATAGTAGGCTAAAAATAGAGGGACATGGAAACCATGTTCATTAGCAGTGGCAGTCAGGAAATACTTCTCATTGGTAGAAGAAATAACTTGATAGACAAGGGGTAGAGTGGGGGGTCCTGAACCTTACTTTCTAAGCCTTGTGATGTAATTGATGATATATACTAGAGTCTATGTCAGGGAGAAGGGGAGGTGCCAGGCCTTGAACCCA
Organism: Gracilinanus agilis; assembly: GCF_016433145.1. Taxonomy (NCBI): domain Eukaryota; kingdom Metazoa; phylum Chordata; class Mammalia; order Didelphimorphia; family Didelphidae; genus Gracilinanus; species Gracilinanus agilis. Next base: position 75,389,097 of record NC_058131.1, read on the forward strand.
GAGAAAAGTCTATATGCTAACGAAGACCAAGTTACACATTCAACACCATAACTGCTGAGAGTACATGACATAGCAGGTTTGAGGTTAGAACTAAGGCCTATGCTAACAATGATTAACTGTATTGAAGCAGTCACCTACTTAATTCAAATATTAAAACTGATTCTAAAATAATCATAAAACACTACTAAAATCATGGGGTGTATTATAATATTAATTCACTTATGCCAACATTATTTAACTTTCCTAGAATTACAATTTTGATTATCCAAAGACTACTGCTAACATTAAAATCTAATCCTCATATGAGAGCGTAGGGGATTTCTCACTCACACCTTTGACACTTGATTAAGGTTAGTTTTAGTATGATGGCTGGATTAGCTGAAAGATGAGTCAATTATGGAGTTTAGTTGGTTTGGATATTTTGTTATATTATAAAGAGTAACTATGTAGACATATTATTTATTATATGTATTAAATATATTCTTTGTTATTTTCTCAACTACAGAGGTGAAATTGTATTTCTATTTTAGGAGAATAAAATAATTGCATTCTAATTTAGTAGATATGAAATATTTAACTTAGGACATTTCTCTGATTATTTCCTAAAAGCATTGATCATTAACAAAGTGTTCCATGAATTATATCCTCATTTAATTGTTTTCCCTACTCTTTCTAACCCTTTCTCACTTAATCAATATTTAAATACTCCAGAGATCCAAGACACTGTTAGTGTGGACATGCTTTCCAATGATATAGATCACAAGATTTCCACCTTTTGAAAGACCGTCATCAAGAATTGCTTAGGCCAATAAATTCATTACATTTTGCCTGGCAGTAAGTACTTAATGAATGCTTGTTGAAACAAATTAAATTAAACCTGAAGATAAGCTTCTCCAAACTTGGTACATGAATACAAGATGTGCAGTCATCACCAGAAGCATCCTTAAAGTCTTTTTAATTTAGTAGGTCTCAGAAGATTTTAAAATTCTCTTTCACACTATTGAAGGTTCTAAGATAATGTGAGAGCAAAAGTGGTCTACATAACTTTTGCAGAGATGACTGACTACCCATAAAAATTCTGACCATGCGACTATCACAGAAATATATACAAAACTAGAGAAGAGGTGGTCATTTGAAAATATAGCAGTCGCCATTTTGTTCAAGAATGGAATTGATTGAACAACAAATCAAAACTCAATATCTATTTAGGTACTATACCCCATAAGACCAAAACTGGTCAACTTTTTAAAGGGTTGTCATAGATAAAATAGTTGAGCAAAAATCTAATGTCAAGTAATTTATCAGAAGTAGAGACTTAATTTTTAAAAAATGGATCAATGAAAGGGCTTCTTAATATTCCAACTTTCCACAGGTTGAATAGAGTTGCAAACAAGGATGAGACAACTAAAATATGTTAATGACAACTAAAATCTGTTGTTGTTTGTTGTTCAGTCATTTTTCAGTCACAGCCACCTCTGTGAGACTCCATTTAGGGTTTTCTTTGCAAAAATATTAGAGTTATCCTTTTCCTTCTCCAGATCATTTTACAGATGAAGAAATGGAGGCAAACAGTTAGGTGATTTCCCCAGGGACACAAAGCTATTAAGTTTCTGGTTTTGAATTCATATTTTCCTGCATCTTATTCTAGCACCCTATCTACTGTGCCACCTTATTGTCCCTAAATAGCATTACACACACACACACACACACACACACACACACACACACACACAGCATTTACATAGTACTCACTATGCCCCATGTACTTTACAAATGTCCTCTCAACCTTGGGACAACAGAGCTTTTATTATTCCCATTTTAACATCTCCCAATTGAGGAAACTGATTGACTTAGACTCACATAGCTAAGAATTCCCCTTGGCTAGATTGGAACTCACATCTTCCTGATACTAGATCTAGTGCTCTATCAATGACACAAATTAACTGTCTATCATGAAAAGAATGTAATTTTGCTAGCAAGTCAATAAAATTTAGTAAATAGCTACTTGTTCTAATAATTTTTTATTATCAGTGATTATGAGAGATAAGTGATGGACATATGAATCTTATTCTAGAAATCACAAAATATTAAAGTACCTGGAGCAAGGCAACCAAAATATTGATTAGGGTTTCCATGGAGGATTATAAAGACTTAGAAAAGTATTAGACAATATGAGAAAGCATTAAGATATTGCCTTCTGCACCAATGAAAGGAATTTACCCATAATTGAATTAGGAATAGATGGAAGAATCTAAGTTTCAGTCTGATAAATTAAAGATTCTGTTATATTTTAGACATTCAGGCTCCTTCCTGCCCTCGAGGATATAAAAGATCTGAATAAAATGTTGAAGAAATGTATAAACTCAGGATAGATATGTATGTATTTATATATGTATGTATATATGTACATCTATGTATGTATACATATGTATGTATTTCTATTTAAAATACAAAGAAAAATGTGGATAACATATATGAATATTTCCATTTTGTAATAATAAGATAGAAGAATCATATATTATTTCACCCTGAAGATACTAAAAACAAAATCTGCAAAGGTAATTCTTCCACAGAGCTTATTACCATGTCTTTGAGTGGGGTGGGAAAAACAAAGATACAGATAACATTTGGAGAAGATTCAGGTGACAGTGCTACGGACTTGGTAGGTATTCAGAAAATATTAATTGATGGTGATAGGAGTGGTCGAAGCATCTCCCCCAGCTACCGACCTGACTTTGACTGCCAGCTGTGCTGCAATGACAGGGCTACATCTAATATTCAACAACTGTTTCATTTATCCTTCCTTTGGAGAGCAGTAATACAGGGCCCAAGGCTCCTCCACTTGTTGCCCTGGCTCCCTTTGAACCTCCGCACTCTAAATATTCATTGGATTTGAAGAAAGTCTCAGCCAAGCCTGGAGATAGGAGAGTGTCCCTTAGGGAAAATGGGCGATGTGAACTTAAAATGCTCTCCATCTCACCTGTGGACTGGAACATGTCATCTGTGGAGGCCCAGACAAGGTGCTCAGCTCCTTTTATACACTATTTCTCTTGCCCTGGTTTGTTTCATTTCAAAGAGTTTCATAAGCAAACTGTTTCAGTCTGAGCCCTTTCTATATGCCCTCAGAGATAAGAAGCACCTTCCAAATACAATTTCAGTTGTGTTCCAGCAGTGAATTAAATTTTTCAGTCCAGCATATCAGTATTATGTAAAGGAATTCAACTCTGTTTGAAGTAATGTAAGATTATATACCTAAGATGTTTCTTCTCATTTTTTTCTTTAACAATGCAGTTAGGGATACAGCTGTGCCAAATCTCTATAAAATAAAACTAAGCATATTTTTGTGATAAAAGGTTTGGGGGAATCAGAGATGTGAATCTAGATGAGACTTCTGGTGGTCATCTAGTCCAAACATCGCACTTTACAGATGAAATAATTAAAGCCCCAGAGGTTAAGCCACATATTGAAAGTCACACACAGGTAGTAAGTGGTAGAGGGGGCTTTTGGAATACAAGTATTCTGATCCCAAATTCAGTTGCTTCAAATAATGGTCTGCCTTTCATGTAATTACTACCATATAATGCTTCCCTATTTGGGTCAGCTAGGTAGTTCAGTGGATAGAGCTCTAGGGCTGGATTCGAGAAGACCTGAATTCAAATCCACTCTCAAATATTTTCTACCTGTGTGACTCTGGGCAAGTATCTTAATGTGGTTTATCTAAGTTTCCTCATTTGTAAAATGAGCCAGAGAAGGAAATGGCAAACCACCCCAGTATCTCAGGCCGAGGAAATCTCAAATAGGGTCACAAATAGTCAAACATGACTGAAACAACTGAAAAACATCAAATGTTTGGTATTAGTTAGTCTTGCTTAAGAACAAACAGCTTTTCAAAGTTAACTGATTTGCTTAAGGCACCAGAACACTGTATTCTCTCTTATGCAAGCTGTCCTTATTTTTCTTATCACAGGAAATTGTACCAGAACAAATAGGCTAACAACTGAAACTCCAGCTACTTGAAAGTGTAAAGCGAATGGTAACTATATACATTATTTTCCCATTGTGAGGGTATTCACCTTAATTCTAAATCTAGTATTTTTTTCAACTGATGTGCAGTGGGTTGGAGGAGGGGTTAGATTGTTAAATTTGTGAGCATGTCCATACAATTTATTTTTAGTTTTGCCTGAAAGTTTATATTAGATATTCTTGTATCATCCTAGAGAAAGTAAGAAGGTCAGGATACAACAAACCACAAAAGTATATCTTTCTATTTTTTTTGTAGCACCAAGATCTTATAGTTTATACAGCATATCTAGGCATCTCTTTACTGGACCAATGATAGAGGATGTAATTTTATTAGAATAAATTATCATTGTTTCAACTCTATACATAAAGATATGTTTTTTTTCTATTGACTAAAATTTCTGTGAGCTCAGTCTTAATGCCACTTAAAAAGGCCCATTAGGCAAATAGCTAGAGTCATGTTGGTTCCAGCAAAGTGTGTACAACAGGAAACTAAAGAGCCATCGCTTCCCAATTGACTTATATATAGCACTGGAGTTTTCTGTGGGTTTGCAGAAAATTGTGATTGAAATCTCAGTAATAGGAGGTAACCATGGGGATGGTCCTTTTGACCAAAGGAAGCCTTTCTGACTTCTTTTCTAATTGAGAGTGACTGAATGACTCTTCTGACTGTTCCTTATAGAAAAGTACAGTCGTGAATTTCTGTAGACAAGAAACCATGTTTAACCAAGAATGATTATGTTCTAAGAGGCTGGTTTATTCTAATTTCACAAATAACTAATAAATAAATACAATTATTATACTCTACTGCCTTCCCCTTTGAGATAACTTCTAATTTATTTTGTATATATCTCATAAATTATTTATATATTTTCTCCCCAATTAGAATGTGAACTCCTTGAGACCAAGGACTGTATTTGATTTTCTTTGTGTCCTTAGCATTTACCATAGTATTTGGCATATGGTAAGCACTTAATAAATGTATGTTGAGAATATCTTCTTCCATGCCCCAGGATTTTATTCAGAAGCTCCATTCTATTTCTGGAATTCATACCTTGAAAATATCTTTCATCACTATGGTGTCTTCCTCTGACTGGTGTAATACAGAGAGAGAGGGGGTCATGATAGTTTTTTCAAGCTTTGGCTGAGTTCTGTAACCAGTTAGGGGTTTGGAATCTTGAGGGAAAGGGTCAGTTGGTTTGGGAAATCTTGTGGAGAGGGTCAGACCAGCTGAGTTGCTTCCTTACCTATCTGTAGAATTGAAATTTAGCCTAGCTTTGAAATATTTATTTAAGAATTGTTAATTTAGAGAAACCTTTGTATTTCATTTCCTTTATTATTTCCTACCTTCCTTCCCTTACCTTATATGTCTGTGAAGTTAATAAGGAGAGTAAATTAGAGAGGAGTTCACATCTGTGAAGGGTTTAACTATAATTTGTTAGTATTATATATATAAAGAAATTAGTCAGTCATCATTTATTCCCTTTAGATATCAAGAGCACCTTATAAGCTGAGTTAAGGCAGGTCCTTGCTCAGAATCCATCTCTGCCTCCCTTCCCCCACCTGAGGTTCCTGAGACAACTGTTAGGGCTTCCTCAATCCACTTTCCTGACAAATCATCCTTTAAAGATAATAAACCCTTTTGTGTTTCAATAGACCTATTAGTATAATTTGTCAGTTAGTTATTAAGAGAGGAAAGAAGAAGGAAAGAACTAACATACTCTGGGCTTGAAGGGAAGCCTGGGTATCCATCTTGAAGGAAGGTGTAACTTCAAAACAAGTCCCTTCCTGTGAAATTAACTAAAGCCTGTGGTTAATTTCAGTTCAGTCTATTTCTCTCAGTTTGTCTCTAAGTCTAAGTCCCAGTCTGTAAAGCCTGCTGTCTTTTCCTGTTTAGATTAATTCCTCCTCTCCCTGAAGATCTTTGTTTCCTTTCAGTGTTATACTCCTGACTTCAGCCATATTATATCCTGAATCTCCTTATTCCAGCCTACCTGTAACCTAGATTTCCTACTTAGCAAGTCCCTGACAACCTCCTTTCAAAATCCCCTTTTACTACACACCTTTCCTCAAATTATCCCCATTACATCGGGTACCTCCTTCCAGAACCTCTCTTTAGGGAAAGTGCCCAGGCAAACCATATCTCATTCCTCTCAAGGTTGCACTCTGGATTTCCTCCGCCATATCCCAGAAATGTCTACCTCTCTGTGTAGTACAGCCCTTTAATCTTCCTTTTATGTATTAATTCCCTACAATAGAATAGAATCTCCATGAAGACCAGAAATGAGTTTGTTTCCACTTATATTTGTATGTCTTCAAGCTTAATATGCTTTCTGGAATATAAAGCACTCAATTAATATTTGTGGACTATTACACTGACGTAACTGAAATGGGAGCTGAGGGCAAGCAGCACATCAAAAGACACTGTAGATGCATAATTGCCCAAGTTTTGTGGAGAGAGAAAAACTTCATTGTCCCTTCTTTTGTGAACATTGATAAAGAAAATTTTGTTGCCTTCCATAGTGATAGGGAATTGAGGAAAGAGACAAATACACTGTGGCACAATCAAATGTAATGGACTTCTCTACTAGCAGCAATGGACAATTCTGAGGGACTTATGAGAAAGAACACTATCTACATTCAGAGGAAGAACTGTGGGATTAGAAACACAGAAGAAAAACAACTGCCTGATCACATGGGTTGATGGGGATATGACTAGGGATGTAGACTCCAAATGATCACTCTAGTGCAAATATTAATAATATGGAAATGGGTCTTGATCAATGGCATATGTAAAACCCAATGGAATTGCGTATTGGCTATGGGAGGGGGTTGGGAGGCAGGGAGGGAAAGAACATGACTCATGTAACCATGGAAAATTTTTCTTGATTAAATAACATAAAAATCAATCAATCAATCAATAAAATAATAAATAAAATAAAATAAAATAATGCCTCAAAACAACAAAAGGACAGGGTGAAACAATTTATTCTCTGAAGATAACTTAGAAGTTCAGCAGACTAGATCTGCCTCACTGGGATGAGAGTAGAAGATATTTTTAACACAAACTGGGAATATCACACCAGGGATAAGCCTTAGGTGTACTGTCATGGCAGCCATGATTCTGGAGCTCTCAGGCAAGACAGTAAAGAGGTCAGACAACTAGTGAGAAGATTAGAGACAATCCTTTGTTGACTGTAGGTGCAGAACTCTGTTGCATTGCCCCTATGCAGTTACATATTGTAGAGTGAAAAGGAGCCTAATCACAATAGAGTGTGGCCAGAGAGGAACTGGAGCTGGTCACAATTCCAAGACGGAAAAGAGTTCTTGTGGTCACTCACAGAGCAGTGCACAGACCAAAAGAGCAAAGGCCACAATTCCCTTTAACTGATACCACCTTGGAAGAATGGAAAACATACATGCCTCCAAAGATAGCCTTGAAAACAGTAGCAGGAAAAATCATAAAGTTTGCGACAGTGTCCCATCCAACGTGGGATCATAGCCTAACTTTAGCATGAAGTTAGAAGTCAAGAAAGAGGTGTGAAAATGAGCATATTACAACAAAAGAACCTGATCATCCAAATTTACTTTGATGTCAAAACAAACTCAGGAGACAACAATAAAACAGCTTCATTCAAAGCATTAAGGAAAAATATGATTTGAAGGGAGAGAATTTGAAATTCAAAATTCAAAAATATATTGAAATTTTGTTTATATTTAATTGGAAATAATAAGATACTTAAAATGCAAGAATTTCTAGGTTTCTCCAAGCTTCCACTTACATGCAATCTATGCTATACTTTCCTGTGCTCTTTAGGTGATAGTACTGTTGCCCTCTTGCTAAATTATAATGTACATATTTATATGCTTATATATAGTATTTTGTCACCAGAATATAAGTTCCTGTACATCAGTGGTTGTTTTTCTTGTTTGTTTTGTCTTTTTATTTCCATTATGCTGCACAGCCTTCACATTTTGTGTTTAATATACACCTAGGGCATTATTAGAAATATGTTTACAGGATTAAAAAAGATCCTTCATTAAACCTCAAATGCTTTATACAGAAATTGTTGATTTTAATGTGTAGTCACTTTAATGAGAGCAATAAAATCAGTCCATTTATTTTCAGTGTTTTCTGAACTTTTTCATTTTTTGTATGTACTTTTTACAGTGATTTTTTTTTGCTATTTTCACGTCCATATTTGCAGTCAGTGCCAATATTTTTTTACATCAATTCCTATAATAGAATTAATACTTCCTTATCTCCTTCCTATTGGTCATTGATTATGCTGCATTATCATTCTATTGCTCTGATCTGCCAAATTTGTTCAGTCATTCCCCCATCATAAAAACAAGGATTGCACCAGCTTTTCTTGCTATTAAAATATATGATATAAAGAATGTTTTTACAAAGATCAGTCTTTTTTTCCTGGTACCAAAACTTCTCTACCCCATAGTTTTAATAATGGTATCACTGTATCAAAGATGTGAATAATTTTTTTTATTATTTAATGGCTAACGTGGCATTATTTTCCAAAAAATAATTCTGTAATTACCTACACCAGTGATGGGCAAACTACGACCCACAGACCAGATGTGCCCCCCTGAAATGTTCTATCCAGCTGCACAAATTATTCCTAATCTGATGAATACAACAAGTAGGATACAATACAATGAAACTTTGAAAGAGTTGCCTTAGAAACAGACTGACAGATGAACATTTCCTTTCCTTTGGCCCCCTCTTTAAAAAGTTTGCCCATCACTGCCATACACTATTGGAAATATAGTAGAGTATTTCTTACTCCACAATTTTCTAAAACTATTTATTTTTATCTATCTTTGCTAATTTAATATGTACAGAGGGGTAAAATAGTATTTATTTGTTATTAACATAGTTAATTTATTTCAACAAACATTAAGCACTTTCAAGAATTAAGTCTCATACCTCATTGTGCTAGTTAGTAGAAAAAAGACCAAAATTAAGCTGTTCCTGTCCTTTACGGCCAAAATAATACACAAAGATGTACACATAATATAATAAAGTGCTTTAAAATTTTACCTGTCCTGATTTTCACTTGATAGAGTTGTTTTATGATGAAACTATTCTCAATTCAGTAGTCAGAAAGATCTAATTCTTTATGTCTAGACCATGAACTATATTAGTTCCTTGATTATGTGATGAAAGGGAACAGAGAATAGCTCTTATCAATTCCCTGTGACTAAATCACTCTTAAAACAACTTAAATTGCTTATGAGGAAAATAGACCATGTTAATGAAATACAATTTATGGAAATTTAAATACATCCTCATATATACATTCAAACATAGATTGATGTATGTGTATTAGGAAAAAGGAACCCACAGAATAAATAATATTATTAATGGTTCACATATTAATCTTATAGATGTGAGATTGAGGGAAAGTATATTTGATTCAATATGAATGTTCCATTGAAATGATTCTGCCAAGAAGTACTATATCTCTCATTAAACTTAAGTCTTTGCTTATCATTAACAAAATAGTGACATGGTGTCATGGAAAGTTGGATAATTGGCACAACTTTATAATTTAATTCAAATATCCTTAGCATGTAGCACAATTGGGATAAAATGAAGATCATTTATAATGACTTTCCCTCTTATTTTTTGATTTGTATTTTTAAAACGGGAAGGTGATGAGTAAAAGGCTATTTAATAACTTTTCCTTTTTAAGTTTCAAAATGACCACTTCACTAAAACCTAGACATAGCAATGAGATATTTCAGTAAGACATAGATATCTTGCTCAATTATCTAGAATGAGAGAGGATTCAGGAGCTTTTAGAAACTTCAAAGAAGAGGGTCATAGAAGATTTTTCTCACACTTTGAATAAGCTTGTTATTTTTTTAAATTCACATACACCTTATGTATTGATGGATAGATAGTGTTTAATTTTTAACACAACTTAAGTAGGAAAATCTAAGAATAGAACCATATCTTGGAATAGACAAAATAAGGACTTTATCCAAGGATACCAAATTTAGTGGTTAATGATCAAAATTACAGGGCTTAGCAGTGAAGAAATAATAGGAATGAATTCAGTTAACAAAAATAATTACTTGACATATAATTTCACAAACATTATCTTCCTGAGGTCAAGTACTCCTCCATTATATACTACCACATTTCTTCCTGAAGTCTTGGGACCCATGCCCTGTTCTGCCTCTCCTCTATTGAATCCTGCTTGAGATTCACCAGGTGTAAGTTTTACAAGAAACAAACAATGATAATTGTTTTTTTCTGCATTTCACAATTCCTCTGAAGTGGAAAATGGCTGATCATTTAAGAAATTTACAATTCTGCACATTAAAGCTTTATTGGTGTGATATTTTTGAACAAAGTTTTGCACTTCCACCCATTTTGCACACACTTCCTTGATTAATGAAGAGGGATCATCCACCTTTCCCTCTTCCTCACCTGAAGAAAACTCTCTGGCCACTAGCCATTGCTTCTCCCTTTGAAGGGCCTGTTGCTACTCAGTGTGGAGCTCTTCTTATGGCTCCTGAACTAACATGGGATCCTTTTTTGGCTGGAGTTGGTATATATTGCTTCCTAAGATCATGATGCCAACAAATTCTAACAAGTGTGTTTAGTGCCAAAGAAAATTTTAATACTGCTACAATTTCTTTTTTCTCATTAATATGCTTTGAATACCAAATTCAACAAGTTCCAACATTGTTGAGTACCAAGGTTTAACTGTATATACTCCTGGCTTTCTATTCTAGCTAACATTGGAATCTGCTTCTTTCTCTTCCCTGTCTACTTTTCATCCTCCTCTTTCTCTGCTTCCTCTTTTTTCTAATTGTCTTTCTCTTCTAGAAATTTTCTTGATATTTTGGATTGGTGACAGAAAGAGTAAGGAAGCGATTTGATTTCTCAATTATTCATCTTACTGGAAGTCATATTGCCTTTTCTTGATGTACCTAAGAATGATCAGTTATGGGGCAAATATAAAGCTCACAATGTCCAAAACAGAGCTCATTATCTCCCTCTCCTTGCCCCAAGAAAAAATCTATCCCCAACTTCCTTATTATACTCAAGAGCAAAATTATAATTACAAGTACCCAGTTTAACAATATCAATTTCAATTAATTAGTAAATCATGCATTTTCTTTTTTTCTGTAACTACTCTCATATCTGTTCCCATTCCCTACTCAAACAGATGCTAACTCAGTTCAGAATCCCATTAGATATTGCTTAGAATATTGCATTAGCTTCCCCATTTTTATCATCACTTCAACTCTTTCCCTTGTACAACACATTCTTAACCCAATTATTTTCCAAAGTTGAATTCTGACCATGTCAATACCCTTCTTAACAAATTCAGTGCCTACCTCTTACTTCTTAGATCAAAAATAAATTCATCTTTTTGTCATTCAATGCTATTCACAATATGGCCCAAACTTACCTTCCTAATATTATTATGCATTATTCCCATTTATACATTAAATGGCCTAGCCATTTTGACATTATTCATAATATTTACATATAACAGTCCATCTCTGACCTTTTTACTTTTGCATGACTATCTCTATGAGAAGAATGCATTCATTCCTTACCTCTATGTCTTAGAACTCCTAGTTTTCTTCAAGACTCCACTCAATCATTACATTCTACATGAGCTGTTTCTTGATGCTCCTACATAATAGTTCATTTTCCTTCAAAAAAGTACTTTTAATAATGACCATTAGATATGCTTGCTGCTGACCAGCAAATATTGCTATATTGTTCTTCTTCAGAGTAAAGAATTTGCTGATGACAATCCCCATCTTCCCCAGCCTCTGGCTTTTTCCTCCTTTCCTAATCCATGGGCTTTTGGTTGTTACATAAAAATAACTTAATTAGCCCCTTCTATAGCCTCACAAATGTATTTAAACTCTATTGCCCTTGTCTATCTTGCATACCACAGTGCTCAAGTGCTATGAGGAAACCCAGATTATAATCTTCTCACTTCAATTAAAGATCCTATATTATTTTCTATTTTGGTAGTTTTGTTTTATTCAGGTTGAGAATCCATATATATATGTATATATATATATATAAATATATATGTTTTCTCTTCTAATAGAATATATAATCTACTTGAGGGCAAAGTGTTATTTTCTCTTCTCTCACCTAGCACCATACCTGACCTATAGAAGGTACTTAATATATACTTATTAATTCATTATTTCATTAAGTGTTACCTTCTCTTGAGGTGAAATCACAATAACACTTTTCATTTAGAGTCAACTGCCTTGCTTAACAGGTTTCTTCTATTTCCTAAGTCCTAGTGGAGGTAGGAAGGGGCTGTCATCTTTATTGAGTCTCTTTTTGATGACACAGTCTATTCTTTTCTAATTAGAAAACTTTTTTCCATTTCACATTATGAAACAGGATATAGTCTTTGAGGTTCTAAACAGATATCACTCCCGTAAGAGATACCACTTCTTACCAAAGTTTATTCAGCAAAAAAAAAAAGGTTATAAGAATAATGAAAATTAGAAAAGTTCACAAGAATCTTTAAATATCTCAAAAATAAATCATGATGCTTAGTGGAGTGTAAATTGTGAATTAAATGCTACACCTATTTTGTTTTTTCCCCCTTCCTCTTTTTTATGAGTTTTGCCTTAGCCTTTTATACATACTTCACTTCTTAGATGCCTCCACTCTTAAACTTAAGAGTTTTCCTGGCTTATCCTTCTATTTTTGTACTTAAATTCTCATATCTGACAAAGTCGTCTAAAGATCTGATTGGTGCATCTTTGTGTTAACAAAATGATAAAATGACATTCTTCTACAGTTCTGACAAATATCTAAAATCAGTAATCATCATTTAACTTTTTTTTAGTTCCAAAAGAAAAGTTCTCCTAGGTTTGAAAGAACACATTTTGTCCACAATTTAAGGAAAAAGTAAAACTTTACAAGAAGTTAGTCAAGTTGGAAAAATAATATGACCAGAAATTTAGTCCATGAAGTACATTCCTACTCACTTCAGAAATAGGGTTTCCTTTCCTGGCCCCCTTCACCCACTTCACAGAATAATTTTCACACAATATGTTGCTGAATGGTGGGAAAGTGACAATTAGATGAATGTAGATGAAATTTAAATGCAGAACTACCTACCATAAAATTTTCATGAGCTAAAGCCTGGGTGGTTATCCAAATCCAGTTCCTTGCATTGTGAAACTTGTATAAAAGACTTCACCCAGTCTGATACTAGCTTAAACCCCTCTGTTAATTCTGTGTAACTTAATTGTAATAAATGCTATATGGTTCTATAACAGCTGTGCTCATGGAAAGGATTTTGTCTCCTCTAACATTGTCGTCCATCATAGAAAGAGTTCAATTTTTTCATCCAATTTTTTTTTAACAAGGGTAGATACGCTTGTGAGTGACAGTTAAATTTGTTGAAGGTATTAAATTGCTAATGCTAATGCATTTTACAATCTTCTGAACTGATTTAATATATTAGGCTGCCACTCAAAGTCATAATAAACAATGCTACGCTCTTAGTTGAAAATCATTCTGTCAGGTTGGGCGGCTTTCTCAAATGGCCTCCGCTGCTCTGAGTTTACAAACACATTTTTATTTCTCCATAGGCTGCGCCACAAATATACATGCACACACAATGACATAAAGACTTCAATTTGCATCTTCTGTCACACCATTCTGAACTAACACCTGGTTTGTGATCTCCCTGGCTGGGAAGTAATTCCTCACTCAGGTAGGGGAGAGGAGCTATTTTACCAAAAAGAAAGACATTTAAAACATATTATCATATAATTCCAAATCATTTTGTACATCTCAGTTATTGTTTTCGTGCTTTCTATTATACACAGCAGACATCGCAATATTTGGCAGAGGATACACATCTAATACTGAGAAGCTGCAGCAGCTCTGTGATTGAGACATAAGGAAAAAAAAACCAAACCAAAAAAAAACAACACAAACACTGCTTATTGGGATTGATATCGGTCAACAGGTAGTCAGCTGTTACATTTTGCTTGTTTAAAAAGAGAAGACTCCTCTGATTTTAAATATAATGAAAGTCTTTTTTCTGAGAAAAACTTGAGGAGTTTTAGAGATCCCTGGATTTGGAGTCAAGAAGACTTGTGTTCAAATCCTACCTTGGATATTTACCAGCTGTTTAACTTGGAGGATATAATTTAACTTCCTTCAACCAAAGTTTCTACATCTATTGAATCAGGGTAATATCATTTTGTTCCCAGTGAGGTAAGAGGAAAAAATAAGATAAAAATGTTAAAACTGTTGTAAATCTGAAAATGCTATATCTATTTAGTGATCATCACAATTATTACAGTTATCAGTTATTCAGTTTTATTATTATCAGTTATTCAGTTACTTATGCTACTTGTAATTAGGTTAATAATATATTTTTGGCATCATGGTGTATGGATAATGAGTTGGTAAGACTTGGGTTCAAGTCAGATTTCTGTCACATAGTGTCTGTGTTTCCCTGGGTAAGTTGATTAGCTTTATAATGGTCCTGGAAACTGAACTATAGAGTTGGAAAGTAGGTATTCATTTGTTCAGATAAAGGTAGGTACCCTAGGAAAGTTTTTCAATATCAATGAAACCATGGGTCTGGTGCAAAACACACACACACACACACACACACACATCCCTTTCTTAAAGAAAAATATTTTATAACTCAACAATTCCATTCTTCATCTATGTTGAGAATATACTTAAATAAGAAAGCCCTAACATCTAATTCTGATGTCTAGGATAAGAATCACACAGCTGTGGCAGAAAATCAGCTTCATGGATATTGATGTGAAATTAATTCAAGAAGTAATTACATTCAAGAAATTAGTTCAAGAAGTAAGGAGAATTTCATTGAGCAGGAAAAGGCATAAATCACTATAGTGTCTTCATATCTGCTAGAGGAAAACATAGGTTAAATTTCTGCAACCCCAAAATTTGGTTACCTGGGGCATAGATTCAGTCACAGGTCCTAGTTATTGTGCTATCAAATGGGCCACTTCACTTCAGAAGACTCAAATAAAGGAATTAATGAGTTCTAACAACTTTATTCAAACTTTTATAAATCAGAAGACAAGGGAACCTTTTAAAATATGTTTATATTTGATTGTTACATTAAAATTCCCAGATTTCTCCTCCTCTCTTTCCCCTCCCTGTACTAGAGAAGGCATCATTTGACTCAGATAAATACACACACACACACACACACACACACACACACACACATATATATGTCAGTTCTTTATTTGGAGGTGGACATACACAAGTCATTCTTCAAACAATATTTCTGTTGCTAGATATTGTGCTCCTTGATTCTACTCATTTCAATTAAATATTGATCTTATATTCAAGGCCTTTCACAGATTTATACCCTTTTCCATAACTGTATGTAAATGAAATGGCTAAGACAGACAGGAATCTTCGTTAGGCAGAACACAGCAATTGCTTTTAATATCTCAGTATATTTTTGGATTATTCCTTGATATTTATTAAAAGAGATAAAAATACTTTGTGTGTGAGTATATACACTTATGTATGTATGTATGTATGTATATATACACACACACATTGGAGATTTTCCCTTATTATTTATTAATTTTTTCCCTTATTATTTATTAAAAGAGGTTAAAAAAACATAAACACATAGAAGCACACATTAGGGATTAAACCACCTACCTCAACAAAAAAGTGTCATCAACTCTAGTTCGATTTCTCTCATGATTTCCTTCTGTATTAAGAAAACTAGACAATGGAATTGACATTCATAATTATGTTACCTAACCACTATAAAATCATCAAGAAAGGAAGACACATGTTCAGACACCAATTTTGATATTCCTTAGCCATGAGAACATGGTTAGATATTTAAGCTCTATCAATCTGTTTCCTTCTCTGTAAATGAGTATGATGATACCTGTAGCACCTTCTTCAGATGGTTGTTGCATAAACTGACTGAACAAATGAAATGAATGAATGAAAATGAAATAATGTAAGGACAAAACAGCAGTTTAAAAATCACAAATAAACTATTATTTCATTCACCAGAGGTCTGTCTTGCTAACTCGTCTAATTTATACATAGAAACAATTACTAATATTGCTAAAAAATCTAGTCTAGTTGAAAAAAGAATAAAATATGGATCAAGATCTTGAGGTTCAGTTTTTCTGTAAAATGGTATGATTCAAATAAGACATATATAAGCTTCAGTTTCATAATTTATATAATAGAGGAGGAAGGAAAAAGTAATTTCTGCTGTCGCTTCCAGCTCTCATAGTCTTTGATTATATAAATCCCAGATAGTTGTATGTAATTTTCAACTAAATGCTGATTCTATAAAGACTTCATAGCAGGAGGAGATTGCAGACTTGGTATAGTCAGAGAATTCTTCCTAAGGGAGATATTTAATCTAGTTAATATAAGTTAATATCACAAAAGATTAACATTATATAGTTTGGGTTAACATTTTATTCACAATACATAGAAAACAAAGAATATATATCTATATAAACACTTTTTATCTATTTAAAGAGATTATATGATAGATAATAAGTATAGCATATTATGAAAAGATAAAGGAGGAAGGAAGGAAGGGAGGGAGGGAAGAAGGAAGGAAATGAAAGAAAGAATGAAGGAAGTAACAAGGGAACAAAAGAATGACAGAAGGAACAAAGGAAAGGAGAGAGGAATAAAGGAACAGAGGAAGGAATGAAGGAATGAAGTAAATATGAGTTCATCTCAATAGTAAGATTTTTCATCCCAACTCTTTTCAGCTCAGCTTTCACTTTTCTATTTTGAAAACCTGAGAGCATGAATTCTGACTGGAGAAACTTGACAACTCATGGTTGTCCCTATATCCTGATGATTGTGATCATCCTATTGTCATATTTTAGTCCTTTTTCATATAAATATGATTATCCTCCAAAAGGTCAAGGCTCATCTTTCTTATGTCTGAAACTCTGCTATCTATTACTATTCTGCTTTTCAAATGCTTTCTAATATTATCTCTTTACCTCTGTGCTCTAAACTTGAGGTTAGCAAATTAGGGTCTAAAGGTCAAATTCAGTTCATTGACTATTTCTGAAGGCCCATATGCTAAGAATATTGTTTAATTTTAAAAAATTAAAATAAAGTTTTATTGGGACAAAATCAGGATAACCAGCTCATTTACATACATATTACTATGGCTGCTTTTGAAGTACAGTGAATGAGTTGTGTATTTGCAACAAAATTTAAGTGTGATACTCTCATTGCTTCATTATACTTCTCAGATCATGACACAATAATTTATAGAGTTATAATTTGACAGCATTTTGAGTGACATTTGTATCATTATAGCATGACATTTTTAATTACCAATGCATATTGATCTTGTCAGAAAAAGAATGAGAGAAAATATTATATAACATTCTTTTAGCTCAAGGTCAAGATTGAAGTATCTCTCAATAATAACTCCCCTCAATCACTATTCTTAAAAAAGTGAACATTTTTTTTCAAATTAGCTTTGCTGCAGACCTGATATTGTTTCTTAATGAATCAAACTAAAATTATGGTGTGAAATGTGGTTTATGAGACTAATCTGTTGGTAAACAATTCAATGACAGGTAATGTTATCTGAAACGCAAATAACATTAAGCAGTATTTTACAATTTCTAGGCTGTCAACAGTTAAAACAAGTGCAATATCCATTCCAATGCAATCAGATTTATTTTGAGAACTCAAACTACAGTTCTGGCAGAATTTTTTTTACATATTTCAAAATTCATTTAGTTATGCAGATAAATAGCTTCCATTTTCAATTGGATGTATTTAATTTGCAATGTAATCATACCCTAAAAAGGTTTAGAGAAAAAGTCTAGAGAAGAATATAATAGAACCTTTCCTTCCATTTGATGAATTTGTCCAATTAAAATTATATACTCATAGATTGATATCAATAGGCAACTGTATTTATTGTATGAAAAGACAGTTTCAAAAATGAAACATAAAATTTAATTACAGAGAATTAACAAAAGAAAATTAAGAATCAGTTTTATAGGGAGTTTTAACTTTGAACGCCATATAAGTGAAATGTTATCCTCTCAAAATTCAATGTTTTCATGAGTAGATCTGTACTACAAAAAAACTGCTTTAATTTTATTCTTATATGTTTAATTTCATCCATAAAAATGTATTGAATTTTCTTCTCTTTTGTCAAATAAGTACTTATATAATTTCCCTAATTTTTGCTCTTGACTTGAAAAATCTGAAATGTAAATCATCTGCCCCTTTTCAAAAAGATTTAAAAAATGTGATATGTCCCTTTCCTCTTAAGAATTCAGTAGTTTAACTCTTCTGTACATTTACTTATGACAATGTCTATATTTTCTACCTTCCTTTTCTTTTCCTATTGAAATATTACCCACCTTTTAAAACTCATATTAAATGATACCCCTTTAATTAAGCCTTTCTTTGCAAAGAAAGACTGCAATCACATAGTGAATACTATTATGCACTGCTGTAAAATTCTGACTTTATTTAATATTATTGTCTTGTAACTTTGTATTTATGTGAATGTGTGTATATGGGCTCCATCTCTCTCAGTTTTCTATCACTACAAGGACAATGCCATACAAACTTTGTATTATATAATCTACATATCACATTTAATTTTTCTGAAGATGAAAAAGAAGTTTGTTGAACAAATATTCAAAACAATTTTATTATTTTATAGATAGATGGTGAGGGAGATTGAGTTAAG
This sequence comes from Gracilinanus agilis, assembly GCF_016433145.1. NCBI lineage: Eukaryota > Metazoa > Chordata > Mammalia > Didelphimorphia > Didelphidae > Gracilinanus > Gracilinanus agilis. The sequence goes on from NC_058131.1 coordinate 75,407,882, forward strand.
GGCTCAGAGTGAGAAAGACTTATTTCAAATGTAGCCTCTAATACTAGCTGTAACACTGCATAAGTCACTTAACTTCTGCTTTCCCAAATTTTCTCATAAGTAACATGAGGATTATAATAGCACCTGCCTCCCAGAGCTGTTCTGTGCATCAAATGAGTTAATAATGTTAAAGCAGTTAGTGTGATGCGGTGGAGAGAGTGCTAGACTCATATTTTAGAGGATATGAATTCAAATCCAACCTCAGACATTTATCGTGTTACCTTCATGAGTCACTTAATCCTGTTTGCCTCAGTTTTCTAGTCTATAAACTGATCTGGAGAAGGTAATATCCAACCACACCAGCATCTTTATCAAGAAAACCCAAAAATGTGGTCACAGAGAGTGAGATATGACTGATTGACTAAATAACAAAATAGTGCCTGGCATATAGTGAATGCTATACAAATGCTAGCTATTATTAGTAATAATTATTATCTGGAATGTATGCGTTTGCTCTGTGGACGTGTTTGTATGTGCATTTGTACACTTATATGTATATTTGTGTGTATGTAACAAGGGACCACTAATAAAAGAAGAATATCCTCAGAATGTGAAGTAAGCTCTAATTGCTTATGGAAATAAATGATGAAGCAGAAATTATAATCCTGGTCCTCTACTTTAACACATACAACATCCATATATGTTATTATTTCAGTATTAAAGCTTTTCAATTAGATAGTATAGTGGATAGATTTTGGGATACAAAGTCAGGAAGACGTGTTCAAATACTAATTGAGACACTAACTAGTTGTTTCCTGTTGGTAAGTTACTTAGTAATATTCATAAAGTGATGAAGAAAAGTCTTCTATTTATAGGAAGTGAGCATGTATACAAACTTCTCCCCAATAAAAGGGGCTTCAGCCCTCTACACTGTCTCTTTGTAGTTGGGAACAAAGGGTACCAATATTGCCTCTGTGGTGTAGCTATTCTTTTCTCTACTTAGTGGAATGAAAGTTGGAAATGTGAGCTTGGAAAGGTCAGAAAAACAATTAAAGTTTTCCAAAAGCCATAGCCTCCATAGCCCTTAGCAGTGACCTGCTTGACCCAGCTCAGCAGCAGAGATGTGATATCCTGTAAGAAAGGTAGGAACACTATTGTATACATGGAAGTAAACGAAATGATTGGAGGAAATGTTTTTAGCAATTGTTCTAAATTTAAGCCAAATCTCCCCAGGGACCAAGATAATATAGGAGAGAATGTGCCAGAGTTAAGGGAAATGTTTTTTGGTTTTTGTTTGTTTATTTTTAGTTTTATTTCTGCTCTATATTTTTAGCAAATATTCTTTTGTAAAGTTTATTCATGTTAATTTTTTATGATGTGAAGGAAATAACTGGTTATATAGATAACACAGAGTGGTATTCACTAATATTGATATTGAGATTTAAGTTGATGATTTATGTTGAAGGAACACTGAAAAGAAAGATCAAGCTGATAGCATCAGCAAGACCTTACCCGTTGTCTCCTAGAGATCTGATTTGAGAAGATCAGTGCGAATTGTGATAAAGAACCTGAGAAACCTTAAAGATGAGTGCATGTATGGATGCATAAATATTTGAATATATGTACACCTAGCATACATGTATTATTATAGTGGACTGATCTGCATTCAGAACCCACTTCAAGTACTTACTATATGGTCATGGGCAAGTCACTTGACCTCTTTTTATCTCAGATTTCCCTTCTGCAAAATGAGGTGATGGGCTCATTGTCCTGTAATATTCCTTCCATCTCTAAATTATTGAAAGTCATATGACAAGAGGCAGTAAATAAACTAGTCTGTGTATAGCCCTGAGTTGCAATATAGCCCAAGACACTTCCAGGGTATATGACCCTAAGAAAGTCATTTAGTTTCCAATAGCCTTAATTTCCTCATCTGGAAGTTTTTTTTTATAATAGTGCATGCCTCATAAAGCTTACGTGAGGATAATGTATATGTAAAATATTTTTTTTTAAATCTTAAAGGGATGTATAATGATAGTAATTATTACCAATTAATATACAAATGAATAGAAATATAGGAATAATTCCTGAATACCTATGAATTGCAGATTTTAAATGGATCTAAAAACATTTACTGAGCTTGAATTGTCAGTGAAATTCTCTTTATAAAATTTTTCATTATATAGAAAAATTAAACTGAAGCTATGCAATAGTAATTACTTGCCAATGGTTCTACAAGGTATAAGAAATATAGCTCAGGTTTTTATATCCCAAATTCAAGGTTGCCTCCTTTATACCCAACTTACCATTACCAAGTGGATTCAAATGGACCTTAGATTTAATATCCAGGAAAGGGAATTGTTTAAGGGTCAAAAAATGAGTTTTCCTCCTGTACTGAAGAATTAGAAGTATTAATGTCCAATAGCTACATATCTGTATCCAGTATTGTGTTATTAGAATTTTGTACCCCAGGACTGTGTTTCCTAGGATCCCATTTTCATCCTTACATTACATCCTTATGTTTTGGAGTTAAGTTTCTCTCTCAATTTTTGCTTTTGCAGTCCTGTAATCTTGTCTTTACTCAAGTTTTACTCTCTTGTCTTAGTATTTCCTCTACTCCAAGTGATTATTAATCTTATAAAATATAATACTTGGAGTTATTGGATATTAATTTTAATCTTACATTTCTGGCAACCAGAGAAATTGGAAAAATAATTTTCAATTTTCTTTTAAGAAAGTCTTTGAGGGGAGCAGCTGGGTAGCTCAGTGGTTTGAGAGCCAGGCCTAGCAACAAGAGGTCCTAGGTTCAAATCTGACCTCAAAACACTTCCAAGCTGTGTGACCCTAGGCAAGTCACTTAACCCCTATTGTCTACCCTTACTACTCTTCTGTCTTGGAGCCAATACACAGTATTGACTCCAAGATGGAAGGACGGAAGGTAAGGGTTAAAAAAAAGAAAGCCTTTGAGTAATAAATAGGGAGTAGATAAATTTTGCAAAGCTGTGTTTCTCTCCTGCCATTTTGTTTTTGTTTTTGTTTTTTTTGCCAGCCACTTCACCCACCTACCCTCTTTCCTTTGAGCAACTTAACTTGGGACTCCTTGCTGAAAGGGATAAGCCTTTGCCTCCAGAGCTCTGCTGATCCACCAAAGTTTCTTGAAGGAGGGTGAGATCCAAAGTCCCCTTTCCCTTGCTTGGTGTGGCTTCCCAAACCAAGTTTTTTTTTTCCTATCCATCCCAACACCAGCCTGGCTAATGCAGGGGGGCTTCCATGCTCCTGGCTGTGGAGGAGGGCACTGAGGCATCACAAGGTCACTGGTTTTACCCTGTGGGAGGGGGCAAACGATGGAACTATTTTCCCAAACCTTCCTTGTGAGGCTTTTACTCCTAGTTAGTGCATAGCAGGGCAGAGCCACCTACAGACAGGAAGTAGAGATTGCAAGCATGGCCCAGTTTCATGCCTATCTCAAAAGCTCCTGTTTCTGGAGAGCCCTCCTGAGTTCATGCAAATTATAGCTTTAGGATGTTTTTTTTTTTCCTTAATTCTGTTCCTGAGTGTTCTTGTATTGATAGGATACCTTGCAGATGATAGCTTGAGTAATCTCCCTACACCCCTTGCCATTTTGGCCTGTCCAGTCTCTGCACCACATCCAATATGGGGTTTGTCCACACTATGCACAGTCCATGTATGGGGAACCTTGGAAGTGTGACCAAAGGAATCTATATGGATGATGATACTTGGGAGGGTAAGGAACCCTAAATAATCTGGAGGTGAGTTGTAAGCCTTTTCAGACCTCATTGCCTAATTGATTTTAACTGTTTGAGTTTGTTCCCCTCCAAATAGTGAAGAAGTCTCTATAATGTGGCTATTGGACTAGGAGAAAAGGACTCTTGAATTCACTGACTGTATCCTATAACATATATTGTATTTGCTGATTGTTTCTTTTAAGATTTAATTTTGTTTTTTAAGTTCACATATTAATCTAATCTAACATCTTCTGTTATATTAAGTCATTTTTAGCTACAATGTTTTGGCCATTAGCTATATGTGCTATTACATTGTCTTCATTTGTACCTTCCCCTATGACTGAACTGAAGAAAATACCATTGTAAAAATCCAGAAACAACTTGCTCCAACCCTTTTTCGTGGCAAAACTATATGTCCTTGTAGATGCTGGGTTTGTCAACAGATTTATCAAGATCATATATTGCCTAAACAACCTTTTGTTCTTTTTTTGCTTTTGTTAATTGTTACATAGATGATGATGGATGGACTCCATCAAACTCATTACAAGTTGTAGAAAACATTTGGAGAATTTAATGACCTAAAAATTTAAATTGATTTTAAGGGGTCTTCAGAAGTGATTTTCAGATATCTAGTAGCACCACTACCTTTGACTAATCATTTGCTTGCCTTTGAGTTGTTTCTAACAAGAAGTAAAGATCCATTTAATAGTTGAAGTGAAGTGTAAAAGCATTATTTTATTACCTTTGTATGTTACCTCTACTTAGCTGATACAGTATGTTATAGATTCTGAATTGTATATATGTATATATAATTTTTCTCAATTTTTTTATTATTCTATTCCCTTGTATGTGCAATAGAGTATTTGAGTTTTCTTTCTTCTCTCTTATTTTTTGTATTCAAAGCACATTTACCAGTATTAATGTTTTTTGTTTGGCTTTTTTTTTTGCACTAGGGTAAGTTTAAAATGTTCATTAGCCCTATTGTCAATGCATACGCAAAAGCTTTAGGCTATGGAAACCTGCCATTGATTGTTAAATATTATGGGACTTTGCTTTAATGATCGTGTCTGTTTCCAGGAGAAGGTAGCACAAAAGAGCCAAGTTAACTTGCATATTGCCAACGAGCACAAGGTCAAAGACATCAACCAATCCTGGCAGGATTGATGAGATTTGGTGCCAAGAAATAGGACTTGAACTTGTTTGAGGTTCAAGGTTGCAGCTATTTTACATGCATCAGATGCAGATCTTCTCCATGCCACATTCTAACAAATAATGAAGGTTGGCTACCATGCTGGTGCCCCCATCCCTGAGAACAAAGGTAAAATCAGATCAGGAAATGCTGTTTCCCATCTGCTTCAAAATCCCTTTTTCCCATCTTTCATAGTGTGGCAATTTTCTATAGTCCTGGTTGCTGATTGGGTACATATATAATTGCTACTATAGGCTTGTGGGACATAATTCACTTTAATCAGAACCAATTCAAGGACCTCTTATAGTTTTGTTTTTTCTTATTTTCGAATTTTTATGCAGAAGACTTTGACATTTTATGTTTCATCCAGAAGTTACTTTTTCTCTTTTATTTGGTTGTTTGATGTGTTTGATTTTCTTTTGACAATTGATTCATATATCTCATAACTCAGCCATGTATCCCTAGGTGATTTGTGTGTTTGTCAACACCCTCCTCAGGGGGATTGTATTATTGTCCTATAATGCAAAGTTTAAATTCTTTTGAAAGTAGTTTTAAGATAAGAAATTTGCTACCTCCCCAAATCCAGAAAGTGAACTGTTTGGAGAAGGCACCATGAAGATGCCTTCAGAGACTACAAAAGATCCACGGTAAACTTTGGGGTGTGGTAATTTGAATTGTGGGGGGTTGAACAAATTTGTTTTGAATGTATACTTTTATGTCAAAGGGAACTGTCCCCAAATTGGATTTTTGTCAATGTAACAATAATTGGTTTTGTTCTTTTACTCTTTTTTCCCTTATCCCCAAATTATTGTAATTTCCCCTTAGAAATTGCAATGTTGTATGTACTTCTAGTTGAAGATCTTTTAAGTTCGTTATGTGTTGTGATTCCATGGGGAATCTAGGTATGTAAATCTGGGAGATTTCTACACACTCGTTTTCCATAGGAATCACAGGGGGGATTGTGTAGTTAGAATTTTGTACCCCAGGACTATGTTTTCCAGCATCCCACTTTTGTCCTTACATTATGTCCTTACATTTTGGAGATAAGTTTCTGCAACCCCACCCTCTCTTTCCTCTCCAGCTTCTGTGGTCCAGTAAACTTATCTTTACTCAGGCTTTACTCCCTTGTTTTTCTATTTCCTCTACTTCAAGTGAGTATTAATAAATCTTATTAAATATAATACTTGGAGTTATTGAATATTAATTTTAATCTTACAGTATTATAACAAAGACAAAGTGCCCTAAGCATACAATTTCTTATGTTCGTTTTTTTTTTTTTTTGCATGAGTAACTTTATACATTTGCTTTGTAGTCATGTCAGGTTCTTGGAATATTTAGCTGAAAATCAGGCAGATATCTGTGTTAAATTCTTTATAACTTTAAGAGGTACAGTGAAGGTTTGTTTTGTTTCTGTGATAATGTGCTTACTCTACTATAAATTATAACCAATCAATGAACACAAAAAATACTTATTAAACCCCTACTATATGCCAAGCACTCTGCTAAGGGATTTCAACACAAAAAAAGAGGCAAAAGACAACTACTGCCAACAATAAGTTCATGTGCTAAGTGAGATCACTGAAAAACAAACAGAATATAAATAAGCAAAATATTTCTAACTTCTACCTGATGAATGTATCTCTCTCTGGTGAATGGAGAACAGAACAAAGAAGGGTTACAGTTTCTGGAATGTTAAATTAGATTTTTTTAAAATAGGGCCAGAAAATATGATCTTATATTATCATTTATTATTCCTTTTCCCAACTTACTATTTATTTTTATCTTAGTTCTACAAATCCCATGGAATCACTGGGCACTGAGAGCTAATTCAGAAATTACTGCCATATTGGCCATCAGTCAGTTTTTTTTCAATTATGACAATTTTTTTTGCTCAATTTTTTGTATCATATTATTCTAGATGTACAGCCTTACAGTTTTTCCAACTTTGAAAGCAATCATTTATATTTTGTTATTGTGGGGGGGAAGTGAGGAAGTGAAGGGAGGAAGGTAGGAAGATTGGAAGAAGGAGAGAGGAAGGTAGGAGGAAGGGAAAGGAAGGTAGGAGGAAGGGAAAGGAAGGTAGGAGGAAAGGAAAGGAAGGTAGAGGTCCCCAGCCCTGGCGGGGCTCTTCAGGGACTCAATAAATGATCAGAGAACAACTTTAGGATTAAGAATAGCTAGATTTTATTTAGATTAAGAAACGGAGGTCCAGGGAAAACTAGGAGGTAGGAAGAAAGGGAAAAAGGCACCAAGAGAGAGATCAGGGTCTCAGGGTAGAGAGCAGAGCTTCTAGGATGGAGAGATGAGCTTCCAGCATGGAGAGCACTGCTTCCAGAGTTGAGAGAGAGAGAAAAGGTGCCAAAATTTCCCTTTTATACTTTCTCTGATACTTCCCACAATGGAAGTGGGAGTTGTTAGGGGAAGTTGTAGCAGAGAGAGTCCTGGGAGACATAGTATTCCTGGTCTTAGAATAATTCCAAATGACACATTATAGAAAACAATGGAAACAAATTAATACTCATAAACTTAGGAATTACATTAAAATATGATATGGCAGCATATTATTACATTACACTTAAAGTCATAAAGATTATTGCTTTTTTATAGAATAACAGATTATTGTAATTGAATTTGGTATATATTGATCTGTAGGCACAGTGCCTCAGCAAAATTCCTGTAGTAAACAATATGATTAGGAAGGCATATCCTTCCCTACTCTACTGATTTTTTCCCCTGAGAGATTTATATATTTTGAAACATTTTTGTTTCACATAGCATGGAGATTATCAATATGTGGTATGATAATAGCAATTAAAATAATGGTTCTTGAGAGGTTTTTTATTTTGTTTTGTTTTCCTGAATCAGTGTCATAACTGAGCTATTGTAATCAATAATTCAGCCTGAGATAATGCTCTTTTTATAGTATAATGTATAGGTTGATTTTTCCATAATATTTTGAAGTCCATATTTATATAATTTTGTTATTCGTTAAGCTGGGAAAGAAAAGCTCCTGATTTGGAATTCTAGCCATCAGGTCATACTTTGCAAGGCTTTTTTTTCAAAATTATATTTTCAAACTTAAATAGTATAATGCTCATTCTGTACCATTTCATTGCATAACCTAAATTGGTCACTCAGTCCAGGCTCCCTAAGGATAATCCTCCTCTCACTTCTAGTAATGATAATCCAAATCCAAATTTCTATCATAAAAAAGATAGGTCCATTCATTAATATAAATCCCAAGTTAGGACTTACTTATTGACATATTTTGGCCAAATTTATGAGAATGTCTTAATATCATCAACATTGTCATTATTCATCACTATCATCATTGTTATCTTTAAGCCAAGTCTAGTCAACAAAATCTATTAAAAATAAAGTATAACTCTGTTGCTTGTGCTTTCATTCCCATTTCTATTTTTCTTCCTTTTTCCACTCATTTATACCATTATGTTCCACTATATTTCTATTTACTAACATTTGTTGATCATATTTGTGCTCTCTAGAGTGTAAACAGTTATTCCATTTCAGGGAATATACCTTGTGAATTACTATTACTCAGGGAAAAGAATGAGAAGCATAAAATAGAAACACATTTAAACATGTTTTCCCTTCTTAAACACTTCAATTATATTATGTTAAAAGTGAAGCTTGGAAAAGTAATTAATTCCCTTTCTTACACTTGATACCATTCAAATCAAATTGTACATTTTTATAGAGCCCTAGATGAAGTTAGGAGTTGGACTAGGGACTGGTTGAGAAAACAAATTAAACCTTTTTTTTTTTTTTTGAGAATACCTCTGAGGCCAATCTCCAGTTCTAAATTGGGATTCATGGGGGTGGAAATGGATACCTGAATAATTAAGTGGGCCAGCATCTGTCGTGTCATTTCAAGCCAACTGTTTGGAGGGATGGAACCTTTTAAAAGGAAAGATATATTTGAAAAGTGAGGGTTAGGAACACTCTGAAATCACAGAAAATTTTAGAGTCATTTGTTAGAGTGATTGTACGACGAATTTCTCTTTAGTGTACTTTAAATAAAAGCCAGTGCTGTGTACTGGACATAGAATTATTACAAAAGTGAAGAAATCAGTGGTTCAAGTCACACCTCTGACAAATGGGATTTGAATTGTCCTGGGAAAAATCACTTTAGTTATTAGGACTGTAGGTAACTTTGTAAGATAGCAAATTGCAAATGAGGTACCCATCTGCAAAAGTAGAGGGAGTTCTTTAACCTAGCAATTCTCTATATAAACATTGAAGATCTCATTCTTTTTCCAATGTATTCGTATATTTGAAAATTGACTTTTTCATAAGTGTAGTTACTTCCTCCAGTGGGACACATAATTACAAACATTGGTTAATAGTCTATAAATACCTTTGGAAAAGGAAACTGAAAAAGTAAAACATTTTGTAGTAAACATAATTACTGGCATACACAATATTAGCTTGCCTTCAAGGAGCTCTTAAAGGTTCACAAAGAACTTTATATTTTATTTGATCCTCATAACAACCACGTAATTGTTCCCAATTTAAAATGAGGAAACTGAGTCTGAGAGAGGTTGAGTTACTTGCCCAGGGTCATTCAACAAGGAACAATCTATGCCAAGATTTGATCTTAATGCTTCCTAAACCCAAGATTGGTAGTCTATGCATTTTAATACCACCAATCAAAAAGCAAGATTGGGTCTTCATGATATATACAGAGTCCTTCGCTGGAACCTAATGTTTGTACTAATTGGACACCCAAAAGGGACCTGAGTGGGACTTTAATAGATAATTTTAATCACTTCTGAAAGTTTTAAAAATAAAAATTATATGTAGGCAGTCAGGTATACTGATAAAAATCATGAGCAAAGAAGCAGCAGAAAATGGGATCTGAATTCTATTTATGTAACCTACTAATTCAGTTATAATGGGCCTACTGTTTAATCTTTCTGATTTTCTAAAAAATTTTAGTAATTGCAATTAATCACACCAAGAATTATTTGGAAACAAACCTTAATAGATTACAAATATCTGTAATATCAATATTAAAACATTAATATATCAAATCATAGCAACTCATATTTTAAAATATACCTTTAGTAAGTATATTATCCATTAAGCATGCAGTAATCACCTATTATATGCCAAGCATTGTACTAAGTGCTGGAAGTGCAATTTATAGTAAGAAAGATCCTGTTGGCTCTTACCATTAAAGGTAAGGAAATACATAAAAGGAAGCAGGAACGTACGGGCCAGGGAATGAGACACCAGAATATAGCCTTAATCATGACACTTTCTTCTGGGGAGTTGAAATCAGGTAGAGTTGTAGAGGAATGAGGTAAGAGTCCAGTTTTTTCCCTTCTATCAATGAGGTCACTGAGAGTAGTTTAATACTCCTCTCTCCATCCTTCTGATCAGAGAATAGAGGAGGCTAAGGAATATGTCATTGGTCAAGGCTTGAGTTAGCTACACACTCGTGCATTTAGAAGTAATGAACTTATCCTGGAAGGGATATCATACTGAAATCACACAGAACAGAAATTCCAAATGGAGTCATAATTTAATTAGTTCATCAGTCAACATTTGTTCAGCCTATATTACATTCTTCAAATGTATCAGGCACTATGCAAAGTACACAAAGGGAAGAAAGTATAAAAGAAAAGCACTGTCCTTTCAATTAGCTTACATTCTAATGGATGTGTGTGAATTAAATAATTGGAGGACCTCCAATCCAGTTCAATCCTAAGGAGCTGTGTCTACAAGTCTGATGACCTTGAAAGTGCCATAAAGGCCAGGAAGCCAATACAAAGATCTGTGGGAAGAGTTTATTTTTTATTTTTTATTTAATTAATTAATTGAGAATATTTTTCCATGGTTACATGATTCATGTTTTTTTCTCTCCCCTTCTCCCTCCCCCCTACCAGAGCCAATGAGCAATTCTACTGGGTTATATATGTATCATTGTTCAAAACCTGTTTCCAATCATTAATAATTGTAATAGAATGATCATTTAAAGTCAGTATCCCCAGTCATATGCCATCAACTCATGTGATCAAGCAGTTGTTTTTCTTTTGTATTTCTACTCCTACAGTTCTTCCTCTGGATGTGAATGGTGTTCTTTCTCATAAGTCCCTCAGAGTTGTCCTGAACCATTGCATTGCTGCTAGTAGAGAAGTCCATTACATTTGAGTGTGCCACAGTGTATCAGTCACTGTGTACAATGTTCTTCTGGCTCTACTCCTTTCACTCTGCATCAATTCCTGGTGGTCATTCCAGTTCACATGGAATTCCTCCAGTTCATTATTCCTTTCAGCACAATAGTATTTCATCACCATCAGATACCACAAATTGTTCAGCCATACCCCAATCAAAGGGCATCCCCTTATTTTCCAAGTTTTTGCCACCACAGAGAGCAGCTATAAATATTTTCATACAAGTATTTTTTTCTTATTATCTCTTTTGGGTACAAACTCAGCAATGGTATGGCTGGATCAAAGGGCAGGCAGTCTTTTAAAGCCCTTTGGGCATAGTTCTAAATTGCCTTCTAGAATGGTTAGATCATTTCACAACTCCACCAGCAATGCATTAGTGTCCCAATTTTTCCACATTCCCTACAACATTTGTTATTTTCCTTTACTGTCACATTGGCCAGTCTACTAGTTATGATGTGGTACCTCAGAATTGTTTTGATTTTATTTCTCTAATTATGAGGGATTTAGAACACTTTTTCATGCACTTAGTGATAGTTTTGATCTCTTTATCTGAAAACTGCTTATTCATAGCACTTGACCATTTTTTGATTGGGGAATGGCTTGATTTTTTGTACAGTTGATTTAGCTCCTTATAAATTTGAGAAATTAGACATTTGTCAGAGGTTTTTGATATAAAGACTTTTTCTCAATTTGTTGCTTCCCTTCTAATTTTGGTTGATTGGTTTTATTTGTACAAAAACTTTTTAATTAAGTATAATGAGAATTTTCATTTTACATTTTGTAATATTCTCTATCTCTTACTTGGTCTTAGATTCTTTCCTTTCCCCACAAATATGATAGATATACTATTCTTTGTTCACCTAATTTACTTGAAGTTTCCTTCTTTATATTTAAGTCATTTACCCATTCTGAATTTATCTTGGAATAGGGTATGAGATGTTGATCTAAACCTAATCTCTCCCATACTGTTTTCCAATTTTCCGAGTTCTTGTCCCAAAAACTAGGATCTTTGGGTTTATCATACACTATTTTGCTGAGGACATTTATCTCAAGTAGATTCCATTGATCTTTCTTTCTGTCTCTTACCCAGTAACATACTATTTTGATGATCATAGCTTTATAGTATAGTTTAAGAATTGGTACTTCTAGGTCCCCATCCTTCACATTGTATTTTGTTAATTCCCTTGATATTCTTGAAGTTTTGTACTCCAGATGAACATTGTTATAATTTTTTCTAATTCAATAAAAAAGGTTTTTGGTAGTTTGATAGGTATGGCACTAAATAAGTAAATAATTTTGGGTAGGATTGTCATTTTTATTATATCAGCTAATCCTACCCATGAGCAATTAATGTTTTTCCAGTTATTTAGATCTAGTTTTACTTTTGTGGAAAGTGTTTTGTAGTTGCCTTCATATTATCCCTGTATTTGTCTCACCAAATAGATTCCTAAATATTTTATATTGTCTAGTGATTTTAAATGGATTTTTTTCTTTCTAACTCTTGCTGCTGAGTTGTGTTGGAAATATATAGAAATGCTGATGATTTATATGGGTTTCTTTTGTATCCTGAAACGTTATTAAAGTTGTTGATTATTTCCTCTAGCTTTTTAGTTGATTCTTTAGGATTCTTTAAGTAGACCATCATATTATCTGCAAAGATGAAAATTTAGTCTTCTCATTGCCTACTTTAATCCCATTTAATTTCCTTTTCTTCTCTAATTGCCGCTTCTAGGATTTCTAGTAAACTGTTAAATAATAGATAATGGGCATTCTTGCTTCACTCCTGATCTTACTGGGAAGACTTCTAACATCCCCACTGCAGATGATGCTTGCTGATGGTTTTTACATATATACTGTTTATTATTTTTAGGAAAGGCTCATCTACTTCTTTACTTTCTTGTGTTTTCAATAGGAATGAATGCTGTATTTTGTCAAAGATTTTTCTGCATCTATTGAGATAATAATGTGTTTTTTGTTCATTTAGTTGTTGATATGGCCAATTATATGGATGATTTTCCTAATATTAAACCATCCTTGCATTTCTAGTATAAATCCCACCTTATCATAGTGAATAATCCTCATGATCGCTTGCTGGGGTCTTTTTGCTAATATTCTATTTAACATTTTTGCATCAATGCTCATTAGGAAAATTAGTCTATTCTTTGTTTTGTTGTACCTGGCTTTTTAATCAATACCATATTTGGGTCATGAAAGGAATTTGGTAAAACTCCTTATTTTATTATTTTGTCAAATAGTTTGAATAGTACTGGAAATAGTTGTTCTTTAAATGCTTGATTTACTATTAAATCCATCTGGCCCTGGGAATTTTTTTTATGGAGTTCCTTGATGACCTGTTCAATTTCTTTTTCTGAGTTGGGATTGTTTAACTATTCTGTTTCCTCTTTTGTTAATCTGGTCAGTTTATATTTTTGTAAATATTCACCCATTATACCTAGATCATCATATTTTTGTGCCATGTAATTAGACAAAATAGCTTTTAATAATTACCTTAATTTCCTCATCATTAGAGGTGAGGTCACCCTTTTCATTTTGATACTGTTAATTTGATTTTCTTCTTTCTTTTTAAAAATTATATTAACTGGCATTTTATCTATTTTATTTGTTTGTTTTCCAAAGTACCAGCTCCTAGTCTTATTTATTAGTTCAATAGTTATTTTAATTTCAAGTTTATTAATTTCTTGTTTGATTTTTAGGATTTCCAATTTAGTTTTTGTCTGAAGATTTTTAATGTGTACTCTTTCTAGGTTTTTTTTAATCTGTATGCCCAATTCATTGATCTCTTCCCTCTCTGATTTGTTCTTTTATGCATTTAAGGATATAAATTTTCCTCTGAGTATTGCTTTGGCTGCATCCCATAGATTTTAATGTGTTGTTTCCTCATTGTCATTCTCTTCAATGAAATCATTAATTGTTTCTATGATTTGTTCTTTAACCAACCAACCTTGGAGAATCTTATTATTTAATTTCCAGTTAATTTTTATTTGCCTCTCCATGTACCCTTACTAATTAGAATTTTTATTGCATTATGATTTCAAAAAGTTTCATTCATTATTTCTGCTTTTTTGCATTTGTTTGCAATGTTTTTATGCCCTAGTGCATGGTCAATCTTTGTGAATGTATCATGTGCTACTTAAAAGAAGGCTCATGCCTTTTGGTCCCTATTTATTTTTTTACATATATCTTTTAACTCTATTTTTTCTAACATTTCTTTCACATCTCTTACTTCTTTCTTATTTATTTTTGGCTTGATTTATCTAGATATGTTAGAGAAATTTTTATGTCCCCCACTAATATAGGTTTACTATCTATTTCCTCCTTAAACTCTAGTAGTTTCTCCTTTAAAAATCTAGATGCTATATGATTTGTTGCATACTTGTTGATTACTGAGCCTTTTATCAGAATATAATTACCTTCCTTATCTCTTTTAATCAGATCTATTTTTATTTTTATTTTATCAGATATTGTGATTGTGACTCCTGTCCTCTTTTTCTCAGTTGATGTCTAATAAATTTTGCTCTAGCCTCTTAATTTTACCCTGTGTGTCTACCTGTCTTGTGTTCGTTTCTTGTAGACAACATATGATAGGATTTTTGTTTCAAATCAATTATTTTATCTGCTTCCATTTTATGGGTGAGTTCATCCCATTCACATTAAGAATTATGATTGCCACCTGTGTATTCCCCATCATTCTGATTTCCTCTTATAGTTTTGCCCTTTCTTCTTTCACTGTTTCCTTTTACACCAGTGTTTTGCTTTTAATCAGTCCCCCTTTTATCCACCCTTATTTTACTTTCCTTCCCAACCCCTACCTTCTTATTCCCCTCTTATTTTTCTTTAAAATCTATTAGTTGTTCCCCTACCTTTCCCTCCCTTTTAATACTCCCAATCCTATGTCTCTCCCTTGTTATTCCCTCTCAAGTTCCCTGGAAGGTATGATACAATTCTATGCCACAATAGATCTGGCCTCTCTTCCCTCTTAGCACTTATTCCACTGAGAGTAGGTTTAAGTATTACTTATTACCACTCTCTTTCTCCCCTTCATATACTAGTATATTTCCCACCCCATCACCCAACCATGAGCCTCTTATGTGGTATGATTTATCCTACTTTTCTTCTTCCTTTAAGTTTCCCTTAGTACTATCTTCTATCCCCCCTTTTTTACATGTCATTTTAGTAACACAATTTTGTACCACAATTAAATTGTGCTACAATTTAGTACCACAATCTCTGCCTATGAATAATTCTTCTATCTACTATGATAAAAAAAACAATTTTAAGAGTAATAGATATCATTTTTTCTATATTAAATATAAATAATTTAACTTTCCAGAAGCCCTTAATTTTTTTCCCCTCTTGTTTACCATTTTATGGTTCTTTTGAATTTTGTATTTGAACATG
This sequence comes from Gracilinanus agilis, assembly GCF_016433145.1. Taxonomy (NCBI): domain Eukaryota; kingdom Metazoa; phylum Chordata; class Mammalia; order Didelphimorphia; family Didelphidae; genus Gracilinanus; species Gracilinanus agilis. The sequence goes on from NC_058131.1 coordinate 75,423,415, forward strand.
AAATTTTCCATTTAGTTCTTGTCTTTTCTGTAGGAATGCTTACAAATCTTCTGTTTTGTTAAATACCCATACTTTCCTAGGAAAGTATATAGTCAGTTTTAATGGTTAGGTGATTCTTGGTTGTAGACCCAATTCCCTTTCCTTCCTGAATATCATATTCCAAACTTTGTAGTCCTTTAGTGTAGAAACTGACAAATTCTGTGTAATCCTGACTATGGTGCCTTGATATCTGAATTGCCCCTTTCTGGCTGCTTGCAATAATTTCTCTTTAGCCTGGAAGCTCTTGAATTTGGTTATTACATTCCTGGGGGCTGTCTTTTGAGGATTTAATGTAGGGGGTGATCTATAGATTCTTTTAATGCCTATTTTGCCCTCTTGTTCAAGAATATCAGGATAGTGTTCTTGGATAATTTCTTGTAATATGATGTCAAGACTTTTATTTTTTCCCCAGGCTTTCAGGGAGACCAATAATTGTCTCTCCTGGATCTGTTTTCTAGGTTTGTTGTCTTTAAAATGCGGTGTTTAATGTTTCCTTCTATTTTGTATTCTTTTGATTTTGCTTTATTAATTCTTGCTGTCTTGTGAGATCATTAGCTTCTACTTACCCAATTCTAGTCTTTAGATACTGATTTTCAGCTATGATCTTTTGATTTTCCTCTTTGGTTTGGTCTATCCTCCTTTTCATGGCTTCCACCAAGTCAATTCTTGTCTCTATTTCTCTTATTACTTCATTTGATTTCTACACCTCTTTTTCCTTGTGAAAAATTTTGTCTTTTAAGCTGTTATTTTCTTTTTTGAATTATTTTCATTTATTTTTCCCACTTTTCTTCCCATTTTTCTTCTATCTTTCTTACTTTGTTCATGAACTCTTTTTTGAGTGTTTACAGAGATTGCAACCAATTTCTATGTGTGTGTGTGTGTGAACTTTGGATGTGTTTGCTTGTTTGTAATCTCTGCTGTAGATTCTGTATTTTGCTCTTTTTCTCCATAGAAATTATCATGAGTCAAAAGCTTTTGCTGCTGCTGCTTATTTATTTTGCTCCTTATAGATTGTGGTTCCTGCATTTCTTACCCTTTGTCTTGCAGGGCTTTGCCTTGCCAGTATCTTCCCTTCCCAGTCAGAAGCCTGAGTGAGGAGGACAGGAAGTTCGTTGTGTAGTGTGTTTTAAAACATTTTGCTCTGAGGCTTTTTTTCCACTCCTTGCTGCCTCTGCTGTGGCCAGTCTTATTTCTGCCCAATCTCTGTGCTCTGCTGCCTAGGCTCCATACTCTTCAGCCTCAGGTCCCAAGTTCCTTGTTAAGGCCTTGCATTGCCCTTGGGGTAAGCTTGTGGTTAGCCAGCCACAGAGAATTTAGTGATTGTGTGACCTTCACTCTGATTCTGGTGTGGTGGGTGACGTATGGTATGGGTGATTAGCTTGTGCTTTGATAAGTGCAGTTTGGCTCCTTATAGAGTAGAAATCCCCAACACTGCCTGCCATTAAGTCTGCATCTCATGGGAGAGACCTTTTACTCATCTGATTTTGATTTCTGTCCTTTGAGATGCTTTGTATTAATCAGTTGTAAAAAGATTCAGAAAGTTCCCATTAATCCATGGCCATCTTAGCTAGGGGGAGGAGTTGGGGGTTTGAAAAACCAGCATGGGAAACTCAGTTGCTCTCTTTGCTCCCTTCCCTCTCTCTGGTCTGACTCTGAGCTATCCTGGTGGCTCTTGAAAGCTGCAGCCAGCATGGAGGCACAGAGAGAACCAGGCCAGACTTGAATCTGAGACCTGATCTTACTATATGTTAGAAAGGCTGGAAACATTATTTATTCCTTTCTTTCTCTTTACTAATAAAGACTTATAAATTAGTATAAAGGCTCCTAGACTAATTTTTATGTATAACACAAGGCAATAACCAAATAAATCATTTTACGGAAGATGTTATCAGAATATGTACAGAATGCAATCAGAAAGATGAAGGCATTAGTCACAAGAAGGACCAGGTTAAAAGTCTCCTCTTGAGAATGAATCTTGAAGAAAACCAGGGAAACCAACAATGGAGGTGAGGTGGTAACACTATAGGAATTGGAGATAGACTATATAAATGAGATGATTTACCAAGTTCGAGAAACTGTAAATAAGTCAACTTTATAGGATCCTGGAATATATGAAGATTAATAAAATATAAGACTGGTAATGTAGGGAAAGTCTACTTCATAAAACTCCTTAAATGATCAAAAGAGAAGTTTATATTTAATCCTGAAAATAATACAGAATCACTGGTTCTTGTTGAATTGGAGTCTGAGAGTTTATGTATTATAACAAGCAAAGCATGAAATGACTGAGGAAACAATTGTTTGCCATTTTTCTATATGGATTAACACATATAATTCTCATGAAAACCTTCAAAGATAAATGCTATTATTATCCCTGTTTTAAAGATTAGGAAACTCAGTCTGAGAGAAGTTAAATTATTCACACTGGCTTACACATTGAGTTAATGTGTAAGGCTGGATTTGAACCTATCTTCATGATTCTAAAATATGTCATTTGGTGGCAATTAGAATTTAGAGGAGATAGAGTACTACACCTGTGGCCAGGAAGACCTGAGTTAAAAACACTAACACTGTGAACTTGGCAAGTTATTTAACCTGATTGCCCCATATTCACCAAGTCCAAGCTGTAGTCTTTCAAAAAGAGTCAAATCTTATAGCATAAGACTTAAGATGTATGCGAAGAGTCAATCATGGCAAAGAACAGGAGCTGCAATTAGCCAAGCAAAGGTTCAAAAAGCATGAGAAGTTCAAGAAGGCCTGGGATGGATTCCACTGAGCTGAAAGCAGCAGAAAGATTCTTTGTTTGCTCAAGGACTGCTGGGAGCCATCTGCTTCTCAGGCCTCCCTCATTGATGCAAAGCTGACAAGCATCAGCTGGCACTGACAGGTACCCACTATGGAGATAAATGGCTATACATCAGATACATGCTGAGCTGGTTAACATCATAGACAAATGTGAATAGTTTCATCCTCTGTATATGTAGGAATGAAATGAAAGTCACCACTTCATCATCACACAATGTCAGTAGTGATGTTGGCCAACTTTACCAACATTACCCTTCTTCACAGACATAGGTGTGTCCTTTGCTATCTACTAAAAGAACAAATTTGAATTTTTAAGTGATACCCTATAGCTGGGTCATATATGGTGCTAGAACAGATGGTTAAATCAGTGAAACCATAAATTAAATGAGTTCAGGAGTGTTAGGGACAAACAGAGGCACATAGAAGAAGTGGTACTGGTTTTTCGGAAAAGTTTTAAGTAGTTGTCTGGATAAAGTCTATGCCTGTCCTAAATGATAAGTAGATTTCAAGATACTGCTTAAAGGTAAAAGAAAAGCAGAAGACTACTCAAGGTTAGGATTTTCTAAGTCCATTTTTAGGAACATATGTGAATCAGCTATTGATGGAAAAAATATTCCTTATAATAAGAAAACTGTATTCCAATGAAAATCAAATACAATCAATAAAGAAAGCAAAAATCAGGAAATCAGTGAACAAGCTGAAAACTCTTGAGCCATGTATGTAAGAAAGAGTCTGAGTCACAAACATTAGTAAGCACTAATCACACTGGTTCACAGGATATATTGTGAACCCTCCCAGAGGCAACAGTCTGAAGATACCATCACAAGAAAGAGCCCTTCATGAACCACAAGAATACCTTCCATCTGGAAAAATTAAACAAACAATAGATATTTATTGATAGGCCACTATGTGCAAAACATTTATGTGTGGTAGACGCTGGAGAAACTGGAGATAATTTGGATATAAGGATTGATAAAGGGAAGAATTGGAGATAACACTCACATTGTGACCTCAAGTGACTGTGAAAAACTGCAGTGTGTAGAAAAGATATAGAAAAATTTGTGGAGGATGTTTACTTGTTTGTTTTTGTTTTTGTTTTTGTGAGGGAGAATATAATGCATTTCTTTTTAGACACCTTACATGTTGGCACATTCTCTCTTTTTTTAGAAAGAATGTGACTTGGTGATTCACGGATGATTACCCCAGCTTAATGGGTAATCTTTTGTAGGGGCTTTTGTTTTGGAGTAGGAATTCATTCATTCACTTTAAAAAATGAAGCAATGTGTACACTGTGTATAACAAATTTTAAATGGCTTGACTCTTCACAAGAAAAATTTCATTCTTTTGAGTGACTAGAAGAATACCTCCTAGATGCAAATAAGTAGAATGAATGAATCAATTAGTATTACAATCTGAAGTATAATAGAAAGTAAGAGTAGCAGAGGAAGAGGAAAGTTACAAGCAAAGTATTCAATGAAATAAAGAGGATCACTGGAAATGCTGGAGCAAAAAGAAATTCACATTATCCCCAAAAGTATAGCTTGGCATGCAAGGTCATACCCTGTTCTGTGTGCATGGGAAGGTAAGCAAAGTAGGATCTGCATCCATCAGCAACCTAAGGAAATAGAAAAATTTGGTTGCAGACACTTGACATTCTGTGTACAGTTTGAGAAACTGATAAAATCATAATTGTAAAGAAGACATGCAGGATTGCCAATCTGACTCTGACTCCCATATGCACCTTGGCACATATGTCTTCCTGCTTCACAACAGAAAAGGGAATGAGCAAAAAGAAAGGAGCAATTTCCCTGCTGTAAATTGGAAAGTCTGCCAACCAGCTAAGTGATCTACCATCAATCAGTGTTAAATTCTCCTTAGCTGCAGAAAATTCAAGGGCTAACTATTACTGAGAGATTTCACACAGTGACTAATGGTATATGACAAACACTTTTAAAATCTGCATGGACCAGCACCAGTTTAAAGTTTAACATGCATAATAAATAATGCTAACGGAATCTTGGCATGTGAAATAAGATATAATCTCTTCCGACACATATTACATAGAGAAGATTATAGCTGTAGAAATCCATTCACAAGCTAAATAGAAGAAAATCAAATTCATGATCTGATAAGAAAGTAACTTTGCTCGGTGAGTTGCTTATAAACCCCAATAGTTTTCCACATCATTGGATGCAGTCCAGGGAGCAAGTAAATGACCTCAAGTGGATGAACTAAGCCATACAAATAACCAGATCACTAATCATATATTAAAGGGAATTGATCATACTTCTTAAATAACTGAACTGCAAAAGGAAAGAAACAGATACTTTTTCTCCCATATTTATTTAGATTTTTTTAACCACACTTTCTTTGCTCCTTTTGGCAGAAACAAAAAGATAGACTAAATATTAATCTGGTCATTTAGAAGTTAGTGAAGAGGAAGAATTGTAGGTAAAAACAGATTTTTTTTAGACATCCATGTAGTTTCAGTACAGGAAAAACTTAATATTTTCCACATATAAGAAAAGAAAGTTTCATGGAGGGGCTCAAGTTCATTCTCTAATGAATGAAGGATTCTTTACTTTATTTACACATTTGCCACTGTTATAGGATATTTTGGGGGGAGATTGGATGGAATGATGTCCAAGTCTTGAGTTACTATAGTTTGATCATTTCAGTGATCCATGTTTATCTTGACCTTAATTTTCCGTCAACACAGATAGATTCCCATGTCTTCTCATGCTTTTTTATTTTGTTCTTATTTTATCATAAATCTTTCAAATAGGACATATTTTGCCTACTATGTCCATGATATTGAAGTTTTTCTTTGCTTAACTGTTTTTCATTTTTGCTGAATAATCTGCCCTCCTTCTTTTGCGGTACTAAGCATCTTTATGAGATTACATCACTTCTCCTTGTTTTTTTCTTTGTCAGATTGAGCTCATTTAAAGAAGTGACTTTTATTTACTTTTCTTTAAATCCACAGCTCTTTTTCAGTGTCTGGCATATTGCAGACATTTAATAAATGTTTATTTACTGCTCTAGACCATTATTTGTAACATTCACACTCCCACAATGAAACTTTCCACTGTTCTTTGCTTTATGAATGATTCTAATTCTTTTTAGATCATCATATTCCATGCAATGAAGATATAATAGCATTTTGAGCAAATATTGGTGTGAACAAGGTGTTAAAATAGCAAGTAATTCAATTCCATTGAAAGAGAAATTATAGGAACAGATTAACTGATAATGGCAATGTTTCAATGTTGAATTTCATGCATTTATTCCATCAAATTTTACCCACTTTATGATTCATGTATGTTTCATTTTCACAGATGTATTATGATGAACAATATTTATTTAATTGTATTTTATTTATCAACAAAGTTTATAATTATACAATACATTTTTGTCCCAGTATCAGTTCAATTTCATAGCTGTGAAATATTTCTCTATTCTTTTGTATTTCTAAGTAAGAATATTTGAAATAAAATATCAAGTATATGAAAACATCTCTAATTTGGACATGTTCATCCATATTATAATGAAGAGACCAATAATGATTTAATTGTTATATGTGTGACTGTGATATAGAGAATGAAAAGTAGATTTGTCATGAGAAGATCTGGGATTGACTTCCTTTTTTGGACAAATCTTTGCTTCTCTCTGAGCCTTAGTGTCCACATGTTTAAATAAAGACTTGTAATAAATGATATGGTATCTTCCTAATTTCTCTAACCCATATATAGATATATTTTCTTTTCTTAAAATTGTTATATATTTCTCAAATGGTCACGCATCTTCCATATGTAAGAAAGGCAAGACTTATAGGCTCAATGAGATTACCACTGAAGATGGTTAATAGTCAATAAGCATTTTTTGAGCAGTGTTGCAAGCACACTGTTAATTGCTAAGAATACAAAGACTGGCAAAAATAGAGGGAAAAGAACAGTACTGCCCTCAAGGAATTCACATTTTGAAGGGAAGACAACCTACATTTCATGTTACATTCAAGATATTCACAGAGCGAGAGACCGAGGTACCTTAAATCTGAAATTTTGATTATTTTCTATTTGACAATCCAGTATACTAAACAGACAAGATTCACTTGTTACACAGAAAATTCATAGTAAATACTGGTATTAAAGCATAAAGCTCCTTGATACACATTCTGTGTACTTTTTTATAGTATGGTTGAGCAATGTCATCAAGCCTTTATAAAGAATCTACTAGGCACCAGGTACTATTGTGTTATGCTTGGGAATATGAAGAAAGAAAATAGCAATCTCTACCCTCAAGAAACTCACCATCCAAGGAAGGGGATCAGGTGGCAACAACATAATATCATATCTCTGAGACACTATCAAAATTACCTGGTAATTTTGATAGTGTCTCAGAGATATGATATTAACATAAAAGAACCAGAAAATACTACTTGTAAAAGGTACTACTTTAAGTGAGACTTAAAGAAAGTCATGGCAACTAGGAAATGGAGGTAAGAAAGGAAAGAATTCTAATTTGGATGAGGGTGAAAATTAACTGAGTCAGTAGATGCAGTATGTTATGCTAGGAAAAACAAAAAGAACAGAGCTATTGGATTAATACCATAAATAAAAGAGCATAAAGCAAAAAAGAATGAAAAGGTAGCACAGGGTCACTTTGTGAAGGTGAACAAAAGCTAAATAAAATATTCTATATTTGATGCTTTGGGCAATAGGAAGTTTTATGAGTCTGGCAAGTTCAGATCTAATCTTTAGGAATATCACTTTGAGAGCTAAATGGAATATGTACTGGAGAATGGAGAACTTTGCTATAAAAAGGCTAACCTGAAGGCCATTATGACAGTCAAGGCAGAAGGCCTATGTCAGAATACTTGTAATGTCTGTGAAGAGAAGAGGATATATACAAAAGATTTTGTGAAAGTAGAATAAATAGGATTAGGCAGCAAATGAGAATTGGGGTAAAAGTGAGAAGATGTAGAAGATAACTAGATTGCAAGATGTGGTGGGTGGGAAGATGATTTCACTAGAAACACATGTTAGGAATGAATGATGTATCAGGAGTGAAGACAGTATGCAATTATTACCAATATTATTTAATATTGTACTAGAAATACTAGCTATAGCAGTAACAAAAAATAAATTAAAGGAATTAGAATAGTCAATGAAGAAACAAAACTGTAACTTTTAAAAATATGTTGGCATACTTAGTGAATCTAGAGAATCAGCTAAAAAACTAGTTGTAATAATAAAAAACTTCAGCAAATTTGCAGGATGTGAAATAAAGCCATATAAATCATAAGCATTTCTTTATATTCCCCAAAAAGCCCAGAAGGAAAAACAAAAAAAAAATTCCATTTAAACCAACTAAAGATAATATACAATTCTTGGGAGTCTATCTGCCAAGACAACCTCAGGAAATATATGAACACAATTAAAAATGCTCATATGAATAAAATAATATCTAAACAATTGGGAAAAATATTAATTATGTATGGGTAGACAAAGCCAATGTACTAAAAGAAATTTCTACCTAAATTAATCTATTTATTCAGTGCTATAACAACCTGTCCAAAGATTATAGAGCTAGAAAAAAATAACAAAATTCATCTGATCAAGAATATCAAGGGAATCAATAAAAAAAGTGAAACTAGGAGACCTATCCATACCAGATCTCAAACTGTATTAAAAGGTGGCAATCATCAAAACAATCTGGTACTGGCTAAGAAATAGAGTGGTGGATCAATGGAATAGATTAAATATGCAATATATAGTAATAAGGAAAACAGTAATTTAGCATTTGAAAAATCAAAAGACCCAGGCTTTGGGGGAAAGAACTGCAAAAACTTTTGGGAAAATTGGAAAATGGTATGAGACTAGCTATAGACCAACATCTCACAAAATATAACAGAAAAAGTCAACATGGGTGCATGATGTAGTCATAAAGGGTGTACCATGGGCAAATTAGGGATGGGTGTATGGAGTAGTTTACTTGTCAGATTTATGGATCAGAGAAGAATTTATGACCAAAAGGAGATAGAGAACATTATAGGATATAAAATGGAGAATTATAATTAAATCAAATTAAATTTTTTTTGCAGAAAAACAAATAAAAATACAACTAGGATTGAAAAAGAAGCAGAGAACAAGGGAAAAATACATTGAGTATTTCTGATAAAAGCATAATTTCTCAAATATATGATCAAATGATATAAACAGGAAGTTTTCTGATGAAGAAGTCAAAACTATTTATGGTCATATGAAAAAAGTCTCTGTACCACTCTTGATTAAAGAAATGCAAATTAGGACAACATTGAGGTACCACCTCATACCCAATAGACTGGCCAAAATGACAAAAAAGGAAAATGATAAATGTTGAAGAGGCTGTAGGAAAATTTTGACAGTAATGCACTAATGGAGAAGTTGTCATCTTATCCAACCATTCTAAAAATTATTTTGGATCTGTGACCAAAGAACTTTAAAACTGTGTATATCTTTTGATTCAATAATACAGTGGTACCTTAACACATGAGTTTAATTTTTTCCATGGCCAAGCTTGTAACTCAATTTACTTGTATGTCAGATCAAATTTCCCTGTTTAAATTAATGGAAATGAAATTAATGTGTTCCAGCCTCCCCCCCCCCAAAAAAAAATACACATTTTCTTGTTTTATTTGCTTTTAACTGTGAAAATGTACTTTGTAAATACCAAACAAATATATTAATAGATAAGAAAGAACATAAAGAAATAAAGTTGCTTATGAAATGTTATTTAACTTCATGGTCAGGTGAAGATGTTGGTGGAGAAGGTTTTCATTTCGTGAACTATGACTTAACATAACTTACATTCTACACACATAAATCTACATTTAAGTGCAAAATTGACCTTACACATTCTTATGATATGTAACTTCATTGCTAAACTTAATTGCTATTTTTTACTTCACTTAATTATCACCATTTTCTTTATTGAACTTTGGTTGTTTTGTCACATTTCTTTCAATTTTACTTAGAGACTGTTTCAACAAAAACCTTTATATGGAAGTTTGTTTCTTCCTCCCTTTCAGAACATTTCAAAAATGGGTGAAACAAGTGTCATTACACAGCTCCAACACACGACCTGTTGCAACATTATCTGGGTATGTCTTTTCAATAAACTGTTTAATTTTTTCCCCAAGTCCTCAACGTTTCCTTAGTTTCACTTGTACTTATTACTTCTTCACTTCATCCACTTCAGGTTCCTCCCCATTAATTTCCTACGAAATCTCTATATGCTGCTGCTGCTGTAACTCCTTCAATTCCTCCACCATCAGTACCCATGATAAAAAGTTAAGAAATTTGACCAAAATACTGATAATAAAGACAAAAATAAAGAAGAAAGCAAAAGCCATTCAATACAAATGTTTGCATGGCCAGATAAATACCGAACTAAATGAGACAGCCTCATGTAACTTATGAATCTGAATGTTCAGCAGGCTATCTAGTGGAGGGTGGCAGAAGCTTGTGATTCAAATATCTGCTTGTGACTTAAAGCAAAAAATCCTCATTGTGATTGTTTCTCAAATTGCTTGTGACTTAAGCTGCTCATGTATCAAAGTACCACTGTATCATTACTAGGCCTATATCCCTAATAAATTTTAAAATGGGAAAAGGACCTATTTGTAAAAAAAAATTAATGTAGCTCTTTTTGTAATAGCAACACATCGGAAATTGAGAGTGTATCAAGCAGTTGTGGAATAGCTGAACAAATTGTGTCATATGATTATGATAGAATCCTATTTGCTATAAGAGATGATGAACAGGACGGTTTCAGAAAAAAACCTGGAAAGACTTCTATGAATTGATCCAAAGTGAGGTGAACAGAACCTGGAAAATACTGTACACAATAACACTGTTGGATAAGCAACTGTGAATGATATGTCTATTTTCAGCAATACAGTGATATGAGAACATTCCAAAGACCCAGGATAAAAAATGTTATACACCTCCAGAGAAAGAACTTATAGAGTCTGAGTACAGAAAAAACAAAACAAAACAGCATACTATATTTCACTTTCTTTCTTCATATTTTGTCTATAATCTCTTCCACAGAATGACTATTGAAAAAATGTTTTACATGATTCCACTTATAAATTCTGTATTATATTCCTTGTTCATCATCTGAAAGAAGAGATGACAGTAGGATAAAAGGAAGAGGAAGGAAGACAATTTGAAAATTTTTAAAAATGAGTTCTAAATATTACTTTACATATAATTGGAAAAAATAAATTAAAATAAATAGTTTTTGCTTTCATGTACACAGCTATTAAAATATGAAAGAAATATTTGATGGGCATTTGCTATTTGAACTACATTATGATAAATGTACAATAATGTTTAATCATTTGCTATATTTGTTATATCATGACAGTTGTTCATTCTTAATTACTTAACTAAATTAACTAAATCTGAGTTCATCACTATCTATCCCTCAACACAAGTATGTATGCTAAATCTGAGTTCATCACTATCTATCCCTCAACACAAGTATGTATGCACTTCTGTATTACATGTGTATATATATACACATATATATATATATAATTGATATGTGTATAAGCTCTATTGCTTCTCAATTTAAGTGTAAATTATAATGCAAGCAAAATATATTGCTTTTCTTGTTTCTTTTTATATGCAGATAGTTAAGAAAAACTCTTTTGATTGTTTTCCTATTCTATTAGGAAATCTGCAGTGTCTAGTACTTACTGAAAGTAGCATAATGTTATCCACAAATAAGAACTTATGAAGGACTTCATCTTTCATAAGGAATATCTTTTCAAGATGAACTTTTCTACTTATCTCCAACATAGTAGAAGAGAATTTTAAATAACAAAACTCTCCTTGTTTTTATGCTTCATCTGATGTTTCTAATCAGATATCACCCCAAATTATCCTTGTATCTCTTAAGAAATCTGGAGTGATTTTCATGCATGACTGGAAGACAATTTGTTGAAACAATGACTTGAAATTGACATTTTACACTAAAAATCATATATTTAAACTTATTATAAACACAAGAATATCTGAAATTGTTCAATACAATTTCAAAATGGTAACATTGTAGAATACTATTAAATCTAGTTTGAACAATCCTGTTTGGTATATAAATGTTTTTCATTGAATTTAATTTTTCATATTATTATTTTTCCTTAAAACCAAAAAAAAAA
>NC_058131.1:75437796-75447446 GCF_016433145.1 Gracilinanus agilis
TATTACATGGATATATATATATATGTATATATATACATATATATATATAATTGATATGTGTATAAGCTCTATCGCTTCTCAATTTAAGTGTAAATTATAATGCAAGCAAAAGATATTGCTTTTCTTGTTTCTTTTTCTATGCAGATAGTTAAGAAAAACTCTTTTGATTGTTTTCCTATTCTATTAGGAAATCTGCAGTGTCTAGTACTTACTGAAAGTAGCATAATGTTATCCACAAATAAGAACTTATGAAGGACTTCATCTTTCATAAGGAATATCTTTTCAAGATGAACTTTTCTACTTATCTCCAACATAGTAGAAGAGAATTTTAAATAACAAAACTCTCCCTGTTTTTATGCTTCATCTGATGTTTCTAATCAGATATCACCCCAAATTATCCTTGTATCTCTTAAGAAATCTGGAATGATTTTCATGCATGACTGGAAGACAATTTGTTGAAACAGTGACTTGAAATTGACATTTTACACTAAAAATCATATATTTAAACTTATTATAAACACAAGAATATCTGAAATTGTTCAATACAATTTCAAAATGGTAACATTGTAGAATACTATTAAATCTAGTTTGAACAATCCTGTTTGGTATATAAATGTTTTTCATTGAATTTAATTATTCATATTATTATTTTTCCTTAAAACAACAAAAAAAAACCCTTTCTTTGTGGACACTTCGGTTGTAAACTTTATCTGAGCAAAAATTTTTGAAGTTTTACTCTTTGTGATTTAATTGTTAATGTTCACAGAACCTAGTTTCAAACAATAAGAATTAGAAAATACAAGACATTAAAAGGACCTTGAAAATCATCCACATCTAAACAATAGTATACCTAACAAAGTAATCTTCCTAACAATAATGTCTTGTGGGAAACCTATCACCTTCAGAGGCAACTTGTTTTATTTTAGGACTATTGTAATTTTTAAGGAAATATCCTTCAACCTCATTCAACAAACCAAAATTTTCTTATCTCTTTGTTCCCTGTGAGGCCAATAAGTGCATTCTGGTCCCAAATGACAATTATGGAAATACTTAAAAACAGTTAACATATCCTTGGAAGGCCTTCTGTTCTCTAGTTTTAATCCTGAGATAACTCTAATAAAAAGCATATTAATGTTGTAAAACTTTATAAAGAGAGACATAATGATCAAATAGGCTAGCTTATGTTCACTAAAAACAAATCATGAAATATTAACATTATTGTTTCTTTAACAAAATTATACTGGCACAGATATCACAACAATTGCAAAGCCAACTTAGAGTAAGGAATGATGTCTCAATATAAAGTAATAATATAGAGAACAGGAGCAATACAAAAGAAAATTTGGAAGAGATACTATACTGTAAGAGATATGAAATATGGATAATTTGTAAATTATAATATAAACATTAATAATAACCTTCATATCTCATAATTTGCTTGAATATTTGAGTAAAAATATTTCCAAAAGCAATTAAATGAATAGTAATCAACAATAAGAAAATTATATTAATGCCAAATAAGTTTTTGAATGTCACATTACCATATTAAAATAGGAAAATTCTTACAAAATAGTTATTTTCTGTTCATTTAAAAAATCTGGATATGAATCTGAAATTGATATTTAAAAGAAAATTTTAAATGTAGCTCCTTCTTAGACATATTGTTTGCTTCCCTTTTATAAACACTATGAAAGCCCACTAGGAAAATTCCAATTCTAAGCATACTCATTCTCAATTTTAAAGATTTATTCTACATTTGTATATAGCACATTAAATTGTACCAACTTGATTGAAAATTTGCCTTTATGTTCTTAATAGGATATGAAAACTCGGAACAGCTAGGTGGCTCAGTGGATTGAAAGTCAAGGCCAGAGCCAGAAGGTACCAAGTTTTAAATCTGGCCTCAGACATTTCCTTTCCTAGCTGTGTGATCCTGAGCAAGTCACTTAATCCCCATTGCCTACCCCTTATCACTCTTCTGCCTTAAGACCAATTAATAATATTGATTCTAGAACTGAAGGTAAGGGTTTTAAAAAAATAGTGAATGACAACTTTGTATCAAAATTCACCATGTTTCTTATCAAAAAGTGGGGGAATTTTGATCTTCATAATTTTCTGAGTTTAAAATGCAGAAGATATGTTTTCAGGGGGAAATTAGAAGAGGAGGTATAAAAATAATCAAGCAAAGTCTCTCTTTCTCTCTGTCTCTCTCTCAACACAGAATTTTTCTGCTTCTTTTCCTTTTTTGCTCTCTCATCAGTCAGCCCTTCAGTCTTACAATTCTATTTAGTATCTACAGGATAGGACCACTGGATTAGGACAAATTTGAATTTGGGATCATTTTTTCAACTTCTTTCCAGTAAATATTTCAGTATCTTGTATATGTAATTCCATAGGAAAATAATATTATAGAGCAAAAATAAGAGGCATCTCAAAGTTGCTGTTAAAGTAGATATTTATCATGGACAGAAACTGGGAAAATAGGTTTATATGTCAAAAATGAGCTAAAAATTTGCCTAATAGCCAAATGTGTATGTTTTAGCCACCATTAAATAGCTTTCTTTTTTTAAAAAAATTCTCTCAAGCAAAACTATCTTTTATTGAATCAGATTCAGACCACCATGCATCCCATTGCACATTGCTGAAAATATCCCTGAGTACATAAAGACTTGGCCTTTAAAAGATCTGTTGTGTTTCTACCTCTTTAACAGTCTCTGGTAGAGAAAATGGGCTGTCCCTTTAACAACTCAGTAGAGGTGAATTCTTGGAAGAGATCACAAGGACAGAGGGAGATCATATCTGAATGGTTCAAAGGCAGCAAAAAGGACAAGAGGACAAAATGTCATCCCAATTATGAACATGCCTCTCTAAGAAAATGCAGGATGGTGTTCATAGTACATATCTATAGCTGTGATTCCTCATTTAGGAGTTTGGGAGTTGAAAGTATTCACTTCCTGATTCCCAACAATAGTCAAAAGAAAATCACATTTCCTTTAAAAGGTTTTAATATGACCTATTTAGTCAAAATGAATTCAAAAAGAAAAAAAAATTCTTCAGGGCAAAGAGATTTATGAACTATATTTTATCTTTTGATTCACTGAGATGTGCTCTAACATTGATAAAATGCCATCAACATAGATGAAACTGGGGCCCCAGAATCAAAGATAATAATAATGCATGTCTATACTCTGTGCAGAATATAAAAGCTTTCTTCTCAACAGTTCTGAAGACAAATAATGAAAGAATTATTTTTCCTACATATCCTATCACCCTAACATGGGACCTTTCTGAAAAGTTACCCCAGGTTCTAAGCACTGTTTATCAGGAGCTAAATAAAACCATGGTGCCCACCCTTCTATTTATGTGTTTACTCCAAAACCAACCAGAATATAAATACTTTAAAAAGCAAAGCAAACTAAAGCAACATTAGCAACAGTTAAGCAAATAGGGGCAGGGCAATTAAAGTGGTCAGAATATATTTCCACATTCTTGGGATAACTTTCCCAAAGTTTACAATCTGAACAAAAGAGATGGCATGAACTCAGGGTATATTCTTATTACTAGGGTATTCACAATAAAGATGTGTATGGCCATAGCAGCTTACATCTCTGACACTGCAGACTTTCTCTGTTGACATCATCATATGACACTGATTTTAATTCTGGAATATCGTATCTCCATTAACCATTATATTATCTCTGCTGAGCATCTTGAGTGATCTCCTAGTGAACAATTGCTCTCTTTTGCCGTATACTGGATATAAACTATTCTCTTCAGGACCATCTTTTATTCTCTCTTTTTAGTGCTGAACTTCAGTTACTAGAAAATTTCTTTCTTGCAGGGAGATTTAGAGTTCTTTAGTGCCTAGCCACTACATCTAGGCATGGAGACAGCAAGATCTAGCAGAATTTCCCAGGATGATTGTTTATCCTTTTCCTGCTTGTTGTATAGTATATATTTTATGTCTTTCTTGACAAAGAACTCTGAGTTGCAGTTTAGAAAATACATTTTTAATGGGTATTCCATCTTTGATTGTGTCTGCTTTCTTTCTATAAAACCCATATTGCAGATGCTTCCCTTAAAACCTCATTTGGACTACATAGGATATAAGATGATAAGAATCCCAGAACTCACAAGATTATCTTTAATTAGCATGCAAATGAAGCTATGGGTCAGACAACTTTAGATTTTTTTTATTCTTTCATAAATAACAACTAGCTACAAAATTTCTTATTTTTGATGATATCCTAATTCAATGAATAATTTACTAAGTACTAATTGTGAGAATTGAGTATCAACTTGTGTCCCTTTTCTTCATACACTAAGATTAGTTTTAGGGTGTTTTTTCTAGAAAAATATGAATTTCTGTTCAACCCCCACCCCTTGATTTGATTGAGAACAAGACCTGAGACTTATCTGTAAAATGGGGATGCCAGAAGTCTCATGACTTCCTGGCTTTTCAGAAGATGATTGCTTCTTTTCTGATCTAACTCCTGGTGTCTGTCCAGAAGACCAGATTGAGGTCAAGTCTATCCAATCAGGGATACCCAGAATAAGTGATGTCATAGGGGGTATAAACTGTGGATCAAGGAAGTTTACACTGTCTGTGCTGGTGAAGCAATAGAAGTGAACAGAGAGGTGAGGTAAGCAATAAGCTCTGGTTCACCAGGTGACCAGCCATGTGATGGACCCACTTTTCACTATTTAATAAATAATTTTAAATTAATATACAGTCTCCAGATACTTTCAATCATAACACATCCATGTGTTCAATATTAGTGATATAAGGGGAAAATTCAATCAGCATTATTGAGGAGTTTATATGCAACTCAAATTAATAAATCTTGTACACAGACAAATAATTGTGCTATTGGTTTGTGAGTGAGTATAGGAGAAGTCCAAAGTACCTGAGGAGAATATGCAAGGAGAGGAGAGAAGATATTCAAGTCAATAAATATGAAGTCTCTGGAGTACAATGTGGGAAGATAGCAGAGTATGATGGGAATCTTTCTCAGGCTCCTAAAATTCCTCACAAACAATGAAATCAGCATCAAAAGCAGCAAAAACAGATAGGAATCTGAAGTGAAGATAAACAACTTTAGGAGGAAGGTTTTTGTTTTCCTTGGTCTCAGTCCCAGCACCATAGCCCCTAGGGGCAGGAACAGAACAAACAGAGGGAATCCACAAAACAACCTTGGAGAGCAACATTTGAATCTGTCACCTTCTTTGCTGAGCCCAGGGAGCCTGCATCCCTAAAGATACCATTGGAATCTGAATCTGCAAGTAGAGGGCTCTTGGGAGCAACTGTGCTTGCTCAATTCTAGAGACCCAATCTGGGCCCTGTCTAGGAAGTGAAGGATTAGACACTTCAGAGTCAGCTGGCACCAGGCCCTAAGGGTGAGAACTCAAGCTTCATTGGTAACAATCAAGGGATTTTTAAGGTCTGAAAAAACCAGGCTAGATAGTTGCTCTGTCTCCAACTGAAGTTGTGGGAGAGGAGTGAAGAAGGAGCATGCACTGGTGAGTATGTTTGTTGAGGAACTGGGATCTGGTCAGCTGTGGTCACTCTCAGAGAGTAGAATCTATGTTTTTTGCCACTAGGGGAGGTGGACTAATTGCTTGTAGTTGTAGTAGCAGAATTTCCATGAACACTGATTAGAACATCTGAGGTCAATCAGGGGATTGAGTGGGGAACTGGGAATACATCCAATTCTGGACTATAAAATATACAATAATTAAATAGGACCATGAAAAAAATACACCTATGCAAAAATCCTAAAGCCTAAGATAACATAAATCAACACAATAGGAACCCTGAGATTCTCCTCCAGGGAGAAAAAACAGTAACCAAGTCTATTGACCTGCCCACTGAAATTAAATTAACAAACAAAAAAGAGTAAACAAAAGAGAAAGAACCCAACTATTGATAGTTATTAAGGGGACAAAGAAGATTTTGGTTCAAACTCAGAGTGCAATGAAATAAAAATATCTACTTCAAAAACAACAAAAAAGTACAATAAATGGCCATAAGCTCAAAAAAGTTTTGGAAGAGCTTGTTAACTTAGAAAAAATGCAGGACTATTAAATAGTGTGTTAGTTAAAATCACTTGGGGTTCTATTTGGAAGGATTGAACCTCAATATAGTGCTTGACAAACTTCTGTGGACCTGTGGGGGTCCTTAAAACTACATTTCCCGTGGTCCAACTGGTTTCATGGGTATCCTTTTTTGGATGACGTATTAAAGGTGAAGGGCTGTTTTAAGTAGGGGGTAGTGACTTGGAACTTCCTCTTTAGTTAACTGGGCTTGCTGAGAGAGGAGAGGTAAATGGCGGAGCTAAGGTTGGAAGAGGTTTCTTACAGGCGTGTGGTCAGTTTATCTTTATCAGCATGGCTTTTATTAAAATACTATTCTCCCTTTTGATCTCGACCATCATCATTTTTTAATCATAACAATAGTCATAAAACCACTCTTTAATCAAGGGAAAGGGGGATGAGGGCTACTTGGCCTCTTATGCAGAGCTGCGCCTTGTGCAGAGTCTAAAGGAACACTGCTTTGCTCTGCTCCCTGATCCCCCTGGGAGTGCCACCATGCTAGACTACAACTCCCAGGAACAAAGGAAATTGGGGAACTTATAAACCATTTGGGAAGATCCAGGGGCTGGGGAAGATGATTGACATTATACTGACAGGATACAATCAAGCTAGAGAAAGGGATCATAGCTAGAGGCTAGGGTGTAGGGGAAGGGGCTGCTTACACAATGGATACTAAAGGAATGGTCCCTGCCCAGGTAGTCTTCCTGGGAAGGGTCTTTGATACAATGGGGAGGACTACCTAGGACAAAAGGGTATTTAGCATTTACCCTGGGGTCCATTATTCAGTCTGCAACTGCTAGCCTGAGATACCCTTCAGGGTGGATTCTCAAGGGAACAGGGAACAAGCACAAGCTTTGGGGGTCTCCAACCTACAAACTATTTCTAAACTAGGGATTCATCATACCTCACTAAGCTACAAGTTTGGGAACTCTAGATTCCATGTCGACAAGCTTTAAAAAAGACATAAAAAAAAAATGAGAGAGATGGAGGATAATTAGAAAAAAAGATTAGAGCAATGAAAGAAAATCAAGAAAATTATGAAATATCACTCAAATGGAAAAGGTTCAGACACTTATGGAAGAATATAATGTATTAACTTGAATTGGACAAGGAAAAGGTAACACTTCCTAAAACAATGAGAAATAATAAATAAAAATCAAAAGAATTAATTAATATAAAAAAATATGAAACATTTTACTAAAAAAAAACAAATAGAAAATCAATCAAGGAGAGACAACATAAAAATACTTGGACTCCCAGAAAGGTATGATCAAAATAGAATTTATACACCATGCTCCAAGAAATCAAGAAAAAGTGATCAGAAATTTTAGAAACTGAGGATAAAATAGAAATTGAAAGAATCCACCAATCACTAACTCAGAGACTCAAAGATGAAAATGCATAGGATCATCATGGTTAAGTTCCATAGCCCTTAAGTTAAAGAGAAAATACCACAAGCAATAAGTAAAAAACAACAACAATAGCAACAACAAAAATGTTAATACAATGGAGCTACAGTCAGAATAACATAAGACAAAGCAGCCACAGCATTAAAAGAATGCAGACATGGAACACAGCATTTTGCAGAGGAAAAGAACTAGGCTTACAACCAAGAATAATATATCCAGTAAAGATGAGCATAATTATAAAAGAAAAAATGGATATTTAATGAACTAAAGGGGTTTTAACTATTCCTGGAGGAAAACTCAGAATTCAGCAGAAAAATTTATACATATAAGAAACATACAGAGTTAATGGAAGACCTACACATAAAGACATAAGCAACTCAAATGGTCAAATTGTTTGATTTTGCTATGAGAAAATGTCATTTATGGCCCCTGGGGGTGACATCATTGCCTAAGTATTTTGGAGGGGCTAATATGGATGGAATATTCCAGGCTGAGGGAATGCAATTACAATGAGCTGAAAAGGTAGTAGTATATACCAGAAGGATGTAGGGTGGAATGGTTATCTCATATGCAGGAGAAATGAGCAGAAGAACTGATATGGAGAAGGGGAAAAGGGGGTGGAGGGCTGGGAGTACTAGAACCTAAATCTCATCAGATCTGGAATAAAGAAAAAATGACACACATAATTAGAATAGTTGAAATAAATTAAGATGCAGGGAAAAAAGAAGGAAGTAGGATGGGATAAAGGAGGACAAAGGGATAAGATAACAAAGGAAAGGCAGGGAAACCAAAAGGAGTGTTCATATTAAGTGGTAATGGATTGAGGCAGCTGGGTGGCTCAGTGGATTGAGAGCCAGGCCCAGAGATAGGAGGTCCTGGGTTCAAATCTGATCTTGGAGACTTCCTAGCTGTGTGACCCTGGGCAAGTCACTTAATCCCCCATTGCCTATTTCTTACCACTCTTCTGCCTTAGAAACAATACACTGTATTGATTCTAAGATGGAAGGTAAGAGTTTTAAAAAAATAGAGGTAATGTATAAAGGATATAGTATAAGGGAAGCAGGAAGTAGGAGGGCACAATTGTGGGTAAGAAAGGGATTTAGGGAAAGGCATATAGAATAAAAAATAAGAGGTAAGGGACAAGGGATAAGAGTAATCTTTGGAAAAGTGGGTCAATTTGGAACTAGGAGGCAAGGGGAAAAGATAAGAGGATTTGGGGAAATTAATACTAATAGGAGAGATATAGATCAAAGGAAGGACATCTGAGGAGGGATATGGCAAAAAGAAAGGAAGAGGGGGACAAACAGTGAGGAAGAATGAATGAGGGAGATGGAAATGCACAACTATTAACTATGGCAATGAGTGTAATGGGAGGAATTCATATATACAAAGAAAATTTATAGCTGAAAATATCAAAAGCTAAGATCTGATGTGATGTTTACATGAAACACACTGAAAATGAGAAAGAAACATAGAATAAAAGTTAGGGAGGGGTTGGGATAGCAAATACCAATGATGGCAAACCTATGGCATGGGGGCCAAAGATGGCACATAGAGTACTCTCCGTGGGCATGTGCCACCTCCCCACCCCATCCTCAGAGTTTGTTACTTGAAAGGCAGAGGGACTCATGGGGGAGCTACTCCCTTCCTCCTTTCCACTATGCCTGAGGACAAATTTTCACATCACCCACCCGTCTACCCAGCAGCCCAATGGGAGCACACAGGGGGTAAGGTGGGTGGCTCACACAGTAGCCTGTTGAGTGATTTCCATGGTGGAGTTGAAGAGGAGCTAGGTTTGGGGGAGCATAGCTCACAGTGTGGCACAAAGCTGGAAAGGAGCAGAGCACTTTGCCTACTCTCCTCCCCCTCTCCACAATTGCCTTTCATCACTTGCCCCTCTGCCCAGAAGTCCAATGGGAACACTTCCTTACTCTCCCATCTGGGGTAAAGGTGGGGGCTGGGGAGTGAGGTGAGAGTGTGTGCATTTGACACACATTCTCCGGGGAAAGTGGGCATGGCACTCAGTCTGGGGGGGTGCAGTGGTGGTGGAGCCTGGCACTCTGTCTCTGAAAGTTTCACCATCACTGACATATAACCAAATGAAATCCTATATATATATATATATATATATATATATATATATATATA
>NC_058131.1:75448359-75450803 GCF_016433145.1 Gracilinanus agilis
ATCACCTCTGCTTTTTATGGCACCTAAGTGATGCAGTGAATAGAATGCTAGGCATGGAGTCAGGAAGACCTGAGTTCAAACTTGGCCTTAAACACTTATTAGCTATGTAACCCTGGACATGTCATTTAACACTGTTTTTCTCAAATTTAACATTTGTAAAATGAGTTGGAGAAGGAAGTAGCAAGCCATTCCAGTATCTTTAAAAAGAAAATTCCAGATGGGGTCAGGAAGTCAGACACAACTGGACCAACTGAACAACAAAACAACATTGCTTTATTCTTACCTCTAGGATCAATTATGAAATGTTTTATTGGTTATTTAAAGCCCATCACAATCTGGACCACTCTTTCTTTTCTTTCTTTTTTAATTTAAATATTTTTTAATATTTTCTCATAATTACATGTTTCATGTTCTTTCCCTTTCCCCCAAACTCACCCACCTCCCATAGCCAACCCACAATTCCACTGGTTTTACATGTATCATTGATCAAGACCTAATCCCATATTATTTATAATTGGACTAGAGTTATTGTTTAGTGTCTATGTCCCCCAATAATATCCCCATCAGTCCATGTGTTCAAGCAGTTGTTTTTCCTCTGTGTTTCTACTCCCACTGCTCCTCCTTTTCTATTTATCTCAGATTCAGTTCCCTTCCATGTTCTCTGTGTCTCAGATACTCCAGATTACTTGTTCCCCCATATATCCAATTTCATTGACTGGCAAATGTTGTCCCCCATTTCCCTTTCCTCATCATCTCCACCTTCTGTTTTCTCTAAGTTCCTGTAAGACTCAGCTCAAATCCCTCTTTGCACAGCTGGCCTTTCCTAGTCTACAATCTCAGACTCAGAGCCTTGTCTCTCAAATTATGGTCCATTTACATTACATATGTCTTGTAAGTGTGTAAATATATCCATGTTTTCTACCCACTGGAATAGGAGCTCCTCAAGGCAAGAACAGTGTTTTTGTTCTTCTTTGTGCTTGTCATTATCAAAACTGTCAATAGAATAAGGCCATTTCACTGCTTCAGTTTCTCATGAAACAGATACAGAGATAAAGGAATCTTCAATTATCACACTTCTTTCTGCTTTCTAATGACAGTTGCAAAATATTTTTCAAAAGTGGCTATAAATGATAAAAATCATAAAGATCATATATCATAAGCAATTATTGTCTTGTTAGTATTCTAAAATAAATTATTACTGTTTCAGCTCTTCAAAAGGAAGCATATTTATTGGAGAGAGGTAGATTTATGGATAATGAATAATATAAATTGTTTTAAAATGAAAAACAATAAAATATTTTAAATATATGGATGGAAAAAAGGAATATCAAAAGGAGAAATAAATAGGTTAGTTTTGTCTCTCTTTAAAATTATTTTATTAGATATTTATTTTTAATAATCTAATAACTAAATCATATAATTTCATAAAATTATATATATGAAAATAATTTGATAATTTATAAATATATCTATTTTTTAATGATTGAAAGAGTATTAATAGTTTTTTTAGATAACTGTCTTAACATTCTTTTTAGTATTTAGGATATAGCTATAATTATATTTATCTATCTGTCTAGCTAATTATCTAAGATATATATATGTATATATATATTAGATATAATCTATATTTATATATTAAGTTATATCTAAAATATTTATTTAAATTATCTATATATATTGATCTATATCTATCTGTATATATATCTTAATTACCAAAAAAATGTGGGAGAGAATTGTCTAAGAAAATGTTAATATCTCTTACATAGTCTTGTGATGCACACATACATATGAATATTTATATCTATATGGGATCATGAAGAGTCAGACATGATTGAAACACCTGAAAAGCATCTCTATCTCTGTTTCTATCTCTTTCTCCACATATATGCACATATATTTATATATACACATAAACCACATACAGACACATACACATAAAAACATTCAATATAAGTGCAGTGTGTATGTATGTGTATATATATATATATATATATATATATATAAATATATATATATAAATAGTTTCTTAGACATTCCATACATATGAATATATCTTGATCACAAAAAGAATATGGATAGAATTATCTAAGAAATTGTTTTTATACAAACATACACACAATTAATTACATGTATACACATACACATGTATATACACACATGGGTCTAATTATAGCAATACCATATACTTATATATTAATTATAGTAGTAACAATATATTAATATGTATTAAATATTCATATGTATAGGCAATATTCAATAAATATTAAATAATCATGTGCTAGGTACTAGGCACTATTTAAATATTGGGAAACTATGGCAAAAAGATGATAGTTCTTGTTCTCAAGGAACTTTCAATCTAGTTGGAGAAGATAACATACAAAAGGAAGGAAGGAAGGAAGGAAGGAAGGAAGGAAGGAAGGAAGGAAGGAAGGAAGGAAGGAAGG
>NC_058131.1:75450843-75468545 GCF_016433145.1 Gracilinanus agilis
AGGAAGGAAGGGAGGGAAGGAGGTAGGAAGGAGGAAAAGAAAGAGGGAAGGAAGGAGGGAAGGAAAGAAGGAGGGAAGGAAGGAGGGATTGAAGGAGGGAAAGATAGGTGGTAAAGTGTTTGACAATGAAAATGTCAATCAGAGATATCGCAAATTAGTTCAGCCAGGCAAGAAATGATATTTCTGAACTGAACTCTCTGATTATTTGGTGATTTGGATTTCATGGCTCCACCCTCTAATCAAAAGAAGAAGAACATATTAATAAAGTGGAGTATCAAGGCTAAGGAGAACATGATGACATGTTCCCAATAATGAGCTTCCTGAGGCAAAGTGGAGAAGTTCAACTGAGAAGCCCAAAAGTAGTAACAACAAATGAGAAATGAGCAATAATGTTATGCTCCACATTCCATTTTTCATCATCAAATCACCCCCACCCTTCCCAGGTTCAAAGGACAGTTATAGAAGTAATCTATTTGAATTCATAAGTCTTCTTAGCCTGTAAGGATAGTTCTAAGTAAGCCTAACTGTTGTTACAGTTGAGCTAGAGGACATTTAAAACTGAAGGAAAACATGTTTAATACATAGAATAACAAGATAAATATGAAGGAAAATATTTTTGCTTCACTTAAAAATAGAAAAATATCCCCATATCATTTTATTGTATCTCTCCCTGAATTTATGAACCTAGGGCTTCATTCCCTTTGGAATATCACTTCTAGCTACTGAGCCTCAAGCTCTCGGCAGTTTGCTGTGCTTCCATCATTCTGGTATTGGTTACTTCTTTTCAGAGATTTTGCTACCATCTATTGTTGGACTTATTTGCTCAGCTGCTATTGATTTTGCTTTTTTTAAATTTTCATTCTTTTCTGACACTACTTGACATTTATTTTTACATTTATTTTTTACATTTTTTTATTTATGTAGATACATACTGTTATCTTGATAGAATTGAAAATCCTTGAAGACTTTCAAATTTGCTTTTGTATCACTAGTACTTATCACAAGACCTGATTTCAGGTATGTAATATATCCTTGCTGATTAACTGAAAATATGCTTTAGGTGAATGAGCATGGTTTTAGCCTGTTTATCAAATGTATAGTCTTACACAGCAAGCAGAGTCTCTATCTGTCTCCCTGTTTCTCTTTATCTCATCTCTCACTGATTCTTGGTGGGGTAGATATTAGTAACCTTTTCCCTGCATTCCTGGTGTTACATTAAACAAATATTAAAATATCAGTAATTTTACAGATCCCCAAGTTAAGGACCCCTGCCTTACTCTATTATTGTTGATGTAATTATCCAATCTTGAATTGTCTTTTTTTCTAAGTAACATTCCTAGTAGTAGAATAGTATATAATACATATCCAGTCTCTATACTGAGAACACAAATAATTCATAGTCAGTGTCAAGGAGAAAGTATAAAAAACTATTATTAAAAATCTTAGAAACCAAAAATCTCTAGCTGGAATGGAAGATTTCACTGTCTTGTCTATGAATGGCTAAGACTGACATTTATTAAAGTAGTTAAAATAAAAGTCATACAAAATCAATGAAAGGAATATGAAAAAGACAAAGAAAGCTTCTACCTTCAGAGAACAAAGGAGAATAGAAGAGCTTTGAATAATAATCAAATACTTTTATTGTAACCTATTAATATGTCCCAATTTGCCCAGAACCTTAACTCTTTCTACACTAGAGAAAGAAATTTAACATTATCCATTCTGTCACTGAAACATACATTAAGGAGAAAATTGTTAGTAAATTTTACATTTGTATTTCTATGTCATGAGTAGATAAATCATAATTGGTATTCTTTTTTATAATTGGTATTTTAAGACTTAGAAAGTTCTTTCCCACAGTAACCCTGATACTATCAGCTATCTCCATTATACATACATATGAAGAAAAAAAAGACAGTCCCTGATCTTAAATAATTCGTAATCCATTGGTGCAGAAAATAAGCTAGCAAGTATAAGCAAACAATCTATAGAAAGAATAAATGTGAAATAATTAAGAAAGGGTAGGTACTATAATGAACAGAGGTTGGGAGAGACTTCCCTTGAAAAAAGTAGGAATTTAAATGGGAATCAAAAGTTTTGAAGGGATAGCCTTTGATGAAAAAGGAAAACATTACAGATATGACCAGTAAAGGAAAAATGTTGTGAGTTGAGAGATGGAATATCTTCTTTGTGGAGCAACAGCAAAGCCAGTGTCACTAGATCCAAAAGTATGCTGCAGGAAATTAGGTGGAGATGATTGGAAAGATTGCAGGGTATATGTTATGAAAGACCTCAAGTAGAAATTTTTATATTTACTCCTGAAGGCAATAGGGAGTCAGAGATGGTTATTGAGACATCAGTTTTTTAGGGAAAAAAATACATTTTACTCAGTGAATGGAAAATGTATTTCTGTAAATGAATTAAAGATGGGATTTTAACCTAGGATTTCTACCTTGAAGGAATACTCTTTACCTGTAGTTTAGACCTATTGAAAAAGTAACATTTTCCAATAACTACAAAGTAAGCTTAACTATTCTAAATACCAGAATCAAGACACAACATGATGTTGGATTTCAAAAGTAAACAATATTTTCCCGATATAATCAATATAAACAATATAATCCCAAATTATATATTAAGGAAGCTAGAAGGGAAATATAAATTCATTTTGCTTACATAAAGGTCATATATAAATTTAATGTTATTTTTTCAGATATGTATATTTATATTCATAATCTGTTATTTCCTTTTACTTCTTTGGAAAGACATGCCATTTTGAATTTAAGATTGTCTTCTCTTTTTTTTTTTCTTTTTGTACTTATTTTCCCTTCTAGACCATGAATTCTTCCATTCTTTTTTCCCTTGATTACCTTAGGAAATATACCTAAAAATGACATTACTGGGTCAAAAAGTATATGCAGTTTTATAACTATTTGAGTATGATTCCAAATTATTCTCTAAGATGGTTGGATCGGTTCACATTTCCATCAACAATGTATTAGTGCTCCCATTTTCCCACAACTACCCCAACACTGTTTGCTCTTTAATCATTTTAGCCAATCTGATGTGTGGGATGATATCTCAAATGATTTACATTTTTTAGTCAATGATAATTTAGAGCATTTTTTTTCATATGACATATATCTTTGATTCTTCCTCCAAAAACTATCTATTCATATCTTTTGAACATTTATCAATTAAATTGAGGATGGCTCATATTTTTATGTTTCATAATAAATGAAATATATGGAATTCAAAATCCTTCCATTTCAGATATGAAACCACTATCTGAGAAGCCATCTATAAATGTTTCCATGATTTATTGCTTTTCTACTAATTGTAGCTAATTTATTTGTACAAAAACTTTTCAACTTAACGAATTCAAAATTATGCATTTTACATTTAGCAATCATTTTTATCTTTTACCAATTTATAAATTCTTCTCTTTTTCATGTCTCATTGGTTATATGTTTTCTGTTCTACTTTGTTTATATGATATCCCTTTATATCTAAGTTATATATGCATTTTGATCTTTGGCTAAAAGATGTAAGGAATATTAGATCCCATGGGGCTTATTGTTTGATTTGGAAATAACATTCTCCTAGCACAGTCTTTTACAATGAGGCCTCTTCTAACTATATATGTTTGTAAACAGTGTAAGGTATTGGTCTACATCTACTTTCTTCCAAACTTTGCTTTCCAGTTTTCCAGTTTTCCAAACAATTCTTACAAAGAATTCTTATTCCAAAAACTTGGAACATAGCCTTTGTCAAACTGGAAGTTAATCTTTTATGAATTTTTGTTGTATGTATATTTAGTTCTACTAATTTACTTTTTCTATTTCTTAGAGAGTACCAGATAATTTTGATAATTACTTCTTTATAATGCAATTCAAAATCTAATACTGCTGGACTCCCTTTCTCAACATTTTTATTACTTCATTTGATATTTTTAACCTTTTATTTTTCTAAAATAAATTTTTATTATTAATTCTAGCTCAAAAAACTCAGTAATTTAATTGGCCTGGCATAAAATAAGTATATTAGTTTAGGTAGGATTGTTATTTAAATTATACTGGTTCTTCCCACCAATGAACAATTAATATATTTCCATTTTTTTTCTTTTAAACTCTTACTTTCCATCTTGGAATCAGTACTCTGGTGTTAATCCTAAGGCAAAAGAGTGGTAAGGGCTAGGCAATGGGAGTTCAGTGACTTGTCCAGGAATATACATTTGCAATTATGTTCATATTCTTTCTCCCTCCCTCCCTCACTCCCCCCCCCCCAATCTCTCTCTCTATACACACACACACACACACACACACACACACACACACATATTAAGATATCCATGTAGTTGTTTTATTCTTCATGTGGTTAATTTAAATAGATTATTTTTTTGATAATGGTAGGGGCTCAGAAGAACTTTACCCCATAGACTAATTCAAAAGAGATACTAATGAATGAGACTGGATTATCTAGTATAGCAAAGGAAAGAAAGAAGTTTATTATAGAAAACTTACATATGGGTAGTGGGAGGGTTGGTCCCTGTGCCTATCCTACTCTAAAAACAACCCTTTTATATAGAGAGATAAACAAAGTATGTATAGCAGTGACATGGTATTGACATATGTTGTCTTGGTATGTTTCCAGCAAGGATATTCTCAGGATCAGTATGACCTCTTCCAAAACCTGATAGGATGTACTCTCAGAATGATCAGGGACATTCCCAGACCAAGCTGGATATACAAGATGTCTAAAGGATAATCATACACATGTAGTTTCCATTATATAATAGGGTACATGGGTGGTCAGGTTTTTTATGACCTGGTCGTGCAACTAAAGTTCCAGTATTCCACAGTTATCTCTTACTATCTTTTCTTGCAAGAGTCTTCTGAATGCCAGCTAGTCATATAGGCTCTAGTATCCCTATGTATGTCTGCTTTACTCCTCCCCACTCTTGACTATATCAAAAGGTGGGACAGGTTACAGCATAATCCAATCAAGATCAATCCAAACAATCAAACAATGGCAAAAATGCTCCCTTTAAAATTCAAGGCTGATCCTAGAATATCAAGAAAAAGAAATGGAAAAGTGATGCAGACTAGAGTAAAATCATTACATTCCCAAATTTTTATAACAAAGAGTTATTTTGAAAGAAATTTCTCCTTAACTTTTGCTTCAATATTTGTTAGTAACCTACTGGAATGTTAACTATTTGTGTAGATTTAATCTATATCCTGAAGCTTTCCTGAATTTACTGGCCAAATTATCATCTTACAATAGTATTCTTGATCAGAGATTTTTACCATTTCTTCTTTTTCTTTCAAAAATCCTCACCAACACTGCAGTTGTTTGTTTTTTTGTCTTTGACTATCTGCAAATCTATCCTATTTCTCCCCTTAAACAGCAAATCTTTCCTTCCACTACTTTGGAATTCATTTTTAATGTTAAAAATAAAGAATAAGAGGTGGAGCCAAGAGGGCAGCTTAGTAGCAGGAGCCTTCAGAATTTCCTTCCAACCAATCAATACAAAGTGTCTCAAGAGGAAAGAAATAAAAAAAAACAGACAAGAAAAAGAGCTTTCCCACTGGTTGCAGCTTTAAAATAGGCAGTGAGTAGAGATTCCCATGCTATGATGGGGTAAAACTGCACTAAGTGGAAACTTATCACTCCTCTCTCACGCCACCTACTACACCAGAATTAGATTGTGGGGCAAGGCAAACTCTAAATTCTCAAGGCTGGTTAAGAGCATCACAGACTTACCCTTGAGGGCAGTGCCAGGACTTGGCAGTGAGACTCAAGTCTAAAGAGCATGGAACTTGGGCAGCAGAGTGGTGGAGCTTGGGCAGAAATATGGCTGGCCACAGCTAAGGCAGCAGAAGCTAAGATAGATAGCCTCAGGACAAATATCTTTAAAGTCCCCCACATAAAAAAAATCACAGATCTATCTGTCCTCACTCAGGCCTTTGACAGGGAAAGGAAGATAGTCCCAAGGCAAAGCTCTGTAAGACAGAAGCTAAGAAAGCAATGACCACCAAAATGCAGGAATCCCAAACCACTAGTGGAAAAAGGAGTAAGTAACGCAAAAAAAGTTCCTGACCATGGATAGTTTCTATGTAGAAAAAAAAAAGCAAAATACAGAAGGAAAAGCAGAGTGAAAAAGAAGCAAACACATCCAAACTTTCAAAAAAAAAAAAAGAAAATTGGTCACAATCTCTGAAGGAACTCTAAAAGGAGTTTAAGAACCAAGTAAAAAAGATAGAAGAAAGATGGGAATAAAAGTGGAAAAAAGAAATGAAAGTAATACAAAGAAAATAACAGCTTAAAAGACAAAATTGCCCATATAGAAAAAAGAAGTACAGAAATAAAATAAAGGAATAAGCAAATTGGAGAAGAGAATTGACCTACTGAAAGCCATGGAAATGAGGACAGAACAAACCAAAAAGGAAAATCAAAAGATCATAGCTGAAAATCAGCCTTTAAAGACTAGAATTGGGCAAGTAGAAGCTAATGATCTCTCTCACGAGAAAGCAAGAATTAATAAAGCAAAATCAAAAGAACGACAAAATAGAATGAAGCATGAACTATCTCATTGAAAAGATAACTGACCTGGAAACAGATTCAGAAGAGAAAATTTGAGAATTATTGATCTATCTGAAAATCTGGGTGGGTGGGAAGGCTTGACATCATATTACGAGAAATTATCCAAGAAAATTTCCCTATTATTCTTGAACAAAAGGGCAAAATAGACATTGAAAGAATCCATACATCACCCCCTACACTAAATCCCCAAAAGAATTTCCCAGGAATGTTATAGCCAAATTCAAGAACTTCCAGGAGGTGATGAAGAATCAGATTTATCCCTAAAAAGCCTGAGACATATCTCTCTCCCTCTTCTACCTCTTTCTCTTTCCAAATAAATGCTTATAAATCTCTTAACAACCCTCAAAATTAATTTTATTTATAACATCAGAATTGTGTCCAGGAAATGGGTATGTGTAATAAAGTTGTTAAATAACACCTACTATTTCATCCAAATGTCCCTGTCCAATTTCCTTAATGCCTTTAGCATGAGAACTCTTGAAATGAAACTACTACTACTAACACCTCCAAAATCCACAACTGCTTTTGCTACCATGTTGATTCTATGTTGCCTCCCATCCTAGAATCACAAATTCTCCTTCAGATTTCCTAAATTTTCCTAGGTTGGAAAAATATTTCACTCTGATTTTTTGTTGGCTCTACTGGTCCCAAATTATAAAGCAGTTCTGTTTTTAGGTTTTACCTCAATTATAGAAGAGCACAAACAACTCTTGCCATTGATTCTCTTAATTAATGGTTTCTATTCGTTTGCTTTATTTTATTTTAGATGGACTAAAACATATCTGTCTTAGGAAAATATTAGGGTACTATAAGGATTAATTGGCATTAGGTGGAAAAAGAAATTAATGGGAAATATTGGATCAGAAACCAATTCCTCAGCATCTTATTTCCATTTGATTCCCACTATTCCAAGCACTCTTGCTCCTTTGATTGCATTGAAATAGAGGTCACTTCAGTTATTAGCTAGCATCTAGAGCAGGGGTCGGCAATGTATGGCTCTCGAGCCATTATCTGGCTCTTTTGAGGACCAGATATGGCTCTTTCTGAAGGAGCCATAAAGTTAATTTTTTTCCAGGCACTGTTACAGGAGTGCGCACTGTGAGCACTGTACGGCTCTCACAAAATTACATTTTTTAAAAGTGGTATTTATGGCTCTCATGGCCAAAAAAGGTTGCCGACCCCTGATCTAGAGGGAATAATGACAGACAATGCCAATCAATGACTAATTCTCTTACCAATAAACTAGAGAATTATAATACAGATAACTTTTACATCTTTGATCCTCAAAATCATAAACATTCCATAATAACTAACAAGCTGATGCAGGTTATATTTGATTATTCTTCTGCAAATTTTCTTATCTACTTCAATGGATAAACTTGGGAATATGAATTATCCATTTTCTTCTAACAAAGAAAAAAAATCCTATATTCTCATATTGATATCTTCCTAGACATATGGATGAGCAAATGATTTTACCCTGACATTGCTATCTTGTAAAATTCCATAAAATTAAATCTCAGGACTTTTAACCTTGCAAGGTAATATTAAAGGTTCTGTTTTGGGGATGGATGCTTGAAATTAAAATTGTTATGTAATTTGTTCATGAAATATACTAATGTGAAGAAGCCACAACAAAGGTTCGTTGGTCTTAGCCAAATTATACAGATAGAATTAAGTTGCTGTTGCTATTTCATATTTTTAGTTGATTTATAGCCAGTGATCTTTCCAGGAACTTAAATTTCTAATCTTTCCTTCATTGATATTTCATAAGCAGCTTAATTCTTAATAAATTTGCAAATTAAGAAAATGTTTTCTTCTTTTTACCTTTGTACCTTGATTTATGTTTTCTCCTATCCAAATTTTTCTCATGCTGAAGATCCTGCTTTAATACCACCTCTTCAATAATACTTTAGTAGACTACAGAAAATTAATGAGATGGCTGATTAATATTGATGCCATGGGACTAGACTTTTCTTAGATCATCTTAATATAGGGAAAATTTTACAGTGTTTTCTTAAAGTGGATAGATAATAGTCTCAGAAAGTACTCATATATTCCTTTTTCTAGATGTAGAAATTGTTATATGAACATTTCACAGTTTTAGTGGAAATATTTCCTAATCTACCATAGATTATACTAGAGGAATTTAGAGACCCTTTCAAAAATTAAAAGTTCTAAGTTTCTATGATCCATCTAGGGCATATGAATGAATCTCTTTTTAGCTTTTTTTCAAATGTATTACCCAGTACAATTCTTGGGAGTGACTATATATTTGATTCCAGGTTATTTTATCTCTCTCTCAAGGAATTCACTCATTTCTCCATAATTTCCATTACTATTGCCCATAATTCCATTAAAACCCATGTACTTTTAAAAGAGCACTACCAAAATATATTACTTCCTCAAACCTGCTAATCTCTAATTTTATCAGTCTATTAAATTCTTTTCACCTCCCTATTCATTCTGCTTCAAGTACATTCAAGGCTAGTTGCATAGTACATTGTTTTACCATCATGTACCATTGTTTAATTCAATGTTCAATACAATACAAATAAAATTCCCTTATCTGATCAATATCTCCAGTCATTCTCTATGTCTATTTGCCTTATTCCTCTTAAATTTCTACTTAATCCTCAACTTTACTTCTATTCCCTCTACCTTTCAATACTTCCCTGGACCATTGTACCTGTTCTGACTTCATTTTCTTCCCTTCATTCTTGCTTATGAATATTTATTTATTTAAGCAGTTTATATTTATACTAATCTCTTGAATATCTAGTTTTCCTATATTATTGTCATACATGCCTTGTCAAACATCCACCTTGATTGACTACCATCATACATCTGTTCCTATTGTTGTGATCTAGAATAGATTTGGAAAGTCATATAACTATGCTTCTTAAGATTTCCACAAATGTATATTGTATAATTTTAAATGAGCCTTCACCAAAAAATTGCCATTCTTTTAGTACTCCCTAATTGATTCTCAATCCTTCTGAAGAGAATATCTTTTGTAAACCTTCATTTCTCTATAGGCTCTCTCTTGATGTCTTCCTCCAATGAGTGCGTGCGCACACACACACACACACACACACACACACACACACACACACACACAAACTTTTATAACTAAGGACTTTGTATCAAGTTTGAGAAAAGTGAAAATATTTTCCATTAATTCTTATACTCTTTTTAAAAAATATGTATCAAGACATGTTAACAGAATCCTGTAGTCTCTTCCTTATTTGAGTCTTTGATGAAACCTCTTCATTGAGGCCTATTTATCCACCAAAAAAAAGCTTGTTACCCCTAGAAGAGTCCTTCTGCCTTTTATTTTCAGTTTCTTCCAATCTAGCAGTTCCCTCCCCACTATTTAGAAACACCTGAATCCATATCATCCTTTAAAAAAATATACTCAACCCAACATCTCCTAAAGCTTTTCACTGAGAGGGAAATACATGATTTAGGAAAGTTGAAACAGGGATGTTATTTAGATAGGTCTCAGGCAGCAAAAGGCAACTAAAATCATAAGTCTCAGGTACCAAGTCCTCTAGTAGATGCCAATATTATAAAAAGGAATGAAAAAAATTAAAAAGGAAATGGATCATGACTGAATCAACTGACTAGTAAGCCAGCATACAAGGAACACATGCTAGCTGTGAGGCACTTTGTCAGGCATACAAAAAAGAGAATACATAGATGCACCAATGTAGTTTAAAGTCCCATGGATATAAAGTCAGAGGAATATTTCCCCACTTAGCAGTGATGTTACTTTGGACAACTTCTATAAGACTACTACAAAAAATGTATTTTTTAAACTATACTAATTGCATAATAATTCTTAATTATTTCTTATATATTATTTATTATCTTAACTATGATTAAGAAACAATAACTTGTATTTACAAAGAAATTCAAGAAATGGGATCACATGAGAAAATGAACTTTTGTTAAATATGATTTAATTATCTCTCAATATCTGTTCATGAATATATATACATATATATGTATATTTATCTAGAAGGCAGTAATACAAATACTCTATTCATTTGTGTCCCTTCTGCATTTCTTTTTACTTTCTTCTCTGCATAAAAATGTGTTATTCTTGCTCTTCATTTTTCATATTTATCATTAATCAGTAACCTTGTTTTTCACTGGATATGAGCTCTCTTTTGCAACAAATATGTATAGTGCTTCAAACATATTTCATTAATGTGCACTTAATCACTTGAGAGTGCTTTAAGAATAGTAAGTGACAAAGATGTGATTCAAACCCTGGTTCTCCGAGTCCAGCTACAGATTGGTTTCCAATGTAACATAAACTTGTGAAAAGATTTTAAGTTTCCTTAAAAATATGGCTATTGAATTGTGCACAATATTAACCAACATTTTTAAAAAAAACAGTTCAAATAGCCTTTGTTTGGAAGATTAAATCCTGTAGTCCAAAATCACATGCATACTCCAAAAGTGCTGAATGTTGGCAAACCACTATCTCTAACTCAGGGGCACACTATATAAATTGTTCTCTTTTAAGAAGAAGGTTCTGAAGAAAACAAGCTCTTGTTAAGACAATGATATTTAAAAAATTGTCACTCCTATTCAAAGGACCTTTACTATTATTTTTCCTTCTTGTTTCTTAACCTTGCATGCATAGAAACTTGAAGGTATTAAACTACTTCTGGACATTATAAGAATTGAGAACCAGGCCTAGCGATAGGAGGACCTAGATTCAAATGTGACCTCAGTCACTTCCTAATAGTATGACCCAAGGCAAGTCACTTAACCCCTATTAGCTAGCTGTTACCAATCTTCTGCCTTGGAACTGAAATTTAGTATTGATTTTAATAAAGAAAAGTAAGGTATTAAAAGTGACTGCAAAATATATAGTAGTGTACAAACGCCAATCTGTAGTAGAGAGATGGTCTTTCAAGATATTCTTAAATATATACTATTTAACTTGTCAAAATTATCACTACAATTTCTTCGTTTTCTCTAGTTCTTTTGCCTTGGAAGTCAATTGTCTCACAACTGGAATAATTGTGGGATCCTGAGCTCAAACAATTTAGCACTGCCTTCTCCAGAGTGCTGTGTCACATCAATAACAAGTCAATTTGATTCATAATGGTTAGAACCTGAGTGAATTTTCTCTCCTATAAAAATTATGATACCATTTCCAGTAGTGAAATATAATTATTCCTTTCCTGTATTATCTGTCCTTTTAGGGGAAGAGGAGTGCATTCAATAAGTGTTTTATTTGGGCTCAGTTCCAATTTTCAGATGTGTCTAGGACATTCACCAATTTTTCCATAGTCAGTATTGACATTTGGGAAATGCCTCATGAGCTAACCGACTCTATTTGACTTTTTTCGTAGCTTGTGTGATTTTGTCACAGTTGGTCTAATTTGAATCTTCATATCAAAAGGAATGACTGAACCCCAAGTGCAGAACAAGAGTGTCAGTTCAGAAATACTAGGGTTCAAAGAATGAGAATAGAAGAACCAGACTCCCCTTTTACTCTCACAATTGATTTACTTATTTGCTGTTTTTCCACATGTGTGGGTAAATTGCTCTGCTGATGATGTGGAGCTGGGGATTACACTAAGCTGGTATTTGCAATGCTTGCTTGACTGAGTAGGAACTCAGCTTGAAATATTTTTTTAAAGAAGAATATTTCAGTCTTCAATACTAAAAAAAATGTAGAAAAATAGTTTTTTCAAAATTAGTCACATTCTAGTTTTGGGAGGTATTTATTGATTGAATGTATGCAATAATAGAGCATCAAAGTATAACTGAAATAATAGTGGAAGGAAGGAAGGAAGGAAGGAAAAAAGGAAGGAATGAAGGAAGGAAGGAAGGAAGGAAGGAAAAAGGAAGGAAGGAAAAAGGAAGGAAGGAAAAAGGAAGGAAAGAAAGAAGTAAGAAAGGAATTGTAAATAAGAAAAAAATAAGAAATTATTTACCTAAGATGCTCTAGGAGCTGTCTCTAGAAACTTGCTATCATTATTTATCTTATTTATTCAAGTTTTACAACTGTTGTCCTTTAATATCTGATATACACACTGCCAATAGGGAAGGAGTCAGTAAATCCTATCAAGGTCAAGTTAACATCGGGAGAGAAAGTTATCATTTCCCAGACTTTCAGCTATTTTATATTTTTCTTGGGTACATGCACAATTGTTCCACCCATTCACTTAATGAATATTAATTAAATAATTTCTATGTGCCAGTTATTCTACGAGGTACTTGGGTATGAAGAGAAAAATGGAGATAGATCCATGAAAAAATTTATATTCTATCAGGAGAAACAATATGAAGGTCAACATAATATAAATAGTATAGAATTAGTTATAGTGTAAGCCATTTTTTCCCTGAAGATTCTTATTCCAACTTTCACTTCTTCTGGCAGTTCAAATCTCCAGAGTTTGGCAATATCTTCCATTCAGAATTCTAAAGGTCCCCTAAGGGATCAGGTAGGTAATTCTTTAATGTCATCTACTCCTGGCTCAACCAGTAGCTTCTCCACTAAGCTAACTACTTGAGAATTACTCAGGTAGAATTAAATAATTTTTAGAAAGGAATGTTTATTATGGTGATATAGTAAGAACTTTTGGTAACAGATTTTCTCTACCACAAGTACAGATAGATTCCTGTGGGAAAATGTACTTAAGCAAATAGTACATAAGCATATATGGCAAAAGGATAATATAGCCATTAAATCATTTTGTATAATTTCTGGTGATGTGGCTTAGCCAGGAACAGGGAAACCACAATGTCACTCAAGAGTAAGGAAGGAAGGAGTTTTATTATATGTGGTTTCAGTCAGGATCGTTACTCAGGTTTGGACCCTGAAACAAGGGTCTCTGGCTCTTTTATACACATGATGGAGGTTTCTATGGGTTTCCATGGGTTACAAACACAAACATAATGGTTTACATGGTTGAGTAAGTATGGGAGATGTGGTTCAGAAAATGTTTAAACTGGTATCAAAGGGGACCTGTAATGGGGGACTGAGGAGGATTTTCCCATTACACTTTTGGTATTCAAGAAGTATCTCTTTACTTTAAATGGCTTAATTATTATCAACAATATAAGAACTCAAGACAACTCTAAAGGATTAATGACAAAAAAGGTTATCCATGGCCAAAAAAGGATCTGACAGTCTAAATGCATTTTGAAGCTGACCTTTCTTCACTTTATTTCACAATGAGAGATTTTTTTCTCTTGATTTACTATTTGAGTAAAGAAAGACAGCAAAAGGAGGTATGTGTGATTTTATGAATTTATGAAAAAGGGGAAATAAATGGTTAAATAATATGATTTAATATTCATAAGGATAATATTGTTTAAAGTGAAATTAGTCTGTGAGCCATGAAAGAAAAAGAAAGAATATGCCTCTTTTCCTTGAGAAAGAAGAAAGTAGAAGGTCAAGAAGAGAAATTATATCAGATAATTCCTTACTTTGGGATTATAAAATAGGGATAATTGTTTTGTTGTATGATTTGCATTGCAATAAGAATGGGAGAGGCAGAGAGTATACAGTTGCTTTTAAAAGGTAATCTGTGATTTGCATGCTGTTAAACAAATCTTGTTTCTAAATCCTCTCCAACAAATAGTTTTCCTTTCATTTAACCTTATTGTCCAAGGCTAGCTCAGATTGTTTGGAAGTTTCCTTTACTTGAAGCTTAAATTTTCTGTGGAAAAAAAACAATAAAATTTAATTCATTTTCCATGAAAGAACTCTTTAAAATTTGTGAATATAAATAACTGTGCCTACACCTATTGTTCATTCCCCCTCCCATCTATATGCCACCTCCACTAAATATTATTTTATATAGGCTAACCATCCTTAATTCCTTTAAAGATCTTAGAGGTTATTTAGTCTCAACCCTTTCATTTTGCAGAATAGGCAACTGAGACCCAAAGGCATTGCAGACAGACAATTGCAGAGCCAATCTCAATTCCAGTCTTCTGACTTTACCTCCAGTGCTCTTTCCACAATATCACTATTTGTTTTTTACTGATGTGGGTAACAATAATCACTTAACATTATTTAATGCGAATTTTGAAAGTTGAATTAAATAAGATCCTTACAACCCTGGTTAGTCTGAGTTAACTGACAAGTCAGCCAGTTTTAAACAGTGGGAAGTGAAGCTAAATGAAGGAAATGAGACAAAATAACTTCCCCAGAAACAAAGTGGTGTGTCAAGGTAAGACCTGATTAGTTTATATGAAAATTCTAAAAGTGGATAAAATTTAGCACAAAGACAATTTAGAGAGATGAAGATAGAATTCTGCTCACTGGTGCATGTTTAAGTTGAAATGTTGGCAGCTGAATTGTGTATTTATGGTAATTTTGCTATTGTGGGGCAAGAGGGGCCATCTACCAGGGAATTTCAGTAATTAGATTAGGAAAGTGATTGTTCCATAAAACTCAGCTCAAATGTTACAATAAAGATAGAAATAAAGAATAAGAGAGTATTTCCCAAATCAGAAAAGATTGCTTTATTGCCTGTTTTACAAGCATAGTTAGGACGTTAAATTGGAATCAAATCTAACTGAAAGTCAATAAAATCTGAAATCTGACCATCAAATAAATTCTGTTGTAATGAAATGTGAAATTTGACTGAAATGAAGAGGAATGTTATTTAAGCTGCCTATGTGGGTAGCTTTTGAATGAAAAAACAATACATTACATATTCAGTTGGTTTAAAAAAAAGAAAAAAATATGAAAAAAACAAAAATCTGACAATAATGTCAGGGGTACTTGTGTTATTTAGAATTTGGCTTTTTGTCAATGCAGCTAGCTTTTATCCTCTTTTCTTTTGGTTTAAGATCCACAGAAAAAGAACAGTCTTTTTCACCAGATCTCAGGGGGTTAATGTGTTATTTAGAATTTCTGGTGCTCTATTTAGAGCTATTTGAGACTCATTTGAGCTTTAGTGAAAAACTTCCTGTGGACACTTGGAAAACTACATTTTCCATGGTGCAACGGGTTTTCCAGTTTTGGATGATGTCTTCAAGGTAAAGCCCGGCTTTAAATATTGGGAAGGTGGTTTTGACTTCCTCTTTGCTACCTGAGCGCACTCTTTGGCTACATAGACAAGATGGGGAAGATGCAGGAATGGGGGAATGTTTAAGTTTAAATACATATTTATCAGGTGCATGCCTTTATATATTTTTACCAACATGGCCATGGTAATTAAAATATTACTTTTCCTCATAATGTCAGCCTTTATCATTTTTAATCGTTACATACTCAAATAGTGAATCAGGATTTACTGGTGAATCTGGAATCTTTAAATATTCTTGAATCCATCTTCTTGTCCCTAATATCATATTTATCTTTCTACTATACCCCACCCTCTCTTTATAGTA
This sequence comes from Gracilinanus agilis, assembly GCF_016433145.1. Lineage (NCBI taxonomy): Eukaryota > Metazoa > Chordata > Mammalia > Didelphimorphia > Didelphidae > Gracilinanus > Gracilinanus agilis. The sequence continues at coordinate 75,466,828 of NC_058131.1, forward strand.
TGCAAATATTCTCATTAGGAAGATGAGCACAGCTGGGAGTGAATTCCTCATTCTCTGTCTACTCAATCTAGTGCTACCTCAAAACTTCATTAACAATGTTTTGCTTTACATCTTATGTTCAGGGAATGGTCATCTCAAGGTGAGAATTAAAATCACCTTCACTTAACTAAAAAATTTAGAACCCCCAAATAGCAAAATTGTGTAATTGTTATGGCTTTCTGGTAACTTTTGCTCAAGTTTCTTTATAGCATACTACAGTAAGCATGTCTTATTTCATGTTCAGAGAAAATTCCCCAAAATAAAAGAAAGACTTGGAGAAGGACTAAAGATTATATAACTGTGGTTTTAGCCAACCTATTGAAATCCACTGAATAAAAGTATTATTCATATCCTGCTTAATTTACAGGATTTTTTACTTGGCAAGATTATTGCTTCAATGTTTGAAGAAATAAAAAGAGAACCTATTTCTGTCTATGATAATCCCTGCATGAACATAATTGGAAAGACAACTGATCTGATTTCCATTTAGAAAAATAGTGACTACCTTTCCAAGCAAGTATATCATCAAATATTAAGGTTTTTGAATGGCAAAAATATATGGATGCTAAATGGATAGAGTGTTAAATTTTTTTAACATTTATTAATATTCATTTTTAACATGGTTACATGATTCATGCTCCACCTTTCCCCTTCACCCCCCCCCGCGCCCCCCCTCCCCACCCTTGGCCAATGCGCGTTTCCACTAGTTTTGTCATGTGTCCTTGAACAAGACCAATTTCCAAATTGTTGGTAGTTGCATTGGTGTGGTAGTTTCGAGTCTACACCCTCCGTCATGTCCACCCCGACCCATGCGTTCAAGCAGTTGTTTTTCTTATATGTTTCCTCTCCTGCAGTCCTTCCTCTGAATGTGGGTAGCGTCTTTACCATAAATCCCTCAGAATTGTCCTGGGTCATTGTATTGCTGCTGGAACAGAGGTCCATTACATTCAATTTTACCACAGTATATCAGTCTCTGTGTATAGAGTTCTTCTGGCTCTGCTCCTTTCCCTCTGCATCAGTTCCCGGAGGTCTCTCCAGTTCGCCTGGAACTTCTCCAGTTTATTATTCCTTTTAGCACAATAGTATTCCATCACCCGCATATACCACAGTTTGTTCAGCCATTCCCCAATTGAAGGACATTCCCTCCTTTTCCAATTTGTTGCCACCACAAAAAGCGCAGCTATGAATATTTTCGTACAAGTCTGTTTATCTATGATCTCTTTGGGGTACAAACCCAACAATGGTATGGCTGGATCAAAGGGCAGGCATTCTTTTATAGCCCTTTGAGCATGATTCCAAATTGCCAGCCAGAATGGCTGGATCAGTTCACAACTCCACCAGCAATGCATCAATGTCCCAATTTTGCCACATCCCCTCCAACATTCATAACTCTCCCCTTCTTTCATTTTAGCCAATCTGCTAGGTATGAGGTGATACCTCAGAGTTGTTTTGATTTGCATTTCTCTAATTATTAGAGATTTGGAACACTTTCTCATGTGCTTATTGATACTTTTGATTTCTTTACCTGAAAATTGCCTATTCATGTCTCTTGCCCATTTATCAATTGGGGAATGGCTTGATGTTTTATACAATTGCTTTAACTCCTTGTATATTTGAGTGATTAGACCCCTATCAGAGTTTTTCGTTATAAAGATTTTTTCCCAATTTGTTGTTTCCCT
>NC_058131.1:75478545-75515375 GCF_016433145.1 Gracilinanus agilis
CTTGATTTTTTATACAATTGATTTAACTCCTTGTATATTTGAGTAATTAGACCCCTGTCAGAGTTTTTTGTTATAAAGATTTTTTCCCAATTTGTTGCTTCCCTTCTGATTTTGACTACATTGTTTTTGTTTGTACAAAAGCTTTTTAGTTTAATATAATCAAAACCATTTAATTTACATTTTGTAATTTTCTCTAACTCTTGCTTGGTTTTAAAGTCTTTCCTTTCCCAGAGATCTGACAAGTATACTATTCTGTATTCACTTAACTTATTTGTAGTATCCCTTTTTATATTCAAGTCATTCACCCATTCTGAATTTACCTTGGTGTAGGGTGTGAGATGTTGATCTAAACCTAATCTCTCCCATATTGTTCTCCAAATTTCCCAGCAGTTTTTGTCAAATAGTGGATTCATGTCCCAAAAGTTGGGCTCTTTGAGTTTATCATACACTGTCTTGCTGACATCATTTACCCCAAGTCTACTCCACTGATCCTCCCTTCTGTCTCTTAGCCAGTACCATATTGTTTTGATGACTGCTGCTTTATTGTATAGTTTAATATCTGGTACTGCTGGGCCCCCTTCCTTCACATTTTTTTCATTATTTCCCTTGATATTCTTGATCTTTTGTTATTCCATATGAAGTATGTTATAGTTATTCCTAATTCAGTAAGGAAGTTTTTGGTAGTTTGATAGGTATGGCGCAAAATAAAATTAATTTGGGTAGAATGGTCATTTTTATTATGTTAGCTCATCCTACCCATGAGCAATTAATGGCTTTCCAATTGTTTAGATCCAGTTTTATTTGTTTGGAAAGTGTTTTGTAGTTGTTTTCATATAATTGCTGTGTTTGTTTTGGTAGATAGATTCCCAAGTATTTTATATCGTCTAGGGTGATTTTAAATGGTGTTTCCCTTTCTACTTCTTGCTGCTCTAAAGTGTTGGAAATGTATAGAAATGCTGATGATTTATGTGCATTTATTTTGTATCCTGCAACTCCTCTAAAGTTGTTGATTATTTCTAAAAGCTTCTTAGTTGATTCGCTAGGATTTTTTAAGTAAACCATCATATCATCTGCAAAGAGTGATAGCTTAGTCTCCTCGTTGCCTATTTTGATACCTTTAATTTCTTTTTCTTCTCTAATTGCTATTGCTAGTGTTTCTAGTACTATATTGAATAATAGAGGTGATAATGGGCATCCTTGTTTTACTCCTGATCTTATTGGGAAGGCTTCTAATTTATCCCCATTGCATATGATGCTTGTTGATGTTTTTAGGTATATACTGTTTATTATTTTTAGGAAAGGTCCTTCTATTCCTATACTTTTCAGTGTTTTCAAAAGGAATGGATGCTCTATTTTGTCAAAGGCTTTTTCAGCATCTATTGAGATAATCATGTGATTTTTGTTTGTTAGACTGTTGATATGGTCAATTATGTAGATGGTTTTCCTAATGTTGAACCAACCTTGCATTCCTGGTATAAATCCTGCCTGTTCATGGTGGATGATCTTCTTAATTACTTGCTGGAGTCTCTTTGCTAGTATTCTATTTAAGATTTTTGCATCTATGTTCATTAGGGAGATTGGTCTGTAGTTTTCTTTCTCTGTTTTTGATCTCCCTGGCTTTGGAATCAGTACCATATTTGTGTCATAAAAGGAATTTGGTAGGGCTCCGTTTTTGCTTATCATATCAAATAATATCTAATAATTTGTATAGTACTGGGATTAGTTGCTCTTTGAATGTCTGATAGAATTCACTTGTGAATCCAACAGGCCCTGGTGATTTTTTCTTAGAGAGTTCTTTGATGGCTTGTTCAATTTCTTTTTCTGATATGAGATTATTTAGTTATTCTATTTCTTCTGCTGTTAATCTAGGCAGTTTATATTTTTATAAATGTTCATCCGTATCTCCTAGATTGCTATATTGTTATATTTTTGCCATATAATTGGGCGAAATAGATTTTAATAATTGCCTTAATTTCCCCTTCATTAGAGGTGAGGTCTCCCTTTTCATCTTTGATACTATCAATTTGGTTTTCTTCTTTCCTTTTTTTTTATTAGATTGACCAGTACTTTGTCTATTTTATCTGTTTTTTCAAAATCCAGCTTCTAGTCTTATTTGTTAATTTAATAGTTCTTTTACTTTTGATTTTATTAATTTCTCCCTTGATTTTTAGTATTTCTAATTTAGTTTTCATCTGGGGATTTTTAATTTGCTCGCTTTCTAATTTTTTTGAGTTGCATGCCCAATTCATTAATCTCTGCCCTCCTTAATTTGTTAATATATGCACTCAAGGATATAAATTTCCCCCTGAGTACTGCCTTGGCCACATCCCACAGAGTTTGGTAGGATGTCTCATCATTGTCATTCTCTTCAATGAAATTATTGATTGTTTCTATGATTCCTTCTTTGACAAATTGGTTTTGGAGAATCATGTTGTTTAATTTCCAATTGGTTTTTGATTTGCCTGTCCAGTGCCCTTACTAATTATTATTTTTATTGCATTATGATCTGAAAAGGTTACATTTATTATAATCTACTCTTTTGCATTTGTTTTCAATGATTCTATGCCCTATTACATGGTCAATCTTTGTGAATGTACCATGTGCAGCTGAAAAGAAGATGTATTCTTTTTTGTCCCTATTTATTTTTCTCCACATATCAATTAAATCTAATTTTTCTAGGACTTCATTCACCTCTCTTACCTCTTTCTTATTTATTTTTCAGTTTGATTTATCTAGATCTGACAGAGGAATATTTAGATCTCCCACTAGTATGGTTTTACTATCTATTTCCTTCTTGAGCTCTGCCAGTTTTTCCTTTATGAATTTGGATGCTATGCCACTTGGTGCATGCATATTGAGCAGTGTTATTTCCTCATTGTTTATACTGCCTTTAATCAGGATGTAATGTCCTTCCCTGTCTTTTTTAATCATATCTATTTTAACTTTGGCTTTGTCAGAAATCACAATTGCCACTCCTGCCTTCTTTTTCTCATTTGATGCCCAAAAGATTTTGCTCCGTCCCTTTACCTTTAACCTGTGTATGTATGTCCACACATGTCATATGTGTTTCTTGTAGACAACATATGGTAGGATTTTTGTTTCTAATCCACTCTGATATTTGCTTTCGTTTTATGAGCAAGTTCATCCCATTCACATTCAGAGTTATAATCATCAGTTGTGCATTTGCTAACATTTTCGTATCCTCCCCTATTCCCACCCCTTTTTCTTATACTATTTCCTTTTAAACCAGTGGTTTGTTATTAAGCCACTATCCCTTATCCCCTCCCCTGATTAACTTCCCTTTCTACCCCCTCCCTTATTTTTCCCCTCTTTTTGTTTTTAAAGGCCTAATGAATTTCCTCCCCCTTCTTCTCCCCTCCCTTTTTTGACCTCCCCACTCCCCTGCTCCCCTTGGTTTATCCCTTCTGAATTTCTCAGAAGGGTTAGATAAGACTTTTATTTCCCAATGGATAGTATAGTTTCTCTTCCCTCTCCAGGTTGATTATACTGAGAGTAAGGTTTGATTATTACCTCTTAATGCTCTCTTCCACTCCTTCTTTTAATAGTATTTGTCCCCTATCCTTCCCATGCCCACTTTGTGTATAATAGAATATCCTATTTTTCTCATTCACTCAAGTTTCTCTTGGTGTCCCCTACTATTAACCCCATCTTTCCCATCCACCATGGCATCTTAGATTATTTAGTGTTCCACCCTCTCCCTGTGAATTATTATTCTGATTACTATAATAGTGAATACTATAATAGCGAATAGAGTTCACTACAGAGAATTATACATAGCATTTCTCTACATAGGAATACAGATAATTAGATCTTACTGAGGCCCTTAAAAAGGCAAATTTAAAAACTATGAGTTTTTTTTCTTTCCCCTCTGTATCTTATTTACCTTTTCATATTTCTCTCGATTTTTGTGGTTGGATATCAAACTTTCCATTTAGCCCTGGTCTTTTCTGTGCAAATACTTGGAAATCTTCAATTTTATTCAATGCCTATACTTTCCCCTGGAAATATATATTCAATTTTGATGGGTAGTTGATCCTTGGTTGTAGGCCCAGCTCTCTTGCTTTTCTGATTATTGTATTCCAAGCCTTGCGGTCTTTTAGCGTGGAGGCTGCCAGATCCTGTGTGATCCTGATTGTTGCTCCTTGATATTTGAATTGTCTCTTTCTGGCTTCTTGTAAGATTTTTTTCTTTTACTTGGAAGCTCTTGAATTTGGCAATTATATTCCTGGGCATTTTCTTATCTGGATCGAATGTCACGGATGATCTATGGATCCTTTCAATGTCTATATTGCCCTCTTGTTGTAGGACTTCAGGGCAATTTTGCTGAATAATTTCTTTTAGTATGGAGTCCAGGTTTCTATTAATTTCTTTTTTTTCTGGAAGACGAATTATTCTCAAATTTTCTCTTCTAGACCGGTTTTCTTGATCTGTCACTTTCTCATTGAGATATTTCATGTTTTCTTCTATTTTTTCAGTCTTTTGACTTTGTTTTATTTGTTCTTGTTGTCTTGAGAGATCAATAGCTTCTAATTGCTCAATTCTAGCCTGTAGGGACTGGTTTTTGGCTATAATCTTTCAGTTTTCAGCTATGATCTTTTGGTTTTCCTTTTCAATCTGGTCATTTCTGGTGTTCAATTTGCTTATCAGTTCATTTGATTTCTGAGCCTCACTTTCCAATTGCAAGATTCTACCTTTTAAACTGTTATTTTCTTGCTAGATCTCTTCCATCTTCCTCAAAATCTCAGTTTTGAACTCTTCCATAGCTTGTGACCCATTTTCCTTATTTGAGGGGAATCCAGTTGCTTGTTTGTTCTCCTCCTCTGTTTGCTCGGTTGTCTGGATTTTTCTCTGTGTAAAAGTTGTTGAGTGTTAAAGACTTCTTTTTCTCTTCTGAACTTCCTGAGTCTGGGTAGCCATCATTAGCCCAGCAGCTTCTCAACTTTATCCTCACGCTCAGCAACTGTCTGTGGTCTTTTGGCTCCTGAGGTCTGAGGTCTGATTTTTTCCAAGGTCAAGCCCCCTTGTGAACCCCCTTGCTTGATCCTCTGCTTGAGGTTTCTTTACAAGTCTCAGGGCGCTGCTTCCACTGTCCTATACCCATCTGCACTGGTTCCCCACTCAGGGTTTCAGAGCCTTAGCTCGTGGCTGTGTCTGCCTCCACCCGTACCTCCTCCTGGGCCTGTGCTCAGTGTCCACGCTCAGAGTTTGTGTGCGATCTTTAGCTTTTTGGGGACCTAAGTCTTGCTGCTCTTAGGAACAGGCCCTGGAGCTGCCATTGATTAGATGGGTGCCCCAAACTTGCTCTATTTCTTTTTGGCTGGCTTTGGCTTTATAGGTGGTGTGTGTGGAGGGGTGAAAGGGGGTGTGGTTGCTCAGCCCTAGATTTAGTGAGAGCTGTTTCACCTCTTTATAGCATGGAAATGTCCCGATTCCACATACCTTCCACGCTGTACCCTGTTGTGGGGTTCTTCTGTTCGTCTGGACTTGTTTCTTTGTCCCCTTGAGGAGTCTTGTATGTTTCAGTCAGGAGAGGTTAAGAGCTGCTTTTTACTCTGCCGCCATCTTAACCCAGAACCTCTCCTATGCTTTTTTAAATGTTTTTCCATTTGTATTTCTCTTATAATGCTTATTTTTAGATATTTGTAATTAGTTAATGATCTGGGGGCTATCTTCCCTTCTATAATTTAAATATCTTGCTGTTCTATCTGTTATATCTCAACATATTTTTTTATTCCTGAGATGTTTAATCATTTCAGTCTATTTTCTCTTTATTTCCATATTACATGTATCGTGATTCATTTCATTTTTATTATTTCCCCTATGGACTAGGCCTCAAAGCTTTCTCAATATCCTCTTATACTACCCTTCACAAGGATTACAAGCCTTTTATTCTCTGCCAATGAAATCTTGTGAAAATAGAAGAGGTCTTAACTGGACTCTAGTTCCCTTCAATTTAGAGCCAATTGAAAAATATAGATACATGTGAGTCTTTATTTTTCTCTGTGCCTCATTTCTTTAGCTGAACTCTGAAATAACATAAAGAATTTCCAAACCATTGTTGCAGCCAGAGAAAATTTCTCCCTTTTGGTTTCCTATGGCATAAGAAAGAGTTGAGCAGAGAAATTGATATCATGTCTTTGGATTGTGTAATGCAACTCTGCTAGAATTTGGTGAGTACTACAGGAGGGAACACTGAGTAAATATGTTACTGGTTAGAGATTAATTTCATCAGTTATTTCCTCAGTTGTTATTCTTTCTAATTTTAATGGTGAGTATGTTAACAGTACAAATATTCTATTTTTTTATTCCTAATTTCTCTTTTGGAAGGGAAGATTTGAGAGGTCATCAAAATGTAGAAAATATCAAGCCCTCCAATTGTTGATCACATAATTATTTTTTTGTTTAATTTTTCTTTTTTTCCGAGATCAAACATCAATAATTTTTATACCCTTACCTTCCATCTTAGAATCAATACTGTGTATTGGTTCTAAGGCAGGAGTGGTAAGGCCTAGGCAATGGGGGTTAAGTGACATGCCCAGGGTCACACAGCTAGGAAGTGTCTGAGTCCAGTTTTGAACCTAGGACCTTCCATCTTTAGGCCAAGCTCTCAATCTACTGAACCACCCATCTGCCCCCCCAATAAAATGTTTAATGCTAAATTTATGACATTTTGTAATCTATGTTCCTTTCATCCTTTCCACCTCCATCCCCAATAAGGCAAATAATATGATATAAATTATGTGTATGTTATTATTCAATAAATATTTCCAGTTTTATCATCTTGTAAAATAAGACATATATTGCCTAAACTATAAAATATTCATAGATGAAATAAATTGAAGAAAGGTTTCCAACTAGATTTGGACTCCATTTATTTCATCTATGGTAGTGGATAAGGTTTTTCAGTATGAGTCCCTTGGAGTAGTTCTGGATCCTTGCCTTGTTTATAATAGTCAAATCATTCACAGTTGATCATTGTATACTATTGTTGTTACTCTATTCAGTGTTCTGTTTCTGCTCATTTAAATTTATGTTACTTTATAAGTGTGTCTAAGTTTTCTTATTTTTCATTTCTTATGGTATAATAGTATGTCATTGAATCATTTCATAATTTGTTCAGCCACTCTCCAATTAACAGACATCTGCTTAGTTTCTATTTCTTGGATACCATAAAAAGAGCTGCTATAAATATTTTAATACAAGTAGGCCCTTTCCCCACATTGTGATCTCTTTGGGATACACACCTAGTAGTGGTCTTGCTAGGTTAAAGAGTATACACAGTTCTGGGGCAGCTGGATAACTCAGTGGATTCAGAATCAGGCCCAGAGATGGGAGGTCTTAGGTCCAAATCTGACCTCAGATGCTTCCTAGCTATGTAAACCTGGATAAGTCAATTAAACCCATTGCCTAGACCTTACCATTTTTCTGTCTTAGAACCAATATATATTATTGATTTTAAAGTGGAAGGTAAGGGTTTAAAAATAAAAGAGTATGCACACTTTGATGATTCCAGACTACTCCTCAGAATGGTTATATCTTTTCACAGCTCTGACATGAGCATATTAGTGTCTCATTTTTTCCACATCCCCTCCAATATTTATCATTTTCCTTTTTTGTAAGATTTGTCTAATAGGTATGAGATGGTACTTCCAAGTTGTTTTACTTTGCATTCTCTAATTAAGAGTGATTTGCTGCATTTTATATGATTGAAGATAGTTTTTAATTTCTTCATCTGAAAATTGCCTGACCATGTACTTTGATCACTTGTCAATTGGGGATTGCTTTGTATTTTTATAAATTTGACTGAGTTCTCTATGTTTTTCAAAATGAGGCCTTGGTCAGAGACCATTTCTATAAAGATTTTTTTTCCTGTTTATTCTTTGCCTTTTAATCTTGGTTGCATTGATTTTGTTTGTGCAAAACCTTTGTAATTTGATTTAATCAAAGTTCTCTATTTTGCATATTGTAATGTTCTCTATATCTTGTTTGGATATAAATTCTTCCCTTAACTTTAGGCCTGATAAGTAAAGTATTTTTTGCCCTTCTAATTTGTTTATGGTATCACCCTTTATTTCTAAATCTCGCATCCATGTTGACTTTACCTTGGTATATGGATATGGTATTAGACTATGCCTAGTTTCTGCCATACTGTTTTCCAATTTTCCCAAAAGTTTTTGTCAAATAGTAAGTTGTTCCAAAAAGTTGGCTTTTTGGATGTGTGTTCATATGATTCTTAAATTTTTCTTAATCCTCCTTCTGGTAATGAATTGTCACCTCATTTTCTCTATATTTCTAAAAGTAGTGGTCTATAGATATTTATATGTAACAAATCCTTGTCTCATTTGGAGACTTTTTCTTTCTACCTCTCCTGTTATGCCTCAGAAAAGGACCTAGATTTTTGGACTTTTTGTTCATTTTTTCATTCTAGTTTTATGGAATAAGTTCATTATTTCCTGGGAGTGAACATTATGTCCTAAGAACCAAGTTGTGTGAAGCAAAATCATGAAAGTTGATGTTAAGCTGTTTAATAGGAGTCAAATATTCCTACTAAGAAGACAAAGGAAAAAATGAAGGTTCTTCTAGAGTAGCAAGCCATAGAAAAACATTGTTTCTGGCTATGTAGAAAGTGAGGAAATGCTGTTCAAAGAAACATAATAGCTCAATAAAAATTCTCTATGTTCTCAGGACTTCTGTTCTCTGAGGAGACATATTTCCAGTGTCTTTCTTGTAGGTGATGGCATATTAAGTTAAGTCATTTGGAAATATTTCCCCATAATATATACAACATTTATATAAATACACTGTAAAACCCTCTTTAGAGAAATAAAGATTTAGGTTCTTTACTTCCTGGCCTTGTGACCACTTATGCTTCTATATGGATGACATTATAAATGTCATCATTATTTATGATTGGTCATGAATTAATGACATTATAAATGGTACAGTAAAAGCCTCACTCAGCAACTACTTTATCTTTTTTTCCTCCTTTGGAACTTATGAAAATCTTTCCTGGGGCACAAGGACTAGTTCTGTACTCATAAATTAAGGAATAAGCATAGAAAATTCTGATCTAGTAAAAAAAGCATTAATTAAGCATTTACTAAATGACCAAAAAAAAAACAACAATCTCCCTGGAACTCTGGTAATCACTGGGAATAGAAATAATACCAGAAAGTAAAAGAGTATTTCTCTCAAGGTATTTAAATATTAATAGAGAAAGATGACATATAAAATAAAGTTGAAATGAAAGGAAAGTTATGAGATTGGATGAGGCAGAGAGATCTGGTAGACTATACTAGAGTCAAAAGTACAGAGTATAGTGGGTTGTATATATAGCTAGTGTCTAGACATTTTCTTTAAAGTGCAGGTTCTAGGAGGAGTTAGAGGAAAAAAAATGGGAGATACAGAATATTTTCAGTGTATGAAGTCCAAGGATGGAAGAGATTTCTAACGTAAAGAGGTTTATTTGCCATTATAGAAAGAGTTGAGAGTCTTAAGTGTGCAGCATGGAGAAGAATGAAACCATTGTTGTTCCAGTCATATTTAATATGAAAATAGTGGTAGTTACCAGCAAAGACATGATAACCTTTCAACATCAGGCTCTGTAGGAAAATTTATACTAACTCTCATGGTAAACACAGTGTTTTCCAATCTGTAAGGTCACCAGCAAACTCCCAGAGAAAGATTTAATTATCTACAGTGACTAAGAAACAGTGAAAAGGGGAAATTACTTTTATAAAAGCAAAAGTCACAAATGCCAATGACTGGATAGAAAGTAACCAGCATTTTTAATCCAAAATTTGATAGAAATTATTCTCAACAAAGGGACTCAGGGAAAACAGTACTAAAATTAAGTGAAAACTAAAGAACTTTATCCTAAAGAATGTCAAAGAACACATTATGGAAATAATCAAAAATTTCATTGACAAGAATGACAAGGAAAAAAATACTAGATTTTTTGGGATTCAGCCAAAGCAATACTTATGAGTAATTTTTTATCACTAAAAGCCTACATTGACAAAGTAAATAATGAGAAAATGATTGAACTGGGCATGAAACAAACAAAAAGAAAAACAAAAAAAAGACAATTAGAAAAATATTGAGGGAAAAATCCCCAACTAAACATTCAATTAGAAATCCTCAAGATCAAAGGAGAGATTAATAAAATTGAAAGAAGAAAAGTATTGAACCAATAAACAAGACAAAGAGTTGGTTTAATGAAAATATCAATAATATTAAAAAGCATTGGTTAATGATTAAAAAATAAAGAAAACCAAATTACTGGTATCAAAAATGTGAAGCACAAATTCACAACTAATGAAAAGGAAATTTAGAAATTATTAAGAATTATTTTGCCTAAACATATGCCAGTAAATGTATGAATGTTAAATATATACATACATATAAGTATATATATACCTATATATATATACAAATGTCTGAATTAACAGAAGAGGAAATAGAATATGTAAAAATTCTTATATCAGAAAAGGAAATTGAATAATACCCAATGAATTCCCTAAGAAAAAAACCCCAGGGAGAGATGGATTAAGAGGTGGAAAATTAAAAAAAAAACCATTTAAAGAACAATTACCCATCCTATGTAAACTATTTGGAAGAATAGCTTAGAAAAGAAGTATCAAATTCCTATATGACACAAATATCATGCTAATACCTAATCCAGGAAGAGGAAAAAAGAGAAAGAAAGCTATAGACCTATATCCCTAATGAATATGGATTTGACAATTTTAATTAAAATGGTAGCTAGAGGATTATAGGTATATATCACAAGAATCATACATCATGACTATGGTTATATAGTTATATGTGGTTATATATGTGGGTTATATATTATATGTTTATATAGGTGGGTTATATAATAGGAACTCAGGGATGGTTGAACATTAGGAAACTCTTCAGCGTAACTGAACACATAATAACAAAACCAACAAAAACATATGATTATCTCAAAAGATACAGAAAAATATTTTGAGAAAGTTTGACAGTCATTCTTATTACAACACTATAGGACACTGGAATAAGTAGAATATTATTCAAAATAAATAGTAACTGTCAAAAAGCACCAACAAGTAATATGTGGAATAAGGATTAAACTGGAAGCTTTCCCATTATGATCAAGGGTGAAGCAAAGATGCCCATTATCATCATAACTACACAATATTGTACTAGAAATGCTATTTGTAGCAATAAGAAAAGAAAAAATTGAAGGAATTGGCTTATGCAATGAGAAAATAAAGCAATCACTCTTCATAGATTATATGATCATCTACATAGATAATCCAGCAAAAAACTAATCCAATGAATTAACAACTTTACCAAAACTGCAGGACATAAAATTAACCCACATAAATCATTAACATTTCTCTTGAATTCTTTTGGTATGCTTTACTCTGTTATAAGAAAAGGATAAGTTATAATAAGAGATGATGGTCTGCAGGGGACAGATGCATGAGAAAAAGTTTCTGGAATGTTAGAAGGAGAGGTTAGGCTGGAACTGAGCAGATTTGCTATTTCTCTCTGGATGTACCTGGGGAGAGTGGCTGCCTATCTTTAGGTTACTGATCTTATCCTGTTTTGCTATCCTGCTTGCTGCCCTTGTTGTTATCCAGTTATGGTATTTCTCTTGGAAAAGAACCTTGTGATCTTGAACCAGATGTCTGCACTGACCGTAAGACAAGGTCTGGGTCCATTTGGACCTAGGACTTTCACTAAGCCCTGCCAAGTTTGTCACAGGCAATCACCTCTAATAATAACCAAGAGAAGGATTAGTGCAGGTTATCTAGAACAGGGACTGGGGTTATAACTTAATAAGTAGAGAGTAAAAAGAGTAGACAAATTAGATCTTTGAAGACCCTTTGTGAGGAGGTTTAGAACTAGGGTTTTGTAGCTAGTAATTAGTGACAGGGATTCCCCTTACCCTTAAACTCTCTATCTCTGGAAATAAATTCCATCTTTCAGTTATTATATCCAGCTGTGTGACTTGTAACTTTGTGTACTGGTTCCAGATCAGACTTTGCCCTGAGCAGGCTAACTGTTAGGCCAATCAGCCCACAGTGTAGAAACCTTTATACTAGCCCAAAGAAATCATCTAATCCCATCCTCAAAAGTACCCTATTACAACTCTAGATCAACTACCATTCTTCAGAGACATACCTTCCTTGCAGATATCTTGAGAAATGTCTTGAGCTATAGAATAATTTCACCATGTTCTTCTTTGTTTATTTGTTTTGTTTGTTTTTTGGTTCTTCTTTTCCAGATATCAAATTGAGGCATAATTTCAAAGTTGTTTAGAGGGGAATTTGAGAGATTTCAAGTAGTTTCTGCTTCTACTTTGCCATCACGATTCCAGCTTTTATTATATAATTTTAATATACATGATTTCCTTTAGCATAACAACCTATGAAATGGAATAGTTGTAGTAAACACATACACATACACACACAAACATTAAAGTCTTGCTTTTCCAAATTGATAGTTGAGAGAAAAATGAAGTTTTATTCTCTACATATGTTAAAATATGTACTGTAGACAAAGCACTTACTAGGTTAGACTTATAACATTTATTGGGTGCATTTTGTTATGGATAAAGGGGGGTACACTAAAGTTCAGGGGTGCTCTCCTCTTGCTCAGTGACAGAGGGGTAAAGGTGATTGAGGTAATAGGAGAGGATGAAAGGAATGGCTAAGTTTAGGGAGGAATGGACAAGGTGGTATTTGGATGGTAAGGGTACAGGTGAGGTATTCAAGAGAGGCAGCTAACACAGACTAGACTCCCAGACTAGAGATAAAGAATATTGGGGTAATAGGCTAAACCCTTCCAGGCAGGAAAGGTACTTTTACAGACACAAGGAATAGGGCCAGACAGAAGTGGTTTGAATCTGACTTGAGGGCTTTCTTGTCAGTTTCTCAAGTCCTCAAAGGAGGAATCACAAGGCTCCTCCCTGTCAATGAAACTGAAGGGATTCAGGCGGAAGTGTCAGGTAACTACTTCCTCCCAAGATGGATGCCTCCAGTTTTGCCTCAGGAGATAAAAGAGAATTATTCCTTCCCCTTCAGCCTTGCCTAATTTCTTCAACACAAAGATTCTCCAGAGGGTTTGATTAGGTAATCAAATATTTTATTAAAGTTTCAGGGTTGGTCTGGAATGAAAGAGGGGATTGGAGTTTCTGACAGCCACTAGGGAGGAACTCAAGATGGGGGAGGGTCTCAGGAATGGGTTAGACTGAGAGAGAACCTGCTCTCTCAGCCTGGGAAGATTTGGGTGCTTTAAGGTAGAGGGTATACTAAAGGGATAGTTTGAATTCAAGGATGTCTTACTTACCTTTTGGGGAAAACTAAACCCACAAAGTCTTTTCACTAAAAACCCAAAAGCCACCCTGCCTCCCACAGCCCCAGGAAAACAGAGAAGTAAAAACAGGGAAATAATATGGAGAAGGTCAGGGAGAGGTCCAGAGAATTTAGCTAGGTACAAATTATCCAAAGACAAGGCACAGGTCAAAGCAAACTGAAAGCCAAAAGGAGCTCTGGTTGATCCTTCCGCTCTGTTCAAGCTTCAGGGACCAACTGAACTTTCTCTCAGAATTCTAAGGCTTCTAACTGCCAGAAGTTTTCAGTTGGCCCCCTGCAAGAGAAAAACCTCTCTTGCATCTTTAGCATTACAATTTGTGTCCTCCATCTCATCTGCTTTTTTTCTTCAGTCCTAGTATGGTCTTTAAAAGAGGACAATTTTTTAATTGATTTTATTTTCATGCCAAATCAAAAGCAGTGACAGTGATCATGAGCTCTTTCCATTTCATAAACTATTTCATGAAACTTTTTTTTCAGAGACTTAAAGTGAAATAAAATCAGTTTTTGAATACAATGATATTCTATAGACAATAACTCTGGAGGATGGAAAACCCACAGAGTCTTTTTCTCACATTGATTCATATTGGACTCAGTGTAGAAAAAACTACAAATGGTTAACCTTCAGGCCACTGCTGTGATTACTTAACAGCATCCCTGCAATGACAGGCTAAGTTAGTTGAGTGCCTCTTTTTTAATATCCTAAGTGTTAGGTCTGCTAGCAATGATGAGCAGGTTTCATGAGAATGTTAAATTTAAGAATATATAAATATAATGGAGTTTCCTAAGGATCTGGAAGCAACAGATAAATTAAACCATAGTTTAGGACCTAAGACACATGTTCTTAAACTTTTTGTGACATACATTCTTTGTTAGTTTGGGAAAATGTCCTCAGAATCTTTTAAAATAAAATTTAAAAGAAATTAAATTTCACTCTAATTCAATTATCAAATTATCTTTAAAAGTTCATGAATGACAGATTGAGAGCATTAGTTGTAGGAAATACATTGCCATGTATATCTTGGATTTGATGGTTCTTTAGAAAGAAACTGAAGTGATATGCAAATTTGTAATAAGAATTTTATAAATATAGGGTGAAATTGGGGCAGAGTCAAGATGGCAGCTTTTAAAGGCAAAGAAAGTCAAGTCCTCTGTGAAAACCCTTCCATACCAATCAAAAAACAAATAGCTTTAAGGGTGACAGAAAACCAAAACCAACAAGAAGAGAGTGCTGTAGGACCCTTCTGTTTGTTTCAAACTTAAAAGGTATGAAGAAAAGTTTGAATTCCTATGTTTAAGGAAAAGAAAGAAGGAGGGTCACAGGGTCCCTCCTCCACCTACTCTGTTGAGACTAGGGCAGTACATGGGATTTCAGGGCAAGGACTCTAAGTAGGACAGAGTACCTTGCTACCACAACTATGCAAAGATGAGGATTCTGACCACAGCTGGCAAGAAGGCAGCTAGAGGAGAGAAGCAGAAAAAAGGGCATGCTGGTCACAGCTTTCAGCCACCACACCTTCATCTTGGGCCTCTGCCTCTAGAAGTTTTGGTCTCAGGATACATTCAGTTCTGTAGATCAGCTCAACTGGCTTAATCTAATTTATCAATTGTATAGAGGAGAAGCCTCCAGATATCAAAGAAGCTCAGTCTGACAGAGCTAGCAGAAAACGAGAGGAGCAGGGGTGCAGAGTAGACAGAGAACCAGGTTCAACAGTAAGACAAAGCCACAGGTCTCTCCTGATGGATCCAACCTGAAAGCCTCTGCTGGCACCTGGGAAGATCTGGCCTAAGGGCACATTAATACAACTGACCAGCTCCATCAGCCTAATCCAATTACTTAGCAGAGCAGAGAAGAAGTCACTTCATGGCAGAAAAGCCCAAACTCACAGATCCAGCAAATAAACAGAGGAGCAAGAATATAACAAATAAAGAGAGGGAAAGAAGGAAAAAATATGAGTAAATGACAGAAAAAGACAAAAATTACAATTGACAGCTTCTATTCGGGTAATGAACAAAAAGAAATAGAACAGAGGAGAACCAAAGAAGCCAGAGCAACATCTCAGGAACTCTAGCAAATAAGACTCAGGCTTTGGAAGAACTCAAAACCCAATGCAAAAAAAAATTAAGAGAGGTTGAAGGAAAATCATAAAAAAAACCTTAAAAAGCAAAATAAGTCATTTGGAAACAAGAGACATATTAACAAGAAAATAGTGCCTTGAAAGCAGAATTGACCAGCTCAAAAATGAGGCAAAGAAAGTAAAAGACAAATACAATGACCTACAAAGAAAAATAGATCAAAAGGAAAAGGAGAATCAAAAAGTCCTGGATGTAATTCTGTCTTTAAAAATTAGATTTGGATAATTAGAAGTAAATGATTTCACAAGGAAGAAAGAATCTATAAAACAACATCAAAAGAATGAAAAAATTGAGGAAAATATGAAACACTTCATAAATAAAATAACAGACCTGGAAAATAGATCCTGGAGAGATAATTTAAGAATTATTGGACTACTTGAAAATCATAATAAGTAAGGATAGGGTGGGAAAGGAAGTACAATAGGGATGGAATAAGAATGAGACTGACTAAAAGCAAAAAGTTGGAGGAGAGGATAAGAATAACATAAAAGGCAGATTCAAAGGAGGAAGTAAAAATGGAGAATACATAGACAGTAATCATAACTGTAAATGTGAATGGATGAATTAACACATAAATAGAAAGCAGATAGCAGAATGGATTAAAAACCAGAATCCAACCATATGTTGTCTACAAGAAGTGCACCTGAGGCGGGTACATATACACAGGGTAAAGGTAAGAGGGTGGAGCAAAATTTACCAGGCTACAACTGAGACAAAGAAGGCCAGAGCAGCAATTATGGTCTCAGACAAAGCTAAAGCAAAAAATAGACTACCCAAATTAATTAATTTATTTAGCACCATCCTTAACAAACTACAAAAAAAAAAATAAAAAACCTTTTTTACTGAATTAGAAAAAAAAAACATAACAAAGTTCATTTGGAAGAACAAAAGATCCAGGATATCAAAGGAAATGATGAAAAAAATGTGAAGGAGGGGGACCTAGCAGTACCAGATATTAAGCTGTACTATAAAGTAGTGGTCATCAAAACAATATGGTACTGGTTAAGAGACATAAGGGAGGATCTGTGGAATAGACTTGGGATGAATGACCTCAGCAAGACAGTATATGATAAACCAAAAGATCCTAAATTTTGGGACAAAAATAAAATATTTGACAAAAACTACTGGGAAAATTGGAAAACAGTACTGGAGAGATTAGTTTTAAATCAATATCACACACCCTACATAAGATAAACTCAGAATGGGTGAATGACTTGAATATAAAGAAGGAAAATATAATTAAATTAGGTGAACAGAACCTGTCAGATCTTTGGGAAAGGAAAGATTTCAGAACCAAGTAAGAGTTAGAAAAAATTACAAAATGTAAAATAAATAATTTTCATTACATTAAATTAATGTTTTGTGCTAACAAAACCAATGCAACCAAAATTAGAAGGGAAGCAACAAATTGGGAAAAAATTTTTTTTATAACAAATACATCTGATAAAGGTCTAATTACTCAGATCTATAAAGAGCTAAATCAATTGTACAAAAAAATCAAGCCACTCCCCAATTGATAAATGGGCAAGGGACATGAATAGGCAATTTTTTTAAGATAAAAAAATCAAAACTATCAATAAGCACATGAAAAAGTGTTCTAAATCTCTTATAATTAGAGATACACAAATCAAAACAATACTGAGGTATCACCTTATACCAAGCAGATTGGCCAACATAACAGCAAAGGAAAGCAATAAATGTTGGAGAGGATGTAGCAAAATAGGGACATTAATGCATTGCTGATTGAGTTGTGAATTGATCCAACTATTCATGATGACAATTTGGAACTACATCCAAAGGACTTTAAAAGACTGCCTGTCCTTTGATCCCTTACCACTGCTGGGTTTATGTCCCAAAGAGATAATAAGGGAAAAGACTTGTACAAAAATATTTATAGCCACACTCTTTGTGGTGGCAAAAAATTGGAAAATGAGGGGATGCCCTTCAATTGGGGAATGGCTAAACAAATTGTGGAATCTGTTGGTGATGGAATAGTATTGTGCTAAAAGGAAAAATGAACTGGAGGAATTCCATGTGTGAAGATGGGATTAAATCCACCATGCCCATTTTTTTATTTAATCAACAGAAGCATATACACCCCATTTATACTTAAATGGGAGAAGTCTGTAACCCACATGTGAAAGTGGCTAATGAATTAAAATTGACTGACTGCTCCTTGGGCATTCCTAAGCAAAGTGTTAGCCTGTAATTTATACACATAAAATGGAAGGAAGGCACAGGAAGTGACAAAAGGAATGGTCTTTAAAAGTGGTCAGAACTTCCTGGGAAGTTTTCTTTTGCCTTGAACTCTTTTGCCTGAAGGAACTTTAGCTGAGGACCTTGGACTGCTTTCTTTTTGAACTACCATGTGGGTTAGTGAAAAAGACTGACTCCTTCTTGGATTTTCTGAAAAGGGACTATCCTGAGGAGAGTCCTCTCTTCTTGGAGAGGTTTCATGGCTGAAGCCCTTGCTTTATTCATCACCAGACCTTTGGCTCAAGTCTGTGGCCCCTCTGGCTAAGGACTAATTAGCTCTTCCTGGGTTGAAACAGGCAACAGGCAATTTGAAAGCAAAATACTTAGTGTGTTATGTTAGATATCTTGGCCTATCCTTTGTCTGATTTTCTTACTTTCACTCTCTCTTCCTATTTGTAAATAAACTACCATAAAAGTCATTCCGACTTGCATCTTTCATTTGGAATTAAGTATTTAATTCCTGTCAACCCTACTCTCCTAAATAATTTAGTCCAAACATAATTTTACCCTTTACACACGTGAACTGGAACAACCTC
Source organism: Gracilinanus agilis (assembly GCF_016433145.1). Lineage (NCBI taxonomy): Eukaryota > Metazoa > Chordata > Mammalia > Didelphimorphia > Didelphidae > Gracilinanus > Gracilinanus agilis. The sequence continues at coordinate 75,496,859 of NC_058131.1, forward strand.
CAGGAATTGATGCAGAGTAACCATGAAAACCTTATACATAGAGACAGATACACGGTGGCACAATAAAATATAATGGACTTCTCTACTTGCAGCAATGCAATCATCCAAGACATTTCTCAGGGACTTATGAGAAAGAACACTATTCATATCCAGAGAAAGAACTGTGGAAGTAGAAACATAGAAGAAAGACAACTGTTTGATCACATGGGTCAATGGGGATATGATTGGGGATGTAGACTCTAAACAATCGCCCTAATGCAAATATTGATAATATGGAAATGAGTCTTGATCAATGATACATGTAAAACCCAGTGGAATTGTGTGTTGGCTATGGGAAGGGGTGGGAAGAGGCAAGGGAAGGAACATGAATCATGGAACCATGGAAAAATTTTCTTAATGAATAAAATTAAATTAAAAAAAATTTTAAATAAATGGTTGTTCCTGAGTGACCTTGAAAAATTGAAAAAATAAAGCAAAAATAGATCTGATTAAAAGAGATAAGGAAGGTAATTACATCTTGATGAAAATTACTATAAGAAAGTAAGAAATATCAATACTCAAAATATGTGCAACAAATAGTATAGCATTCAGATTTCTAAAGGAGAAACTAAATGAGCTTAAGGAGGAAATGAATAGTAAAACCATAATAGTGGGAGACCTCAAACACCCCCTATCAGAATGAGGTAAATCAAACCAAAAATAAATTAGAAAGAAGTAAGGGAAGTGAATAAAATGTTAGGAAAAATTAGAGCTAAATAATATCTGGAGAAAAATGAATAGAGATAAAAAGGAATATACATTTTTTCAGGAGCACGTGGCATATATACAAAGAATGATTATGTACTAGGGCATAAAAACATTGCAAAGACAGGTAGGAAAGCAGAAAAAATAAATAAATTTTTAGACCATAATGCAACAAAAATAATCATTAATTAGGGTATATAGAAAAGAAAATTAAAAATTAATTGGAAAATAAATAATCTAATTCTTCAAATCTGTGGGTCAAAGAACAAATTAAAGAAACAATTGTTGATTTCATTGAAGAGAATGAAAATGAGGTAACAACTTATCAAAATCTATGGAATGCAGGCAAAGCAGAATTCAGGGGAAATTTTATATCCTTGGTAGCATATATCAACAAATCAGAGAAGGAAGAAATCAATGAATTGGGTATGAAACGAAAAATAAAAACAACATCTAGAAAGAGAACAATTTAAAAATACTCCGATAACAACTAAATTGAAATCTTAAAAATCAAAAGAGAAATTAATAAAATTGAAAGTAAAAGAAGTATTGAACAAATAAACAAGAGTAAGGACTAGTACTTTGAAAAATAGGTAAAATGGATAAAGTACTGGTTAGTCAAATAAAAAAAGAAAAAAGAAAATCAAAATAACATTATTAAAGAATAAAAGGGAACCCTCACCTCTAGAGAAGAGGAAATTAAGGTAGTTATTAAGAGCTATTTTGCCCAATTATATGGCAATAAAAATGACAATCTAGGTATAATGGATGAATATTTACAAAAAAATTAATTGCCTATGTTAACAAAAGAGGAATTAGAATACTTAAACAATCCCATCTCAGAAAAAGAAATTGAACAAGCCATCAAGGAACTCCCTAAGAAAAAAAACCCCAAGGCTAGATTGATTCACTAGTAAGTTCTATTAAACATTTAAAGAACAACTAATCTCAGTACTATACAAAATATTTTACAAAAAAAGCAAAGGAGTTTTATCAAATTCCTTTCATGACACAAATATGGTACTGATTCCAAAGCCAGATAGACCAAAAGCAGAGACCAAAAACAGAGAAAGAAAACTACAGATTTATCTCCTTAATGAAATTAGATGGCAAAATCCAAAATAGAATACTAGCAAAAAGACTACAGCAAATTATCATGAGAATTATTCATTATGACCAGGTGGAATTTATATCAGGGATACAATGATGGTTCAATATTAGGAAAACCACCCACATAATTGACCATATCAACAAGCAAGCCAACAGAAATCACATAATAGCTAATATAATAAAAATGACAATCCTACCCAAATTAATTTACTTAGTGCCATAACTATCAAACTACCAAGAAACTTTTTATAGAATTAAAAAAAAGTAACAAAGTTCATTTGTAAGAAGAAAAGATCAAGAATATCAAGGGAAATTATGAAAAAAATGTGAAGGAGGTCTAGCAGTACCAGATATTAAACTGTAGTATAAAGAGGTGATCATGAAAACAGTATGTTACTGGCTGAGACAGAAGGGTGGATCAATGGAATAGATTTGAAGTAAATGACATCCGCATGATAGTGTATGATAAATCCAAAGATCTTAGCTTTTGGGACAAGAACTAATTATTTGACAAAAATTCCTGGGAAAATTGGAAAATAGTATGGGAGAGAGGAGGTTTAGATCAACATCTCACACCCTATAACAAGATAAATTCAGAATGGTTAAATGACTTAAATAGGAAGAGGAAAATTAAAAGTAATTTTGGTGAACATCTATGGGAAAGGAAAGAATTTAAGACCCAACAAGAGTTAAAGAATATTGCAAAATGTAAAATGAATTATTTTGATCATATTAAATTAAAAAAAATTTTTAACAAAGCAAACCATTGGGAAAAAAGATTGGAAGGAAAGCAACAAATAGAGGAAAAATCTTTATTTAAAAAACCTCTAGAAAAGGTCTAATTTCTCAAATTTATAAGGAGCTAAGTAAGTTGTACAAAAAAATCAAGCAATTCCCCACTTGATGAATGGTCAATGGACATGAATTGGCAGTTTTCAGATAAAGAAATAAAAACTATCAATAAACACGTGATAAAGTGTTCTAAATTTCATAATTAGAGAGATGCAAATCAAAACAACTCTGAGGTACCTTCCCCTACTGAGCAGATTGGCTAATATGACAGTAAAAGAAAATAATAAATGTTGGAGTAGTTGTGGCAAAATTGAGACACTAATGCATTGCTGGTGCAGCTGTGAATTGATCCAACCATTCTGGAGGGCAGTTTGGAGCTATGCCCAAAGATCTTTAAAAGACTGCCTACTCTTTGATCCAGCAATATCACTGGTGGGGTTGTACCCCAAAGATATAATACGGAAAAATACACATACAAAAATTTATAGCCATACTCTTTGTAGTGGCAAAACATTGGAAAATGAGGGAATGTCCATCAATTGGGGAAAGACTGAAGAAATTGTGGTATGTGATGGTGATGAAATACTATTGTGCTGAAAGGAATGATGAACTGGAGGAATTCCATACTAGTAGCAATGCAGTGATCTAGAACAATTCACCAGTGGGACTTATGGGAAAAAAAAAAAAACCACTAATCATCTCCAGAGAGAAAACTGTGGGAGTACAAATGCAGAAGAAAAACATATGATTGATCACATGGTTTGATAGGGATATGATTGGGGATTTTGACTTTTAGTAATCACTCTATTGCAATATTAATAATAGGGGAATAGGTACTGGACAATGATACATGTATAACTTAGTTGAATTGCTGGTCAGCTCAGGGAGGTGGGAAGAAAGAGGGGAGACCAAGAACATGAATCATGTAGCCCTGCAAAAATATTCTAAATTATTTAAATAATTAAAAAATAACCTAAAAGTAAAAAAAAAATTGGTGAAATTGAATATAATGATTTTTTTATTTATATTAATACATATGGTTTAGTACTCTCTACTAGATAGCATCTGATTACACAAATAAGTAAAAAACATAACCTCTATATTGAAGCATTTTTAGTCCAAATGCTGAAAAAGATGTAAACTTATAGACATTTTATCTACAATAAAATATTTAAATATATAATGAGAGAACTATTACTGTCTGAACATTTCCATATGAATTTTATAAGAAATAATTATAGCAGTATTTCAAAGAAAATTTTAAAGATTTAGTCTAGGTAATTTAAAGGAAATCTTTCTGAAGACAGTAAGATCTGACTTGGTCCCTGAAAGATATGAACAAGAAGATAGAATAATATATACCTTAATAATGGAAGCAAGAAAATAAATGCAGACTATTTTCCACAGAATGAGCAGGCCTGCTCCTAAAATACTGATAAAGGGAGAGAGAAAGAGCTGGTGAGAAGAGAAATGCCAGTAATGACAAGAATTGATATGTACATATCATCTGTTTTATAAAGAATTTACATACAATTAAAACTGATTTCATACTCACAGCCTGGGAGGTCTGTTGCTAATCACATCAATGTCCTTATGTCTGTACATATATACAAATGACTCACAATTCTATATATTTGGTCCTAGCATCTCTCTTAATCCCAGGATAAACATTATTAACAAGCTGGTGGACATTTTGAATTACAATGACACATAGGGACCAATAACTCAAAATGTACATTTGTATTGCATCATCTTCCTCAAAAACCTACCTCTTCTTCAAACCTCCTCTTTTGGTTGTAAGGGACTAACACCTTTCAGTAATGAAGGTTCACAACCTTGACAGTCATTCTCAACTCCTCACTCTCCTTCATTCCCCAGATAAAATAATTTTTTTATGCATTAACAACTCTAATTCCATTACAAAAATTGTGTTCCTCTTATTGTCTACAGTTATGTGGTTAACACTCCAATTACTTTAAAAATGAGCTATTGAATTAGTTTCCTAATTGTTAACACTGACTGAAGTCTCTACCATTCTTAAAAAAAATTCTCTTTTTGACAAATTAATTTTACAAAAACTCAAGTAGAAGCAAACCAACCCCTTGCTCTATAAATTCAAAAAGATTTTATTACTCCTAGAATTACTTGTCTCTCTGACATTTTATGTTCTTTAGGTGTGGTTCCAAGATTCGTTTCTAATCAACTGACACTTGACACACTCTATAGTCCAAATACAATACCATATTTGCTCTTCCTCAAACACTATATTCAATTTTAAGTCTTTGACTTTGCATTATAAGTTTAAAAATTAATATTCAGTCCCTCCAAAGTATGATATTTATAAGGATTTATTAAAACGTGGGGAAAGAGTCCCAACTCACCCTTCACCAAGTCTCCTTTGGTGACAAAAGCCTCTGTAAGGATGCTAAAAAAAACTCATTTCAATACAGCCCGCAAAAATCAACAACCAATAGGAAAAGGCTTAAGGAATTATGGGTATGGTGAAAGGGAGTTTTGTAATGTAGTTTAAAGGGGTACATGGTCTTTTCAACTTTACATTCCCCCCTGTGATCTTTTGGGAGACCAGTCTCCCCAATGGATCATGAAAACATAACCAAATTAGTTTACAACAATTAGGAGATAAAAGGGAAATAAAAGGGAGAAAGAACAAAATCAATGTTTGGTGTATTGACAAAAGGCCATTTAGTGGGCAGTCCTCCATCTGACATAAAAGTGTCCATCCAAAATAAATACATTCAACTCCCCCAAAGTTCAAATTCGTCATGTCTCGAAGTTCACTCTGGATCTTCTGGTGCAGTGTGTGGTATCTGCAAGCATCTTCATGGTGCCTTCTGGATTCTGGGAGGTAGTCTTCTGTTCTAAATTAAGATCAAATTCAAGTCCAAATTCACAGCAATAACATAGTCCCCCATGAGGAGAATAACTTTAAATTACCCCCTGAGGAAAATACAGGGATACACATGGGAATCACACATGTAATACATGATTAAGGCATAAGCTATATGAATCAATTTTCAAAAACATCAAATAGTCCAAAGAAAAATAAAAAAGAAAAAAAGGAGGGAAAAATCGGATATTAAAAAAATGCGAAGAAAGGAAAAAAATTCAAGGAAAAAGAAAAAGGAAAAAATTCACAAATCACAACAGATTCTTGTAGTAATTCATGTCCTATAAGATTTTCAACAACAATCACTCACTAACCCCATTTAGCAGCCTGGACTACAATAAGTTATCACATCATGAATGAAATAGAAAAGAAAGAGACTAGATCTCGAGACAATTGGGAAATAGCATTTCCCAGTGCAATTCTTTTCTTCACTTTCAGAGATAATGGAGCCAGAACAATCGATTTTGAGTACTTGATATAGAGTGTGGTACAAGGAAGTCCTACAACTTAACATATGCTAAGCACCGCCACCTTGAGTCTCACACAGGATCAAGTCTTTGCATAGAATGTCATCAATCCCTGTAGGATTAGTTTGGTCTCTTTCCTTTTATGTGCTCATTTGGCATTTTGCAGGTCAAAAGTCTGTGCTGCTTTGTGGTCTGATTATCCTTGGATTAGACATAGTCATCTAGCAAAAGTCTTATAATAATTAAATAACTAGTGGCAGGTATCTAGAGTCCAAAGCTTTTTGGGTATAAATTTATATGCTAGGCAAATGGACATCTTAGCTTTTTTATTGCAAAAATCAAAAAAGTCGAAAGTCTATTTAATGCTGGTGATGTGCTTCAAATGTAAAAAAAAAAATGAGAGAAAAGAAAGAAAAATCAAATAATGTATTGTACATGTAGGAGGAAAAAAACAAAAAAAAAACAAAAATATTAAAAAATGTGTAGTTTACACAAACACAGAGGTAAAGAACAGAGATTAATTTCCAAAAAATAAGATTCATTCCCTCTTTAACTTGCCATGATCCACAATGTGAGTGCAAATGAGATAGATAAAGTGATGTGAGTGCAAATGAGGCATATAAAGCAATAATATATTCAAGAAAGTACAAAAGGAATGACAAAAAGCATAAAATGTTTTGAAGGACACATCAGGTCAATATTGGTCACTAATACAGATATTCTGTTGTGAGGTACTATATGTATTGTTCAAGTACAAGGATCAATCAAATAAATTGCAACAAAATACTGCAAATCCAGCAATAGAGCATTGAGAGTTAGAGTCCCTTTGTGATTGCCAAACTGTAAGTTTTAAAATTAATATTCAGTGTCTCCAAAGTATGATATTTATAAGGATTTATTAAAATGCGGGGAAAGAGTCACAACTGACCTTTCACCAAACCTCTGGTACCAAAAGCTAAAATAAATGGGCTGAAGTAGAATCTATTATGCTTCGGATGAAGTTAAAAAAAAAAGATTGGAGTAGCAATCATGATCTTAGACAAAGCAAACACAAAAACTAAACCCAAGAGAACGAAATAAACAGGAAAATGATTTTGCTAAAAGATATCATAAACAATAAAAAATATCAATTCTAAAAATATATGAACCAAATGCCAAAGTATTCGAATTCTAATAGGAAAGATTAAATGAGTTAGAACAACAAAGAATAAAATTATACTATTAGGGCCCCCAATTTATCCCCTTCTTAGAACTAGATAAATCTAAACATAAAAATTAAAAAGAAATTGAAGTAATGAAGAACATTTTGGAAAAATTAGATATGACAGACCACTATGGTGGGGGGACTGAGAGGGAATAAAAAAGTTTACATCTTTTTCACTGCTGTACATGGACCTTCCCCAAAACTAATTGTTAAAAAGTTCTTTTTGCCTCGAATAACTAAATCAAGGTAAAAAGGTTAAAGTACAAAATGTATCCTTTTGGGAACAAAATGCAATAAAAATGGAATTGAAATAATGGGCCTTGAAAACAGAGATTAAAATTAATGGTAAAATACATAATTGAATTCTAAGTATGAGAACAAGTTCTCTAACAAATATTGATGAAAATTTTTAAATAAAATAAACATGATTATCTTAATATATCACAAACATTATACAATATGATGAAGAATGCAGAGGTGGTTCAATATTAGGGAAACAATAAGAATAATTGACTACATAAATAAAACTATACAATTATTTCAAATGAAATCACAAAAGTTTTTGTTAAAATAAAATGTCCATTCCTATTAAAGCTGTTAGAAAGCCTAGAATAAATCTTTTTGCTAAAAGGTTAAGTAGTATCTATATAAAACTAAGAGCAAATATTATCTGTAGAAGGATAACCTGGAAGACTTCCCAAAAAGATCTGGGGTAAAGCAAGCATATGCATTATCACCATATTTATTCAGTGTCATAGTAGAAATGCTAGTCAAAACAATAAGATAAGAATAAGTAATTGAAAGAATAAAAATAGACATCAAAGAAACAAATCTAATGCTTTTTGCTGATTTGATGAACCCTAGTGAATCAATTAAAAATAATCAAAACAAATAACAACTTTAGCAAAGTTGCAGGATATAAAATAAATCTCCAAAAATGATCAGTGTATGTATATATATATACATATATATATATACGTATATGTATATATATATATATGTATATATAAAACCAGGAAAATTTCAGCAGGAAGTAATCGAAAGAGAAATAAGTGTAGTCAATATACAAAACTTGAAAGTCTACTTGCCAACTCAAGCCCACAAACTATATGAACAATATTACAAAATGCTTCACATACAAATAATGACATAAAAAAGCAACCGGAGAAGTATCAATTGCTCAGAGGGAGGCATATATGATATATTTAAAATAATAATCTACCTAAATTAATTTACTTCAGTTTCATAACTATAAAAATACCAAATAATTATTTTGTGGAACTAGCAAAAATAATAACAAAAATGCATCTAGAAGAAAAAAGCATCAAGAATATAAAGGAAATTAATTAAAATATGAAGGGAAACTTCCTAGTAATATCAGTTTTCAAACATTACTATGAAATAATAATTGTAAAATAATATGATACAGGCTAAAAATAATATGGTTAGTCAGTGTAATATATTAAGTATACAATATGTATTAGTGAAGAACCCAGAGAAATCTAGTGCATAATAATACCAAAGATCCAAGTTTTAGAGGCAGGAAGTCATTATTGGTAAAAACCGTTGGAATGATTGTAAAGCAATCCATCAAAAACTAGAGTTAGAATAAAATATCTCTCACTGTATACCAAGATAAAGTCAAAATAAATTATTTGTCATAAAGGATTGTATCATAAGTAGACTAAGGGAACATGGAAAATTTAACACATTGGATGTATGTATAAGGGAAAAGTCTAAAATCCAACAAATGATAGAGCTGGTCATACGATATAAAATAGATAGTTTTTGGTTACATGAATTTAAAAAGTTTTGCACAAATAAAACCAATGCAATCAACACTAGAAGGATAGAAGGAAATAGGAAAAAAATGAACATAACTTTTCCTTCTGATAAAGGCTTCATTAATCAAATATATAGAAAACAAAGCCAAATTTATTCTCTAATTGATTTTACCTAATTAATTTTATTCTCTAATATCCTCTAGTTGATAAATGATCAAAGGAAATGATTCAGCAGTTTTCACAGAATAAATCAAAGCTAACAATATTCATTTTTAAAATGTACTTAATCTTTATAACTTTATAATAAATTAAACCAACTCTGAGATATGACCCCTTGACTATCAAATTGACTAACATGACATTTAGGAAAAAATTATATAAACTGGCAGAGATGTGAGAAAATAATACACTATTTTTACTGTCAGTGGAATTGTGAATTGGTCCAAACATTATGGAGGACAATTTGGAAGTATGCCTGAGGGGCTATAAAACATTGCATGCTAGATTTGGAATTGAAAGAGATTAAAGAAAAAGGAAAATAAACTACACGTACAAAATATTTTAGCAGTTCTTTTGTGGTGGCAAAGAACTGGAAGTTGACGGAATGTTCATAAATTAGGGAATGACTAAGCAGGATGCTCTCTATTAATATGAAGATATACTATTGATCACTAAGAAATGGTGAGGAGGATACTTTCCAAACATCTTATAAAGACTTATATGAATTGATGAAAAATGAAATGAGCTGAACCAGGATAACATTCCATACAATAACAATCCCATTTCTAAGTTATCAACTGTGAAATACTTAGCTACCCTGATCAATACAATGAGTCAAAACAATTCAAAAATACTCAATTAAAATACTACCCACATCCTGAGAGAGAAGCAGAGAACTCTAAGGGTTGTTATAGGAAGTTATAGAGTAGGTATAGATTTAAGTTAGGACAGAAAGCTAACAGCCTTGAAGCAAGCTCTGGACTCAATGAATGAACATTCCATGAATGGAATAAAGCCAGAGGTTTGAAAAGGAGAGAGAGTTTTCTTGGATAGGGGAAGAGAAGGAGAGTGTATCTGTGGTCCAGCTTGCTGAAATACTAGGAGCTGTGAAGTTTGGGGATTTACAGAGGATTAGAGAGAAGATACCATCAATTAACCCAGCCTAGGTAGAGATAAGGTCTAGATCTACAGCTGGTGGATGGCTAATAGATAACCTATATTCCCTACTGCTTCCTTTGGACTTTACTGGCTGTGCAAGTATTTGATCCTGGTTCCTGTTATCATCTTAGAGCAGCTTGTACCTGTGCAGTGAGCCTTCTCCAATATAGTTAGAGCAGTCTGCAGTATAGTAGAGTAAAGCCAGCTGACCTCTTACATTATCAGGCAGTTGGGCTGTTTCCTTAGTGTAGAAACCCTTCACCCACTTTTCCAATTTACCAGTTTATTTATAATAAAACCAGTTTATTTATACTTCCTGTGTCACCTCTAAGTATTATCCTGTCAGTCCTTTCTTAGTGGCGTGTGGGAGTGTCCCCAGTTTGTTTGATTCACTGGCTGCCAGTCCAGTTTGTCCCTTCTCCCTTAGTTCCCTAGTTACTTTTTTCAGGGTAGATGAAAGAATATTAATTTTTGCTTTATTTATTTTATTTATTAGCTCAAGCTCACCTCACTGGAAGATAGCACAGCATAATAGATCCACATTTAACAAAACTTAGCACGAACATCTTATACCAAACATTTATTGCATATTTTATTAGGAAGAAAAGATACAAACCAAATACTAGTATATTTACCCAAAACAAAACATAATCATTAGTAGCACAATAGCATGGACACTTAGAAAATAAAACAAATTTGACTTGTAAGTAAAGAAGTTAATATTTTCTTGGTTTATGGAACAAAGAATTGGATGCTAACTAGTAAGAGTAGTAAGAATAGCTCTCTTAGGTATGGTATGATGCTTGTCATAAAGGCAAAAGGACTTTGAGTATCAATGAAAGCCAAGGCAACCCTAACAATAAGCCTATGCAAAAGCTCAGAGGAAATGCCTTGTCAGGAAGGCAGTTTTAGTAACCCTAGGATTGAATCACCTGATTGGAGGAAAAAGACCACTGAGTAAAAGTCATCTTAGCTTCTATGCTAAAGCCATGGAGAAATGTCTGCCTATGAAAAAACGCTATGGTCAACACACACAGCATAATCTGAGACATACTCTGAAAAAAGACCTAGTAAAAAAAATGAAATTTCAAAAGCTCCATGTCCAAGGAAATTGAACTATAGCAAAATAGTTTAGTTTTCAAACCTTACACAATCCATACAAATCATATACTCACTTATTTTGCCTTCATTTGTTCAATTTATATAAAAAAGGAGGAGATGTAGCCCACAGTAGTGAAAGTAGGCCCCAATAAAATCAGCATTGGAATTGCCAAAAACATAGTCTGCTTCTCAGCATAAGAAAAGCAAACTTTTCCCCTTCACAAATATTGTATGTTCATCCAAGAAATCACTGGTGCAGGAATTCTATGAGAAATTTAGCCAGGTAGTTACTCATTGACATATTGAATTATCACCTATAGAAAACTCTGTTTAGAACCACTAAGGTCATCTAAATCCATTGTATGTATCTTGCAAATCATTACTAACCATTGTCTCTGCAAAAAACTTACCTAATCCCTTAGCCTATGTCATTTTCTCTATAAAGTATGTACCCCAAATCATTAAACTTCGTCACTGATCTGCAAGAGGATTCTTCATGTCTCTCTGGCAGTTTGATCCTCTTGCAATCCCAGAATCATTTCTTGTGTCCTGGTTCATTGACCCACAAAAAATTTGTAGACTTGGTCTTTACAGTATAACTAGTAAGTAATAGGATGTCTTTAATGAACTTTGACTTATTAAATTCCTCTGACTCATTAAGAACAGTGTAACATTCAAGGGAAGAAACTCAAGGAGAAAGTCTCAAACATAACCTGTCTCAGAGATCTCAGCTCAAGGGTTACCTGTTTCAAGAATCAAATTTCTAATGAAGATTGATATTCAAATGAATATAGAAATCTCTTTTAACTAAGGGGAAAATAGGAGAGGAAGGAGATTAAGGAAAATTGAGGTGTGATAAGAGGAAGGAAAGATCTAGGGAGGAAATTGTCTGAAGCAAAAATGGCTTTTGATGAGGCTCAGAGACTCATCAAGAGAGAGAGAGAGAGACAGAGACAGAGAGAGAGAGAGACAGACAGTCGGAGACAGAGACAGAGAGAGAGAGAGAGAGAGAGAGAGAGAGAGAGAGAGAGAGAGAGAGAGAGAAATGGAAGAAAATGGGATGGAGGGAAATGCAGAGTTAGTAATCATGAGTCTAAATGTGAATTTTCCAAGTTGCCCCATAAAATGAAAGCAGATAGAAGAATAAATTAGAAACTAGAATCCCAAAATAAGTTCATTACAATAAGCATTCTTTTTAAAAGAATTAAGATAGTTTATTTTCCCAATTACACATAATAATAATTTTCAACACACATTTTTTGAAGTTATATGATCCAAATTGTTTCCCTTTATCTCTCTCCTTTCCCTTTTTGGGCATAGTAAGCAATTTAATCAGCATTATATGTGTATTATCATGCAAAACATACTTCCATATTTGTCATTTTTGTAACAAAATACCAACATATAAAAGCCAAAATCCTAAGTTAAAAAGATAAAAAAAAACAAAAGTGAAAAATAGTATGTTTTGGTCTACATTCCAATTATAACAGTTCTCTTTCTGGAGATGAATATCATTATTTGTCATATATCCTTTAAAATTGTACTAGATTGTTTTATTTTTGAGAACTAAGCTTTCATAGTTGATCATTATACAACCTTTATTATCATTGGTCAATGTCTTTTATTGGAATTGTACCCAATACTTGAGGATAAAAATCCTCTTCTTACCAAAGCATAATAATTCAAGATTGCCACTTCCTGTGTAACCATAGATTTGTATTTGTATGGATACATAGAAGTCATTTAATTAAAACTAATTTTAAATATAGTGAAATGAAGCACAGAGAACTTAGAACATTTATCCCTAAACACACATGTAGTAAATTGTAGAGATGGAATTTGAATTCAGATCTTCTGATTGAATATCTTGTACTCATTCAAATTTGTCATTCCTTCTATATACATCATTATAAAACAAATAAAAACAATTAATAGATAACATTAGGTTTTTAGCTATAATTTTTACTTATATTAGTTAGAAGCTAATTAATATTTATTCATAATGACTGTACAGTCTTCTATCTGAGTTGCTTCCCCCTTCCCTATATGGTATCTGGTTTTTTGTGTTTTTTTTTTAACCAGGTTACCCATTTTTTTTTCCTTCAGTAAATATGCAATTAATGTTTGGGGCCAGTTGTGAATATATTTATCCATTAAAATGGTCATTTCACTTTCTTTTAAAATTTATTTATTTTTATTTGCTATATTAATGTATCTAGTTCACCTCTCCTTTTTCTCCCTCCCATAATAAAGGAGCCATCATTAAAAAAAAAGGTATGTGTGTGTGTATATATATATATATATATATATAACTATGTCATTTATTTCTGTTTTTCATTTATTCCTCTGGAGGTGAACACACACAAATCATTCTTTAAACAATATTTCTGTTACTGTGCATAATGCTCTCTTGGTTCTTCTCATTTCACTTTTCATAATGTCATCTTATAAAATCTTGTCTAAAATATTGGCATCATAGGATTCTGATTTTCCTATTTGGTATATAAGCTATGATTTCCTATGCATTTGTCATTTGAAAAACTAAAGTGTATTACATTTCCATTTATTAAAAATCAGTGAGAGAAATGCTAATGAGAAAGAAAAGATTCTGGAAACAATCTATGAGTATACAGACTTCAGACCATCAAAGACTATTTTAGAGGTTCAATCATTCTACCAGTTCTGAATCATTATAACTATTTTCTATATTTGTCCATATTATAAAAAATAATTAAAAAGGAATTATTTATCCAATGCTTTCCTTGCAAACTAGGCACACTATGGTTATTACATTCTTTTGGTGCAATAAACCTCTTAGAAGAAATACCATTGTCTGCCATGAACTTTTTATAATGAACCAATAGTATCACTTAGTCATCACTGCATTCCTTTTATGAATTCAGTAAACATTCCTTTATCAATTTATTTGAGAATTTTATTGAAAGTCAAATCAAATTTTCTTGGCTATAGTTAAAATAATCTCTTCATAAAAATTATATTGTCAACTCCCATTGCCATCCTATTCCCCTTTGTTCCTTGATTTTTCTAATATAATTCACAATGTTTCCATATTCATAGAATCAGATTATTTTTTTAAATTTAAAGGGACAGAAATTGATTTAGTTTAGTGATTTGAACAATTTAAGTATATTTGTGTTTTCATTTATTCTTTATTCATTTAAGTTCTCTTCTCCATTAAATGATTTAATTCTATAATTCCTTGTTTTATAATATCCATGTTATACTACCTAATAGAGAAAATTTCAACACTAAAGATTTCCCTTCTTTTCACTGACCTTCATCATCACCCAGTCAATCAAAGCAGTTGTTCTTCCCTCCCTCATCATTTTTACTTTCACATTATTTTCAAAATATCTAAAAGTCTTCTTTCTCCCTTTCTAGCTTAGCCTGAAGAAGAACAAGACCTGGTCTAAGCTGAGAGCCCAGAACTAAAGAGAATAGCTCCTAAGAACCCAAAGGCCTCCACTGCAAGATGGCAGAGTAGAAGCCAGGAAAACTTGAACCACTATGGGAATCTTCTCCAAACAACCTTAAAACAACACCACAAAACGAATACTGTAGAAAGAACCAACAAGAAAATAGAATGAAACAACTTTAATACAGAGAACAATTTAAAAGCAGGTCGAGAGGGTCTGCTTCATTGGGTTGAGAAGAGAGCACAGCCCACAGGAAGTTAAACAAGGAGTACCAGCACAAGTCAACAGTAAAACCCACCATCCCACATCACTGTTCCAGGTTCTGAATCTTGGCCTAAGCCAACATTAAGATCTTAACACCTGTTATGATTAAAAATAATGAAGACTGATATAATAATATAAATTAGTAGTTTAATTAAAGCCATGGCCATGCTGGTAAAATCATTAGACCATGTGCCAGTAAGAATTCAAAACTCCTGCCTCAGGCATTTTACCTTATCGCGCATGCCTCCAGGTAGCTAAAGAGGGCTTACTTTCGATTCTCCTCCCATTTAAACTGTTCTCTGCTTGGTGACACAGGCATTCCCACGCCCAAAGAACCAGGTACCGGAAACCCGTTGGACCATGGGAATTGTAGTTTGATAGTTCCCACCTGTCCATAGGGGGGAAAAATATATATATATATATATACTTTTAAATGGCATCTCCCAAATTCCAATTTTACACAACTTGCCTAAGCCAGGGACAGTGCAACCCCAAGGCAATCCTTAAAAATTCCTAGCTCTAGCCCAAGCCTAGGATGAGGACCCAAGACATAGCACAGAGCATTCTATATTATACCTAGTTGATAGAGGCCAACAAGGAGTATCTGAACCCTGATGAAGCCCCAGTCAAGGCCCCAAGCCCCAGTGCAAGGTAGTTGGGAAGATGTCTAGTTGTTGTGAGCCCAAGGGGAGGCCCAGAGCCTTGTGAACCCAAAAGGAGTCCCAGAGCTCCTACAAAAGCTTGCATTGATGACTTAAACCCCAGTGCAAGGCAGTCCTCAGAGCAACTGAACTATGTAAGTAAAGTAGGGCTGAGCTCCTATGGAAGCTCAAGGCAAAGTTACAAGCCGAAGGGCAAAGCAATCTTGCTTGACCTGATCAAGCATAGAGTAAGAGCAAAAGCCCCTGTCCAAGCCTAAGGCCAGACCTTGGGCTCAAGCATAGTGTAACTCACTGTGATCTGAACTCTGGAAGTCTTCATCAGTCCCAGAGGATGACTGAATAGAATTTAGAAGTATATTTTAGAGCTCCCACTCCATAGGTCATCATACCACCTTTGAAGGATTGAAACTGGAGGATAAAATGAAGTTTAAGAGTGTCATGTCTACCCTGAGACAAGAGCCAGACTTTAGTATAAAAGTGAAAGTCAGGAAGGGGTCTGGGAAAATGAGCAAACAAAAACAACAATAACAACAACAAAAACCAACCTAACTAAATAAAAACAATATAGAGACAAAGGAGAACAGGCACAAAGTAGGGGACGGTAGAAAGCAAAGCAAATACATGCAAAACTTCAAAGAAATATGTTTATTGATCTCAGGCTCAGGTAAAGCTCAAAAAAGGTTAAAACAACAATTATGAGAGGCAGAATACATGTGGGGAAGAGAAATGAAAGCAATACAAGAAGTAAAAGCAACAGAATTATCCAAATGAAAGAAGGAGGTTCAAAAGCTCATAGAAGAAAATCATTTCTTAAAAATTAGAGTTGAGCAGATAGAAGCTAATGATTTCACAAGCCACCAAGAAACAATAAAATCAAATCAAAAGAATGGAAAAAAAGAGGGGAAAACATGAAATAGTTCACTGAACAAACAAAAAACATGACCTGGAAAACAGATCCAGGAGAAACAATTTAAGAATTATTGAACTACATGGAAGCTATTGTGAATGTGAAATTCCCCCCACCATTATTCTTTAACAATTCTGAAATATTTTATATCTATTCTGTTCTGATATTATCACCAAATGATTTGAAGTTTTGACTTTTTCATTTTTGTCTGACTAAGCTATACATCCTTCTCTGTTATGACTCTGTGCTATTCTGACACACTGATTTAAAATACATGTCCTGCATTTGTAGGACTAAGGCCCAGTGACATGTTCTAGGCCTGATTCCAGTAAAAGATCAGCTACAGTATGTCTGTTAAAGCAACTTATTCTTATGATGTAAGTAGTCAAAGAATACCTACAGGTGCCCAAGACTATTAAAGTAACCACTGCTTACTTACATAAATGGTAGGCATGAGCCTACTGACTGATAATGTTCAAGTTAGTTCTTTCAACTCCCATTTTAATTTTGATCCTACTCCTCTAAATTGTGCTATAAAAGGAGGCTACTCAGAAGGCTTGAGGTCTTTAGTTGCTAATCAAAGTCCTGTTTGATTGTGAGACCAGTCCTCTCTCAATAAACCTATTTCTTTTTGGCTTGGAGATTTTGTTTTATTTTTGGTGTTGTAATGTGGAAGAGTCCTAGAGGGATGTTAGATGTTACAACCCAACTAGGAACTCCCCAGGGCCAGTGAAACACAAAAACCCTTGGTTTATGAAAATAAAGTTTATTTTAAAAAGGGAAGAAAGAAACAGATAGTTAGGATACTAGCACTACCCAAACTAACTCCACCCAACTTCTAAGTCTCATGTTGAAGGAGAGCCTTTGTTTTCTTTGATGGGCCCTGCTTAATCCTCCCTAAGCTATCTAAGAAACTCCTCAAATGCTATGTGACTTAATCTAAATTTACGACCAATAAATAATAAGAAAGAAAGGGAAATAACTCTTGGTTTAGCTGCTATATTAAGTAACTAAAGTCATAGATGGAGAGATTTGGATTACCTTAACCAATAGTAATTCTGGCAGCTGAACAACTGGTAGATGAAGCCTGGACTCAGGGAAATTGTTTCCCTCCAAGTAAACCCTCTACCTGGATGCCAAGGACTTCTCCACAAAATCCCATCCATCCAGGGAGAATCTCTCAGAGGAAAAACCCATTTTCATCTTGATGGGAATTGTACACAGAGTGACAAAACATCCCTCCCACTTGGTCAGAATCCAAGAAGGAAGGGAAGTTCAGTTATTTCCAGTTGTAGACCCACAATTCCTTTCTTACCCAGAATCCTTTCCCAGAGCTTCTCTCAAAATTTCCTTCTTTCCACTAATCGTAGAAAACCAGACTATCCCTAACTATATTCCTACAGTATCTTGGCTAATAAATTTCTGCCACTCCATAATAAAAAAAGGGCAGACTTCAGAATACAGGAACTTATCAAACAAAACTTCCCTAATATTCTTAAATAAAAGGGAAAAATAGAAATTGAAAGAATTCACAAATCACTTCCTGAATTAAATCCCCAAATGTGAACTGCCAGGGATATTATAGCTAAATTAAAGAGCCTCCAACCCAAGGAGAAAATAATTCAAGCAACCGAAAGAAACCATTTGAACCCCATGAAGCTATAGTCAGGATTACCCAGGACTTAGCAACCTCTACATTAAAGAATTAGAAGGCTTGGAATATGATATTCTGGAAGGCAAAAGCTCTAGGTTTACAACCCAGAATCACCTACCCAGGAAAACTGATTATGTTCTTTCAGGAAGAAAATGGTCATTTAATAAAATTGATGATTTCCAAGTATTCCTGATGAGAAGACCACACCCAAACAGAAAATTTGTTGTCTAAACATAAGACTCAAGCAAAACCTAAAAAGGTAAATAAGGAAGAGAAAATATAAGGGATTTTATAAGATCCATATATATATATATATATGTATTAT
>NC_058131.1:75520316-75539785 GCF_016433145.1 Gracilinanus agilis
CTTCCTTCCTTCCTTCCTTCCTTCCTTCCTTCCTTCCTTCCTTCTTTCCTTCCTTCCCTCCTTTCTCTCTCTCTCTATCTCTGTCTGTCTCTCTTTCTTTTTTTTGATTCATCATCTAGCATCCATGTTTGAGGTCACCAGATCTGAGGCAATGCTCCATTCAGAAATAAAATCACTGTGAAAATCTTTGTCCCTTAACAGCAATAAGTAAGTTTGAAAACCTACAATTATGACTAGTCATAAAAAATCAAGTGGTCTTTATCATACACACAGTAACTGCTTTCTGGTCACATACAATACATCTCAAGAGCTTTGCAAACAATGTCAAAGTAATATGCTTAATTGAAATTTCAATATTCAAGTCAGTTTGTGAAATATGTTCCATTTAATTTCCAATATATTCATCCCAAGTCTTCTGTTTAAGGTGATAATGGTGAAGACAGCTATTTCAAGCATTAGGCAGTTATGACCATTTCAAATCCCTTCAATTTTGAAAGACTCTAAAGTAGGAGAGATTAGCATGTCCTTTAAGCACTGTGATCATTTCCCCTACACATTGCTCTTTTATTAGATAAATGAATCACAGCCAAGGGATTTCTCTGAAATGTTCAGGACAAAATGCTCTGCCAAACAATCACTAATGTGGACTGCTAACTGCATTCATCACATTACAATCAAGTTAGATGCCTTGATGCTGAGCTAATTCTTTTATTATAGAATTAAGAAACAGAAGTGGCTCTAAAAGATAATGTCCTTGGAGAATACTTTCAAATACTCCTTTAAATTCATTTTGTTTTTCTTGTCTACACTAGGTTTAGGTAATCAGAATTACAAGGTTTTAATTGTATGGGATGGATGATTGGGTGCTGTGAATTTTTGAATGTTTGGAGAGTATACATCAAGACAATTGAGAATTTGTTTTAATTTCCTTTTTTTTTTAATAAAAAAGCAACCAATTCTTCCAAACTGACTTCTATTCCCATACTTTTCTATTTCTCCTTAATTTCAGCATAACTCAATAAAAACATTTAAAAACTATTTTAAGTACTTCTCATGCTCAGAAATATGCTGAATGCTTGGAAATAGAAAGAAAAAGGAAACACAATCCCTTAAATCAAGCAGTTTACATTGTTATTGAGAAGAAAGCATAGCCATAATATAAGTGAGGAGGAACATCTTTATAAGTATGGAAGATAGCCTTTCAAAAAAATATTGAAGAATTCTAGAAGCCTACAGGACAGAAGAAATAACACTCAGAGATCAAGTAAATGCATCTTCAAACAACCACAAAAAGCAACTCAAAGCAATTTCTGGAGCATCAGAACCAACAAAAGACAGACAGGGTCTAAAATAAATACATTTAAAGCAGAAAGGCACCCAAAAACTAACCAAAAGAACTATAGCAATATATATCATGCTTTGGCTGGTTAAAAAGCAGGGGTAGCAATCAATAGTTCAGAAAAAAATAAAAGTAAAAATTGATATAGTTAAAAGAGAAAGGAGGAAATTACGTCTTATTACAGATACCATAGATGATAAAATAATTACTAAATAAATATGCATAAAAAGTATAATAGCTACATTCCTAAAGGAGAAGAAACATGAATCATAAGAGGAAATGGACAATAAAATAAGAGTAGAGGACTTCAACCTTTCCCTCTCAAAACTAGATAATCAAAGCAAAAAAATAAGAAAGAAATTAAGGTTGTGACTAGAATTTTAGAAAAGTTATATATGATATATCTCTGAAAAAAAATGAATGGGAATAGAAAGGTATATACTCTCTTCTGAGCTTTAATTGATACTTTCACAAAAGTTAACAATTTAATAGTGTATAAAGTCCTTACAACTAAATACAGGAAAACATAAATATGAAATGCATCCTTTTCCAGAACATAACATATTAAAAATTCCATTCAATGATGGGTTGCAGAAAGTAAAACTAAAATTTCATTTGAAACTAAATAACCTTAACATTAAGAATGAGTAGATCAAAGAAAAACCATCACAAAAATGATTTCACTAAAAAATAATAATAGCAAAGAGAAAATAAGGCAAAGTTTTTGGGATTTAGTCAAAGCAGTACTTAGGGGAAAATTCATATCATATGACTGACCATCAATCAAATGCTGAGTGGATCAATGAATTGGGCATGAGACATGAAAAAAAATTCTAAAAGAAAGAACAAAATAAAAATCTTGATCAAATGCCATAGTAGAAATCCTGAAAATCAAAGGCGTGATTAGCAGAACTGAAAGTTAGAAAACAATTTAACTTATGTATAAATAAGAGTTTAGAAATAAAGAGCTTAAAATTTGTAAATAAGAAGCAAGTTTTTTCAACTTAAAAAATGATAAATCACTAATACAAGTGGTTTAAGAAATTACCAGTATCAAAAATGAAATGGCCAAATTCACAACTAATAAAGAAATTAAAGAAGTTATTAGGAGCTATTTTACCCAATTTGCCAATATATTTGATAATTTAAGCAAAATAGATGAACATTTTAAACTACATGTAAATTGCCAAGATTAATAGAAGTAGGACACGTAAATAATCCCATCTCAGAAAAAGAAATAGTACTAGCTATTAATGAATTTCCAAAGAAAATAATCACCAGTCAGATGGATTGATAATTGAATTCTTGCAAACAGTTAAGGAACAACTAATTCCAACACTAAGTAAACTATTTTGAAAAGTAGATGAAAAATTCTATCAAATTCCTCTTAAGACACCAATAATGGTGCTGGTACCTAAACAAGGAAGATCAAAAACAGAAAGGAAAAGTATACACTACTCCCACTAATAAATATTGATGCAAAAATTTTAGGTAAATTACTAGAAAGATTACAGAATATGCCCCAAGTATCATAGAGTATGACAAGGTATTCTTATACCAAAAAATAGAGTTGTTCAATATTAGGAAAACCATCGACATAATTGACTAAATCAGTAACAAGAATAATATGAAACATATGATTAGCTTATTAAATGAAGACAAAAATTTTTACAAAATTTTTCACTCATTCCTTCTGAAAACACTAATGACCACTGGGGTCAATAAGCTTTACCTATAATGGGGATAAGCTAGAAGCCTTTTCAATAAAATCAGAGATAAAGGAAGACTGACTATTATTACCACTACTATTTGATATTGTACTAAAAACACTAGCTAAAGAAATAAGAGAAGAAAAATATTCATTGGAATAGAATAAACAATGAGGAAACAAAACTAATATTCTTTATAGAGAATATTATGGTATTCTTACAAAATCCTATATAATCAACCAAAAAACTAATTCTGACATTAAACAACTTTAGCAAAGTTTCAAGATAAAAAATAAACCCAAATAAATCATTTGTATTTCTATGTACTACCAATAAAAATCTCACTGAAAATAAGTATATAAAATAAAAAATTGTTTGGAAACTACTTGCCAAGTGAAATAGGTAACTGACTTCACAGCATAACACAAGGGTAACACACACAGCCAGGACACATAACCACACCCACAAGTGACAGGATATACAATATAACTGAGAACCTACATAAGGGACGTGGGAGTTGAGTAAAAACACATTGGTTGGTGAGTGACAGTTGGCAGTTACTGGTCACCACTGAAGCTGGGGAAAGACACATGTTGAAGCCTATCTTTCTGTGGGTCCTTTCTTTGGTTTGGAGGAAGGCACAGGGAGTAAAGTAGAACTGTTTATTAAGAGCTTAGGTTAGGTATAGAGGGAATGGATAAAATAAACTACTTATCTAATGGGTAAATTCAAGGACTAGGAGGTGGGACAAAACTACACTAGCTCTAAGTTCAGGCAGACAGGTCCAGCCTGTAAGATTAGGAGGAAATGTGAGTCTCACTGGAGGGGACCACTTCTGTTCCTTACATGTTCATAGCCACCAGGAGTCACAGCAAGTAAATCCATAAAAGGGGTAAAGTCAAGGAGCTGAATTGGTTTGGTATGTCCACCAACCAAACTGTTAAACTTGATCTTTCCCAGGGAAGATGGTTTTACAGGAGACAGTTATTTTTCTGGGCTCTTCACCTCCAGCAGCTAAGAAAAACCTCTAAGTAAGATCTAAGCAATTGGGGAAAAAATTGTTTATGATTACACTGAACAAATATAATAAAAATGACAATTCTATCTTAATTTATCAATTCAGTGCCATACAAATCAAACTATCAGATTATTATTTTATAATGTTAAAAACATATTAATAAAATTCATTAATAAAATTCATTCAGAATAACAAAAAGTCAAGAATATAAAGAGAATTAATGAAAAAACAATATGAAGGAAGGGGACCTTTCTATACCAGTTCACAAGCTGTATTATGAAAGAATTTTCAAAACCATCAGACACTAGATAAAAATAGAGTAGTGGATCTAGGTACTAGACACATAGCAATAAATGATCTGTTGCCTAGTGTTTGATAAGCCCATATATTCCTCTTCCCTTCTCTTTCCATTCTTGTCATAAAATGATCAAATATATAACAAAAATACTCCTAAATCTTGTCAAATATGTCTCATTCTATGACCCCTAATAATGATAGGACACAGAGAAGAAATGTGGCCTCTTCCCATATTTGAATATCAGAAATTTATCCTTTAGTCCCCTTTCATTGTTAATTCATTTAAAAAATTAGTAATACAAAATATACTACATGAGCAACAGTCTTGACATTAAAGTTGAAAAATAAAATATTCAATATAATTTAGGATTTAGAGAATTTCAGTTCTATCACTAAAGACTAACTTATCCAGCAAAAGTGAGTATAATACTATTATTCACTAAAACAATTGAAAAAGCCCTGTATTTTCTAGATAGTGTGATGAAAGATACTATATTGAAACAACATAGTGTAAAATGAAGCTTTCCTCTGGCTCTTTCCTGAAATTTCAGTCATTTGGTGGCAGGGTCACAGAGATTGCTAACTTGCTTTGACAACCTTGTCCAATCTACGAAGAAATGTTAATGAGTGTGCAGAGTATCATAATTTTTCTACGTCTCATATCTGAAATAGTGTCTTAAGTATGAAAGCTGATGACTGATATCATATTAAAGCCTGGCGGGTGTTCTGAATAGAGATTTTGTGAAAATCACCTGAGAATCTTAAATGCCTGAAAATATTTTGTTTCTTAAACATACATGTGATGTATCATGGCTTCTTACAAGGATGAAATTAATTTCATTTAATTATACAACCTCTAATTTTTTCACAATGATTATTTATTTTGAAAAGTAGTTTGAGTAAGAACTATTGTAAGAAGGAGTTGATTAAGCATAAACGTTCAGATTATCATTTTTGTTATTACCTTGTTGTATGTCCACTCTGAGTATTAGTATGCTTTGTGTATGATTATTATATTTGTTCTAAATTACTACATGGGATTATTCTATTTATTATCAAATTTGATTTAGTATCAAATAAAATAATGCACATGAAAAATGTTTTAATGAAAAATATATAAATGTTTAGTAACAATAAAATTTCATTTTTTAGTATGTTTGGAGTGTTAATGTTTTATAAGAATTAGACTTCTCACCCTCCATCAATATTGTTATTAATTTGAAGTAAGAATATGTATTCCACTTTCATATCTCATGTAGGAAAACTCTCTACAACATCCTCTTGTGGCAATTAAGTGACTCAGTTGATAAGCCACTGGAATCAGGAAGATAAATCCAACTTCAAATATGTATTTGCTGTGTGGCCTTCGATGAGTCATTTAAATCTCTCAGTTTCTTATCTACAAAACTGGGGAAATAATAGGGGATTGGCATGAGACCTTTGATCCCTAGAGGAGAGAACTTTACCCCTTTCCATCAACCCACCTGTCTGTCTGACACCCAACTTGTTAGTCTTCGAGCTATCTTCCCTTCAGTACTGCTATTGTGTTTCCACTCTCTCACCCACAACCTTCTCTGCACCCTTCTTTGAGTCCTGCCTTGTATGATCATCCCTTTCTTTATCTCAGTTCCCATCAGGTCCCATTTGACTGATTCTGTCCTTCTCATCTTCCCCTGTTCAATTTCCTGCTGTCCCTTCCCTGTCCCTGACCTTCACTGAGCAGGCCCCTTACCTCCACTTGCATGGACTCCCTTCTTAGCTCCCTTCTAGTCTCTGTACCCTGTATCTGTGGGCAAATTCAGGTTATGTGAAAATCATTTAATATGGTTTTGAGTTAGAGTCTACCAAAAGCAAAAACAATTATGTGAGAAAAAGTTTATATGAAAAATAAAAATAATATTTTAATATAGAAGCAATCACTTGAAGGTTATTTTTTTGCTGATTTATTTATTTTCCAGTAGAAGATAATGCACACTTTGACAACTGTGTGGGAGATACAGTGGAGAAGAGAAACTATTATAAGCTATTACAATAGTTAAGGCTATGTAGAGTGAAAGAAAGAGAAATGAAAAGTGGAAAATGACACAATTGTTGTGAACTTGGAAGAACTGAAAGATTATAGTACCCTCACCATTAAGGAAAATTGTAAAAGAGATGAAATTATAGGAAAAAGATAACACAATCCATTACAATGTATTATTCTTCTATGCAACCAAATCTGTCCAAACTGAATTGGAAAGGGATAAGTGGGACTCCAAACCAATTATCATTGCCTTGAAACTCAGATGACCTTGGGAAAGTAGCCTTCCCAAAGCACAAAATTGTCAAGAGGGAAGGATTAGTTATCACTATGTGGGATCTTCCCAATGGCACCCATAAAACTGCTACTTTTTTTGTCTGTGCTATACTTACATTAGAACTGCTCTGACCCCAATCCACATGATAAAAATAGGGAGTTTTATAGGTGAAGGAATGAAAAGGATTGTGTGAGGTAATTATTTAGAGGACTTGGATCCTGAACACTCTAGTGGAGGGACATAGGAGTCACAGAGTTACATGGCATTTCTGAAGGCTTGACACCTTCAGTATCCCAACTTCTATGTTCCAGAATCATCAAAAAGTCACCACAGAGGGAGGAATTATAGGTTTTAAAAATCAAGCTCAGGGAGGGGAATTCTGGGAAGATGGTGGCTTAGATGGAGCAAATCTTAAAACCTCCGCACCCTTACACACCAAGATAGAAAACAATGCACTTTGAGAAGAAAGAGGAACAAATCTAAAAATGGGACAGAGCAAGGGGAACCCTACTGTTGCATAACTAAAGAGGTACACCAAGAAAAAGTCTTCAATTCTTGAACTGTCAGGTCAGGGTATAGAAGGGGAATCCCAGGACGCCTCCCCCAAGTGCTGTGCTGAGTCTCCAGTGGCCCCTGAAATCTCAGGGTGGGTGGGCACACCAGCCCAGAGAGAGGGCCTTGCTGGTGCTGGACTTGGGGAGTTGAACACAGGCACTGGAGAGATGACTGGAGGAGAAAACCAGAGAAACACAGAAAAAAACACCAGGAAGAAGGAGGCTTAGAGAGAGCCAAACCTCAAACCACTTGGCTTCCTCACACCAAGATAGAGAACAAAGGAGGAAAAAAAACCAAATCAAATATAAGGACAGCAGTGCAGGTGGACCCTACTGCTGCACAGCTCAGCTCAGCAAAAAACACTCCTTCAAGTCCCATCACATTTTTTTCTCCTCTTAAAGTTTAAGCCTCAGGGAAGTTTAAGAAGTACAGACTAATCCAATTAATGCAGGCTAAAGACCAAAAATTGGAAAGACAAGATAACTTCAGAGGGCAGAGAAAGTAACTACTAACCTCCATTGCCAGCTGGAGGGAAGATCTTTCATCAAAGATCATTAAATACATCTGCTCAAACTAGCAGAACAGAAAAGGAAAAAAATATGAGTAAACAACAGAAAAAGAGAAAAGAAATGATAATTGATAGCTTCTTTCAAGGAAGTGAAAAGAGAGCAAATGAAATAGAAATAGAAGAAGAGGAAGAAGTTCCAGCGAATTGGACACAGGCTTTGGATTATCTCAAAATTCAACTTCAGGAACTCAAAAAGCAATCAAGAGAGACTGAAGACAATTTGAAAAAGGAAATACATGAACTAAAACAAGAAAATAAAGTCTTAAAAGTCAGAATTGGCCAGCTTGAAAAATCAAGCTCAGAAAGGAGAGATGTCTCTTTGCTTCTAAATCTATCTCTGGGCTGGTGTTTTTCTCTGTGCTCTTACCTTATCAATTGATTTCTGGCAAGTGGCAAGCTGGCTACAATGGAGGATTAGCATTTTAGACATTTTTCTCTTTCTTTACTAATAAATGCTTATCAATAATAAGTAATTTAATAATAATACATAAGTAAATAATAAAACTAAATAATAAAATAAAAAGTAATGTTTCCAGATTAACTTTTATTTATAACAGGATGGGGATCAATTTATTTTTAAAACCATGCTCATTTCTCTAATTTCTACATCTATTTCCCATTTGTTTGAGATTTAGAGGCCCTGGTTGAGGTGTTATAAGGCAAGCCCTCCAAAAAAACACCATACTAAAGATGGAAATATCAGATTATCCCCATAAGTTGCTATTTTTGATATTTTGTTTCTTATGCAATTATTTTTTAAACCCTTAACTTCTGAGTATTGGCTCCTAGGTGGAAGAGTGGTAAGGGTGGGCAATGGGGGTCAAGTCACTTGCCCAGGATCACACAGCTGGGAAGTGTCTGAGGCTGGCTTTGAACCTAGGACCTCCCGTCTCTAGGCCTGACTCTCAATCCACTGAGCTACCCAGCTGCCCCCTCTTCTGCAATTATTAAAATAATTTCCATATGAAATTTCTAAACAGGAGAAAGCCTTTGTGCTAGGTGAAGACTGCAAGTAGATATCCAATATCTTTTACCCAGACCCATAGACTTAATTGAGATTGCTTAGCTTTCTGATTTATACATGGAGTACTGGTTAAATTAGATTATTTTCCTTTGAGAAGTCAGAGAATTGATGAAAAGATTCATAGCACAATCAATTGAAGTCCCTTCAGAATCAATGTAACATTATTTTTTTTTCACGATGCCCAGAGCTAGAAATGGAAAGGGACATTGAAAGAGGTAGAACAAGAAGAAAGAGGAAAGGTACTTACACTGAGATGATAGACAGTGCAATGGTAAAGGCAAGGAGTTAACATTTGAATGAGACATGCAGCAAAGTTTTGAGTACTAGAATTGTTTCATGTAACAGATTGTGTTTTTATGCATCAGTCAAGACAATGTGGCTAAAGCTCACTGAGTCAGTAAAGGAATATTTATTAAGTGCAAAATTTTGTACTAAATGCTGAGTTCATGGAGAAAGATGAAAGTAAGGTCTCAAAGAGTTCATATTTTAGCAGAGAAGTGCACATGCAAATAGTTAGCATATATGTACAGTTTTATTCCTTTGGAGCATACTTTGAAATTTTTCTCCAGAATGTTTGGACCAGTTCACTAATCCATCAAGTTGATTGGTGTGCTTATTTAGCCTCATCCCCTCCAGCATTTGTGATTTCTGATAAGTGTGAAGTTTTACTTCAGAGTTGATTTAATGTGCCTTTTTCTAGTCAATAGTGATTTAGGTAATTTTATATGGATATAAAGAAATTTAGTTTCTTCTGAGAAGTGCCTATTTATTTCCTTTGATCATTTGTCAATTGAGGAATGGCTCTTAATTTTTTTCTGAATTTGATTCAGTTCTAAACTCAGTATATCTTTGAAAATTAAGGCCTTTCTTAAAGAAACTTGTAGTATTTTTAAAAAATATTGCTTCATTGTCTATGGTACCTTTTTTTTTTTATCAAACTATAGGTTTCCTAATTGTCTCTTTTGATTAAGCATATATGTATATATATACATATATATACATATATTTCTTTTACCTTGTCTGAGGCCAGGATTTATGCTGCTGCTTTATAAAATTGAGTTGAATTATTCTTCTGCTGCTACTCTCACATGGTACAAGTCATTCTGTTTAAAATGTATCTCTTATAAATAATACAGTGTTGGATTCTGATTTCTAATCCATTTTAATATCTGCTCCCATTTTATGGTCAATCTCATCATATTCAAACTCACAGGAAATATAGCTTTGTTTTCAGACTATGTAATTCCTTCCATTCTGTTTTTTCTTCTTCTTCCTTTCTTTTTATATTGTTCCTTATCAAAAGTTTATTTGTCTTCTAAATATTACATCCCTTAATCTGTCCTTCCTTTATCATTTCTACTTGTATTATTCCCCTTTCCTCCTAATTTCCCAAGGATGAACTAAATGTCTATATACATTTACTTTCCTCTTTGATGGGAGTAGTGTTCAAGCTGTGTGCCACTCTTCCATTTTCCCAAAGGATTATATTGCGTTTTCCAGGGTGGAATAGTTTTGACTGTATTCTGAGCTTCTTTGCCTTCTGGTGTATTATGTTCCAAGCTTCTGCTCCTTTAATTGTAAGCCATTAAATCTTATGTGATCATGACATTAGCTCCATTAATATGATTTTTTTTTTACTGCTTACAATATTTTCTTCTTGATATGAGAGTCCATACAAATCCTGGGTTACAATTCTAGGGGAGAGATGAGTGCTAGAGTTTGTGTACAAATGAATAGAGGTTTGGGTTATAGTTCCAAGGAAAAAAGATTTAGCAGTTGTGGCTGCAGGAGAAGATGGGACAAGTCACAGTGTCAAAGCAAAGAGGAATGCTAGGACTTGTAGCTGCAGGAGACTAGGTGTCTTTCATGGGTAAAGACAAGGCTGTAGACTAGGAGAGGAGTGCCTATAATTCTCCCAAGGATCACACCACATTAGGATCATCAAAAACTTTCAAAATCCCAGAATTATATCAGAGAACAGGAAAAAAATGAAGCTCAAGACAGTGATTCCACACTTCCAAGTGGGTAGAGTCCAGCTTTAACATGAAGTTCAAAGTCAAGATTGTTTGGAGATTACAGTTGGGTGGCTTCTCCTAATCCATTATCCTCAAAGACAGGAGATTTGTACTGATTCTTGATGGAAGCCTGGGAAAAAAAGGAGACTGGCCCTATCAAACAGGTGGAAAAATCTTTTAGTTCAAAGTGGAAAATCTGTGGGCTCCCCTTGGCCATTAGTTATTTCTCTACACACTGAAGTAGATGTTGGAAGTCAGACCTTTCTTTATGCATGAGGTCTGAGCCACACCACTACTACTGCTGCTGCTGCTGGCTTCTAAAATATTCCTCCTGTATCAGTGTATTACTTATGATTACTAGGGATGGCAATACTGTAGAAAAGTCCCTTTCTCACTCTACCCCAAATCTGTAACCCAAGACTGGGTAGAGTGACATAAAGGTAAAAGCTGGTATATGTCCCAGGATGGATTTGAGATTGCCCTGAAATACATGGATATGTATCCTCCTTTTCTTCTGGTGTGTGGGCTTTTCCTGGGTGCTAGAGCGCCACATGTTCACTACTTGCTATTGCTCCAACCATGCCCCAGTGTCTGCAGACCTCTCTCTAGCTCCCTATTTTGGCCTGGATCACACAAAGGACTCTGTGACTTTTTTTCTGAATGTCTCCATCAGAATTGAGTTAGGTCTATTTTATAGATCTGCTTAGAGGAGTATCTGTGGATCGATTCAAACTTATCTTTCTAAATCTAGACCCAGTACTCTATCTTTTGCACCACATATCTAGGGATGTGAAATTACCTCTGATTTTTTTCTATACATTTCCAAATCCAGATAATATTAGGTAATCATAATATTTTCTTTTTTCTTTTTATCCCAATTATTTAAGTGCAATGCCTGAAAAATAATAGGCTCCTAACAAATGCCTATTTATTAACTGATTGTTCTTTACAGAAATAATGCTGATAACCTGTCAATATCCTCTCACATAAGACTTTAGAAATAATTTTATATAAAACACTTGAGTGCTTTCTAGTAATTTTTTTCTTTCTCATTTCTATAACTAGTTTTCATTAGTTGAAACTTTTTTCAGAAATAGCAGTAGATATATATATAGATAGATAGATAGATAGATAGATAGATATAGATAGATAAATATCGTTTCTCTGTACTTTTCAAGTTCTTTATCTCACAAATTTTATCATTTTGAGCAATAGCTCATGACGTGGTTTCTATCATTCCACCCTACGGTGACTGTTGCATTGAAGGCACTGAATATTAAAATATATTCTATTTGTTTCAGAATTTTGAGGAATTCTCTTTTTCCTTGTTTTCTTAAGCTGGTATTAGTAAACACACTGAAATCGTCTTCAAAGTGGTCTTTTTCACTAAAATACACCAGAAAAGGCCATGGACCTCATAGAATCATATTCTTTATTGCCTTTGTAAACAAAATAAAATGACTAATAACTTCATTTACCTTTTTCAAGGAGATTCTTGCTTTACCCTTCCATTTAGTCATAGTTTCTTTTGCCATTGTTCTTCTTTCATAATAACAATGTCAACAACAATATTCTTCAGGTTCGATTTCTTCTGAAGGTGTCAAATTCTTGGCCATTGGTGGAGCATCTGAAATTTAGAATATAGATGACTAAATTAATAGCTATGAATGAAATTAAAATATGTAATGGGGTTATAAGAATCATCCTTTCTGCAAGTCACTTAAAGGTATCTCATGAGATTCAAGATTTGTTTATGACTTTAAAGATAATGATTATGGTAATGATGATGTTAAATGACATTTCTATATAGCCCTAAAGATTACAAAGCATTTAAAAATGTTACTTCTTAATTTATTCCTCATAACAACCCAATTGAGTGAGTGATATTTTTGACCATTTTTATGAATAAGGAAACTGAAGCTGAGTGAGGTCAAGTGACCTACCTATGGTGACATATCTACAAGGGTTATAAGACAGAATCACAATTCAAAACCTTGATTCCAAGTCGTTTTACTATATTCACTGTGTGACATATGTTATAAGCAAAAGGGGGCCTAGGGAAATATAGATATACAGTGGTGTGAATATATCTATGTATTCTCCCTAGTTGTAGATGATGGAGGACCACCAACCCTGATGACCCTTGTTGGTTGTTATAATTTCCCTTTTTCTCTAAAAGTTGCCCAGGGAGGACCCCAAAAGGTTAGGTGGATGGGTAACCCTTTCAGATCCCACCTGGGGTTGGATAAATTATTATAGGGCTTTTGATTTGCCTTGGATCACATTTGTTATCTGACTGTGTTAGCTCCCCCTGCAAGGGTTGTAATCTAAAGACCACTAAGGAAGGTACTTGAAAAACTCTCTTTATCTAAAATCTATAATCAGGGAAAGGAAAAACAGGATAAGGAATGGGGATTGGAGACCCTGTCAATCTAATATCTATGACTATTTGACAATCAGGACTGGAGGCTATTGATCTAATAAAAGCTGGAGCTTCATTCTCCACTACCCCTCTGGCTCAGCCTGGCTACAGCCAAGCCAGAGAATAGGAACTGCTGTTGATACAGCTGTGTTGGTGATGTTATTCTCTCAGCTTTTCACTATCAGTGTTTGGTGATGCGCTAGCTCTCACAGTCTTCAGGAAATATTCAGATTTTCCTTACCCTCTTCTTCATAGACCTCCCAGCCTTCCTTCACCACCCAGATACCTAGAGACCTAAAGACCTAAAGAGCCCACAGACCCAACACCAAAGATCAAAGACCAAAGATCCAAAGACCGCTTCCAGTGACTGTCAGGGGAATTTATACTGCCAGACCAACTGACTTTTGCCTCTGGCTCACAGCATCTGGGAACATTCTATGCCTTCCAACTGCCTCCCCTGTCATTCAAGTTGGCATCCGTCATTTCCCAGGATATGAACATAACACATATTTGTCCAAAATAATATTCAGTTTCATAGGTGGTTATGACCAAATAATTTATCTCCTTATATATTCCATCCACTAATGATGTACACCTCAACATACTCATCGATACTGGTCCTTCAGAAATGATCATCCAATTACTGGGGGTCTATTAAAGCCATTCCATCAAGGTAGAGCCTGCTAGACTTTATCCTTCATTAACAAAGTCTTCAAGAATGTGAGGTAACTTTCATGTTACTATAAACCATTGGATGAGGAGATTTTGTATAGGACAAATAAGAATACCAGAGGAAAAATGATTTTTGGAGAAGTGTCAGGAATATTCTTTGGAGATTGGAATTAAGAGTTCATATTCAGAATATGGGACAGAATAAATCCCAGGATTACAGATTATTCAATATGCAGTGAGTTAAGGACAAAGTTGATAGTAATGAAGTAGATTTGATAGAGGAAGGGAGATGTGGCCACACATTTATTTTTTTGCATAAATTTATGCATATAAATGCAATTAGTATAGCCATTTATAAATACATTAAAATTAAGAGAGAAAAAATAGATTTGCAATTCCTATCCAGTTACATCAATTATTTTTAAAAGGTTAGAGAACATCATTATATATTAAATGAGAAACCATCATTCTTTAAAAGGTAAGATATATCTTAGAACAAGAAAAGGAAAAAAAATTCTTAAGCTATCTAAGTTCAGGTAAGTTTTTATCACAAGGATAAAAAAGTAGAATCTACAGAATGAGTAAAATTTTAAAAATATCTGTGAGACCCAAAGGCATCAGATAAAGTTGAAGTTATGAATAATAACTTAAAAAATACTAATCACATTTAACTCCTCCTAGGTGATAGAGAAAGGAAGGAAAGGAATCATTGCTCTGCCTATTGCTACCTCATTAGCACCTTGTTGACATGTTATTATAGTAAATTTATTGATCTTTGAAGAGTTCCCAGAAGGCTAAAATTTACTTTATTCTACATGCTTTGGGGCTTCCTCAAACTTTAATTAGGAATTACAGTTACTTCTGGCATAATTTACAAGTAACTGCCTATGCTAACAAGAAGTAGTTTTACTTTCTTGGTTATTGTAGAGGTTTTCGTTTGTTCTTCAAAGAAAAGAGGGAAATGATTTTTATAAAGCCAATAGCAACATCAATGAAAATTATGCCTGCCTGATACACGTTCTTGAACATCAAGCTTCAAAATCCATTAAAAATAGTTTGATGGCTCACTATTTCAATAACTAACATTTACATAGAACTTTAATTTCTGTTAAATAGCTTACAAATCTTATTTCCTTTTATTCTCAAAGTAAATTTTGAGGTAGATACCACAGATTTTATTCTATTATTTGCAATGTAGATAGAGCTTAGAAGAAAATAAATTACTGGTCCATATTCATAGGATTCAAACCAAGGCTTCCCATGATTTAGAAGTCTATTAAAATCTCTGTTTTTCCACTATATCACAACATTTCTCTAAAACTTTTAACTGTTACCATAAATGGTATGGAAAATGTTTTTGAAGGGAAAGCAACCTGTTCTAAACATAAGGAAAAAATTTCTCAGACCTTATAGCAAAGAAAAATATTATATCTGTACACATTGGACCTGAAAACTGGTTCAAAATACTTTGAATTTTCTGAAATGAATACAGTTCTCGATTCTAGATAAGTGTTTTGATACTATATTTTAAATTTGATAAGTGTTTCATTTTGTTACAGTTAACAAGATTCAAAAAGTTTTCATGTGTAAGTATGAATGGTGTACTTCAAAAAGCGAGTCCAGACACTCAGAAGTTCAAATTAGTGGAACCAATATTTATTTATGGATCTACTGATTAATAAATGTACCTAACTGGCCAGGACAAACCTTCCTTGTGAAAGCTGCACTGAAATGAAGTTACAGACAGTCTTTATAGGGTTACCTATGAGGAAGAGGTAAAATGTAAAATGAGCTCATATAATGTTGAGAAGGATATATGGCTTTAAAGTTTACAAAGAGTGAAATGTAGCCTTAATGACCAGGGCAGAATGACCAGGGCAAGCAATCCTTATTGTAAAGAAGCTAGATATGCCATTAGCTGGGGAGGACAGGGCATTCCTTTGTAGATCTTATCCTATACCTGATTTATCCCTTCCTTGAGGGACCATCCTCTGGTTGGGCTAACCATCTGTGCCTACTGAGAAAGTACATTCCTTAAGCCTGCTTTCTATAAGGGAAAAATATGCTTTATTGATTACTACCTTTACCAATGGATCAGGGACTTCATTTACTCTAATTCAAGTATTTATAATGTATTCACATTAACCTATTTAAAGAATATATCCATATAAAATACATATGTAAATATATAATATGTATGTACATGCAGGTGTGAATTGTTTTTCCAAATATACATATACCCATGTGTACATTTATACAAACCCATAATACACAAAGCATGAATAAATGACCATTCATACTGGAAGAATACAGTAATAAATATACACATCCCTTTTAGTTTCCCCTATCATTGTCTCACTTAGATAAATAGAGTTGCACAAACATGTAATCATTCCCAGTTATTATAAGACTGGATATCAACTGGCTTGCAAATATAAGGTTTTGTGCCCTTTTATGCTTACTTAATAAAGGGACCAGGGCCAATGAAGACAAAAAATTTTTAATATTGTTTCAGCAATCATAAACCTAAGAGTAAAGGAAAATCATGTACATTTACAAAGCCCTCAAGTTTAGAAGTTATCTCAGGGATTATTTACACTCTACAACAACCATAACAAGTGCTCATACAGCCTCTACTTGAAGACTTTCAGTGTTAGAAGACTAACTACTTCCGGAAGGTAATTACACTTTTTGATAGCTTTAGCATTATTTTTTTTGTAGTTCAAGTAAAAATCTACCTTTCTTCAACTCCTAACTTTGGCTTTTAATTATTCTCTTTGGAGTTAAGTGGAACTCTAAACTCCCTTCCACATGACAACTCTTTGAATCCTTGAAAATGACTTGTATGTACTTATCAAAGAATTTTTTTCTACATAAATATCCCCACTTTCTTTAGTTAATCCTCACTTGGCATAGATTCTAGTGCTCTTGACTTCCTGGTAAATTTCATTTAGCTACATTTCATTTGGACAATGACTTTCCTAAAATTTTCTTCAAAATGAAAACTATGTTACTCATGTACTCTGATCAGGCAAAAGTAGAATAGCACCATTATCTCTGTTGTCCAACACAAACGCTATCATTCTAACATTCCTGAAATGAAAGGGAGTATGGGGTTGTTGGAAAGATGAAAAGGATGGAGGTAGTACTGATTAGAGGACAAAGAGAAGATAAATCAGCCAACAAATTATACAGAGAGAGTGTAGGATAGAGGGCTGCTTTGGATATTCATAATGTTAATATTTGAAATGCATCTTTAAAAAATATAGGGAGAAGTAATTTAATTCCTTTTTAGATTCTACTGTGTAAAGAATGCTAGCATGCAGGTCAGAAGACCTAGATTTTAGTTGCTATGGTTTACCACAATGAAAAAAACAAACAAACAAAAGAAAACACTGAATTTGGAGTCAGAGAATCTGAACTTGAATCCTGGCTTTACTTCTTGTTCAACCACAGAAAAAATTATTTTTCATCTCTGATTCTCAATTTCACCACCTATTAAATGAGGATGAATAGATATAATGAACCTACCTCTTCTTCCTTCTAACTCAAAAACAATAACTTTAGGATTCTCCACTCCACTCCACAACTTGATTAGTTATATAACCTTAATATACCTGCTCTCTCAAAAATTTCTGGGTGTGTGTTTGGTATTTGACTTCAAATATTCTTTCCAGATATGACATTTTTTCAGGATGCTGAAAATTGCTTTGAGTCAGAAGTCCTGTGTTTTGTAGCCATCTTTTGCAAGTGGCCATTTTCTGCAAGCAGCATCAACATAGGGTATAGAGTTTAGAACCCCAATGAAGCCAGGAGACAGTTGAAAGACTGTTAGAACAGCAGTATAAAAGGTGGAACCCCAGGCAAGCCAACTCAGTCCTGAGTTAGAGTGAAGGGTGGAAGGGAGGTTTTTGGGTAGGTCTCCATTGAACCCCAGTTATCCTCACCATGATTGTGATTGTGATTGCCTGATCCACAGTGCTATGTCTAGCAGTCTCGGTCAGTCTCTATTACAGCCTGCATTCTGCAGCATATATATATATATATATATATATCATCATCATCAAATTATATCTACATCAACTTCAACTAACCATCACAGAAGATCAACAACAGCTACTTATCATCATTTGGCCTGGCTAGCTCATTCATCCGTTAACTAGTAAATAGAAGCTGAAACCAAGCTGACTGTGGAACTCCACCGCCCCCTGAGAAGGGACAGCCTAGTTCTTACTCATCAAGATTTAGAATTAGATTTCCCTTAATCCTCTCACCTTTCCCATCATACCGAAGATCCCAAATACCATCGGTTTATACTTTTCTTTTTTTTTTAACATTTATTAATAATCATTTTTAACATGGTTACATGATTCATGCTCCTACTTTCCCCTTCACCCCCCGCACTCCCCCCACCCATGGCCAATGCACATTTCCACTGGCTTTGTCATGTGTCCTTGATCAAGACCAATTTTCAAATTGTTGGTGGTTGCATTGGTGTGGTAATTTCGGGTCCACATCCCCAATCATGTCCACCCCAACCCATACGTTCAAGCAGTTGCTTTTCTTATATGTTTCCTCTCCTGCAGTCCTTCCTCTGAATGTGGGTAGCATCTTTACCATAAATCCCTCAGAGCTGTCCTGGGTCATTGCATTGTTGCTGGTACAGAAGCCCATTACATTCGATTTTACCACAGTATATCAGTCTCTGTGTACAATGTTCTTCTGGCTCTGCTTCTTTCGCTCTGCATCAGTTCCTGGAGGTCTCTCCAGTTCGCCTGGAACTTCTCCAGTTTGTTATTCCTTGTAGCACAATAGTATTCCATCACCCACATATACCACACTTTGTTCAGCCATTCCCCAATTGAAGGACATACCCTCCTTTTCCAGTTTTTTGCCACCACAAAAAGCACAGCTATAAATATTTTCCTACAAGTCTGTTTATCTATGATCTCTTTGGGGTACAAACCCAGCAATGGTATGGCTGGATCAAAGGGCAGGCATTCTTTTATAGCCCTTTGAGCATGATTCCAAATTGTCAGCCAGAATGGTTGGATCAGTTCACAACTCCACCAGCAATGCATTAATGTCCCAATTTTGCCACATCCCCTCCAACATTCATTACTCTCCCCTTCTTTCATTTTAGCCAATCTGCTAGGTGTGAGGTGATACCTCAGAGTTGTTTTGATTTGCATTTCTCTAATTATTAGAGATTTGGAACACTTTCTCATGTGCTTATTGATACTTTTGATTTCTTTACCTGAAAATTGCCTATTCATGTCTCTTGCCCATTTATCAATTGGGGAATAGCTTGATTTTTTATACAATTGCTTTAACTCCTTGTATATTTGAGTAATTAGACCCCTGTCAGAGTTTTTCGTTATAAAGATTTTTTTCCAAATTTGTTGTTTCCCTTCTGATTTTGACTACATTGTTTTTGTTTGTACAAAAGCTTTTTAGTTTAATATAATCAAAACCATTTAATTTACATTTTGTAATTTTCTCTAACTCTTGCTTGGTTTTAAAGTCTTTCCTTTCCCACAGATCTGACAAGTA
>NC_058131.1:75539884-75540628 GCF_016433145.1 Gracilinanus agilis
GTGAGATGTTGATCTAAACCTAATCTCTCCCATATTGTTTTCCAAATTTCCCAGCAGTTTTTGTCAAATAGTGGATTCATGTCCCAAAAGTTGGGCTCTTTGGGTTTATCATACACTGTTTTGCTGATGTCATTTACCCCAAGTCTATTCCATTGATCCTCCTCTCTGTCTCTTAGCCAGTACCATATTGTTTTGATGACTGCTGCTTTATAGTATAGTTTAATATCTGGTACTGCTAGGCCCCCTTCCTTCACATTTTTTTTCATTATTTCCCTTGATATTCTTGATCTTTTGTTATTCCAAATGAAATTTGTTGTAGTTTTTTCTAATTCAGTAAAGAAGTTTTTTGGTAGCTTGATAGGTATGGCGCTAAATAGGTAAATTAATTTGGGTAGAATTGTTATTTTTATTATGTTAGCTTGTCCTACCCATGAGCAATCAATGGTTTTCCAATTGTTTAGATCAAGTTTTATTTGCTTGGAAAGTGTTTTGTAGTTGTTTTCATATAGTTGCTGTGTTTGTTTTGGTAAATAGATTCCTAAGTATTTTATATTGTCTAGGGTGATTTTAAATGGTCTTTCTCTTTATACTTCGTGCTGCTCTAGTGTGTTGGAAATGTATAGAAATGCTGATGATTTATGTGCATTTATTTTGTATCCTGCAACTTTGCTAAAGTTGTTGATTATTTCTACAAGCTTCTTAGTTGATTCTCTAGGATTTTTTAAGTATACCATCATATCATCT
>NC_058131.1:75540728-75663203 GCF_016433145.1 Gracilinanus agilis
TCTTAGTTGATTCTCTAGGATTTTTTAAGTATACCATCATATCATCTGCAAAGAGTGATAACTTAGTCTCCTCCTTGCCTATTTTGATACCTTCAATTTCTTTTTCTTCTCTAATTGCAACTGCTAGTGTTTCTAGTACTATGTTGAATAATAGAGGTGATAATGGGCAACCTTGTTTTACTCCTGATCTTATTGGGAAGGCTTCTAATTTATCCCCATTGCATATGTTTGTTGATGGTTTTAGGTATATACTATTTATTATTTTTAGGAAAGGTCCTTCTATTCCTGTACTTTTCAGTGTTTTCAATAGGAATGGATGCTGTATTTTGTCAAAGGCTTTTTCAGCATCTATTGAGATGATCATGTGATTTTTGTTTGTTAGACTATTGATATGGTCAATTATGTGGATGGTTTTCCTAATGTTGAACCAACCTTGCATTCCTGGTATAAATCCCACCTGATCATGGTGGATGATCTTCTTAATTACTTGCTGGAGTCTCTTTGCTAGTATTCTATTTAAGATTTTTGCATCTATGTTCATTAGGGAGATTGGTCTGTAGTTTTCTTTCTCTGTTTTTGATCTCCCTGGCTTTGGAATCAGTACCATATTTTTGTCATAAAAGGAATTTGGTAGGACTCCTTCTTTGCTTATCATATCAAATAATTTGTATAGTATTGGCATTAGTTGCTCTTTGAATGTCTGATAGAATTCACTTGTGAATCCATCAGGCCCTGGAGATTTTTTCTTAGGGAGTTCTTTGATGGCTTGTTCAATTTCTTTTTCTGATATGGGATTATTTAGGTATTCTATTTCTTCTGCTGTTAATCTAGGCAGTTTATATTTTTATAAATATTCATCCATATCTCCTAGATTATTATATTTATTGCCATATAATTGGGCAAAATAGTTTTTAATGATTGCCTTAATTTCTTCATTAGAGGTGAGGTTTCCCTTTTCATCTTTGATACTGTCAATTTGGTTTTCTTCTTTCCTTTTTTTTATTACATTGACTAGTACTTTGTCTATTTTATCTGTTTTTTTTCAAAGTAACAGCTTCTAGTCTTATTTATTAATTCAATAGTTCTTTTACTTTCGATTTTATTAATTTCTCCCTTAATTTTTAGTATTTCTAATTTAGTTTCCATCTGGGGATTTTTAATTTGCTCGCTTTCTAATTTTTTGAGTTGCATGCCCAATGCATTAATCTCTGCCCTCCCTAATTTGTTAATATATGCACTCAAGGATATAAATTTCCCCCTGAGTACTGCCTTGGCCACATCCCACAGAGTTTGGTAGGATGTCTCATCATTATCATTTTCTTCAATGAAATTATTGATTGTTTCTATTATTCCTTCTTTGACAAATTGGTTGTGGAGAATCATATTATTTAATTTCCAATTAGTTTTTGATTTTCCTGTCCAGGTGCCCTTAACTAATTATTATTTTTATTGCATTGTGATCTGAGAAGGTTACATTTATTATTTCTGCTCCTTTGCATTTGTTTGCAATGATTCTATGCCCTATAACATGGTCAATCTTTGTGAATGTGCCATGTGCAGCTGAAAAGAAGGTGTATTCCTTTTTTTTTGTCCCTATATATTTTCCTCCACATATCAATTAGATCTAATTTTTCTAGGACTTTATTCACCTCTCTTACCTCTTTCTTATTTATTTTTCGGTTTGATTTATCTAGATCTGACAGAGGAATATTTAGATCTCCCACTAGTATGGTTTTACTATCTATTTCCTTCTTGAGCTCTGCCAGTTTCTCCTTTATGAATTTGGGTGCTATGCCACTTGGTGCATACATATTGAGCAGTGTTATTTCCCCATTGTTTATACTGCCTTTAATCAGGATGTAATGACCTTCCCTGTCTTTTTTAATCATATCTATTTTTACTTTTGCTTTGTCAGAAATCATAATAGCCACTCCTGCCTTCTTTTTCTCATTTGACACCCAAAAGATTTTGCTCAAACCCTGAACCTTAAACTTGTGTATGTCCACCCGCCTCATATGTATTTCTTGTAGACAACATATGGTGGGATTTTGGTTTCTAATCCACTCTGCTATTTGCTTCTGTTTTATGAGCGAGTTCATCCCATTCACATTCAGAGTTATAATCATCAGTTGTGCATTTGCTGACATTTTCGAATCCTCCCCTCTTCCTACCCCCTTTTTCCTTATACTTTTTCCTTTTAAATCAGTGGTTTGTTATTGAGCTGCTATCCCTTATCCCCTCCCTTGATTAACTTCCCTTTCTACCCCCTACCTTATTTTCCCCCCTCTTTTTGTTTTTAAAGGCCTTATGAATTCCCTCCCTCTTCTCCCCTCCCTTTTTTTGACCTCCCCACTCCCCTGCTCCCCTTGGTTTATCCCTTCTAACTTTCTCAGAAGGGTTAGATAAGAGTTTTATGTCCCAATGGATAGTATAGCTACTCTTCCCTCTCCAGGTTGATTACACTAAGAGTAAGGTTTGATTATTACCTCTTAATGCTCTCTTCCTCTCCTTCTTATAATAGTATTTGTCCCCTCTCCCTCCCATGCCCTCTTTGTGTGTAATAGAATATCCTATTTTCTTATTCACTCAAGTTTCTCTTGGTGTCCCATGCTATTAACCCCCTCTTTCCCATCCCCATGTCATCTTAGATTATTTAGTGTTCCACTCTCACCCTGTGAATTATTCTTCTGATTACTATAATAGTGAATATTATAATAGTGAATAGAGTTCACTACAGAGAATTATACATAACATTTCTCTACATAGGAATACAGATAATTAGATCTCACTGAGGCCCTTAAAAAGGCAAATTTAAAAATTATAAGTTTTCTTTCTTTCCCCTCTGTATCTTATTTACCTTTTCAGGTTTCTCTCGATTTCTGTGGTTGGATATCAAACTTTCCATTTAGCCCTGGTCTTTTCTGTGCAAATACCTGGAATTCTTCAATTTTGTTGAATGCCCATACTTTCCCCTGGAAATATATAGTCAATTTTGATGGGTAGTTGATCTGTGGTTGCAAGGCCAGCTCTCTTGCCTTTCTGAATATCGTATTCCAAGCCTTGCGATCTTTTAGCGTGGAGGCTGCCAGATCCTATGTGATCCTGATTGGTGCTCCTTGATATTTGAATTGTTTCTTTCTGGCTTCTTGTAAGATTCTTTCCTTTGCTTGGAAACTCTTGAATTTGGCAATTATATTTCTGGGTGTTTTCTTTTCTTGATCGAATGTCGCAGGTGTTCTATGAATCCTTTCAATGTCTAGATTGCCCTCTTGTTGTAGGACTTCAGGGCAATTTTGTTGGATTATTCCTGTTAGTATGGAGTCCAGGTTTCTATTAATTTCTGGTTTTTTTGGAAGACTAATTATTCTCAAATTGTCTCTTCTAGACTGGTTTTCTTGGTCTGTCACTCTCTTTGAGATATTTCATGTTTCCTTCTATTTTTTCAGTCTTTTGACTTTGTTTTATTTGTTCTTGTTGTCTTGAGAGATCATTAGCTTCTAGCTGCTCAATTCTAGCCTTTAGGGACTGGTTTTCGACTATAATCTTTCGGTTTTCGGCTATGATCTTTTGGTTTTCGGCCATAATCTTCTGGTTTTCGGCCATAATCTTCTGTTTTTCGGCTATAAGCTTCTGGTATTCCTTTTCAATCTGGTCATTTCTGGTGTTCAATTTGCTTATCAGTTCATTTGGTTTCTGAGCCTCACTTTCCAATTGCAAGATTCTACCTTTTAAACAGTTATTTTCTTGCCAGATCTCTTCCATTTTCCTCAAAATCTCAGTTTTGAACTCTTCCATAGCTTGTGAGGAGTTTTCCTTATTTGAGGAGGGTCCGGATGCTTGTTTGTTCTCCTCCTCTGTTTGCTCGGTTGTCTGGATTTTCTCTGTGTAAAAGTTGCCGAGTGTTAAAGACTACTTTTTCTTGTTAATCTTTCTCTTCTGAGCTTCCTGAGACTGGGTAGCCATTGTTAGCCCAGCAGCTTCTCAGGTTTATCCTTGCGCTCAGGGTTTCTCTGCGGTCAAGCCCCCTGGTGAATCCCCTTGCTTGATCCTCTGCCGGAGTTTTTTTTACAAGTCTCAGGGTGCTGCTTCCACAGTCGTACACCTGTCTGCCTCCACCCACGCCTCCACCCATGCCTCTGCTCTCAGCCTGAGCTCTGCGCCCAGCGTCCGCTCCCAGCGTCCTGCTCCCGCGCTCAAATTCCGTGTGTGCTCGCTAGCTTCCTGGGGTCCCAAATCCCGCTGCTCTCAGGAACAGGCCCCAGAGCTACCAATGACTCGATGGGTGCCCCAAACTTGCTCTATTTCTTTTTAGCTGGCCTTAGTGCTACAGGTGTTGTGTGTGGAGGGGGTGGGGGTGGGGTGGTTGCTCAGCCCGCGATTTAGTGAGAGCTGTTTCACCCCTTCATAGCATGGAAATGCCTCGATTCCACGTACCTTCCACGCTATGCCCTGTTGTGGGGTTCCTCCGTTCGTCTGGACTTGTTTTTATGTCCCCTTGAGGAGTTTTGTGTGTTTCGGTCAGGAGAGGTTAAGAGCTGCTTCTTACTCTGCCGCCATCTTAACCCGGAAGCCCGGTTCATACTTTTCTTAGTCAAAGAAGTAACCTGTTATAAAGAAGTTTTAGTAATCTTACTGTTTGATCCATCAACTTCAGAGGAATTTCTTCATACTGTCTGGATTTGGCAGTTGTGGAAGTTAGCCTGCTGTGGGGAATTCTCTTAGGCTTCCCACACAAATGCTAGCCTGTGAATTATTCCTGAACAAGCTGAGATATCAAAACTATTGGAAATACATCATCTTAGCCATATTTAAAATCCAGTAAGATATTCAGTTGATATCCACAGGGGAGACATAGGGCTTGGGCCCTCTTTTTTAAGGAGTCTCTAGTTCATGCCAGCTGGGGGACTGATTATTACTGGCCCTAAGACTGCCCAACCCCTATAGGTTGAGCTGTGGATCTGCAAGTTATTCTGCAATCTGAGAATCATCCTTAGAGTTTGAATATAAGCTTGGAAAAATATTTTATATATATATGTTTGGGAAAAATATTTTATATATAAGTTTGGGCAATAGTTTAAGAACTTTTAAACTCATATTCATCATTAGAAAATGCTTATTGGAAACATTGCCTCCTTAATTTTATTATTGTTAGAATGAAAACACATGACTTTGTTTTCTGTAAAATTCCAGCTTTTTGGTGGAGATTTTTTTCCTTTTCTTTCATGCACATAGGTGTATTATTGTATGCTTTGGATATATGGTCCTTTGGAAGAAGAAAGAACCATGAGGGAAAAAAAATTAAGAAGCATTATATTGTCATTTAATTATTATTATTTTATTTCCATTTCATTTTAAAGTTGAGGAACCTGAGGATAAAGAGGTTAAGTAACTTTCTCAATTTCATTTAGTAACAATGGAGAAATTCAATTAAAGGTACTGCTCTTCAATATATTACATTGCATCTCCATGTGCTTTGGTAAAATGTTCAAATTTGGCCAAATGTTCAAAGTGTCTGAGGAATAGGTCTTAACTAAATGCAGCCTATGTAGTTCCTGATAACTTTATGCAGATAAAAATGCCCTCAAATAGGTTTCCGGGTAAAGATGGCGACAGAGTAAAAAGCAGCGACTTAACCTCTCCTAACCAAAACATACAGGACTCCTCAAGGGGACATGAAAATAAATCCAGATGAACTGAGGGACCCCACAACAGGGCACAGTGTGGAAGGTATGTGGAATCAGGGCATTTCAATGCTATAAAGGGGAGAAACAGCTCTCACTAAATTACAAACTGAGCAACCAGCTCCCCCACACACACCACCTACAATGCCAAAGCCAGCTCAAAAGAAGTAGAGCAAGTTTGGGCACCCATTGAGTCATTGGCAGCTCGAGGGCCTTCTCCTGAGAGCAGCAAGACTTAAGACCCCAAAAGGCTAAAGAATGTGAGCAGACTTTGAGTGCAGACACTGAGCGCAGGTGCGGATGGAGGCGGACACAGGCACAAGCAAAGGCTCTGAAACCTTGAGTGGGGAACCAGTGCAGATGGGTATATGACTGTGGAAGCAGCACCCTGAGACTTGTAAAGGAGCCTCCAGAAGAGGATCAAAAAACGGGGTCCACCAGGAGGCTTGACATTGAGAACAACCAGACATGAGACCTCAGGAGTCTAAAGAGCT
The DNA here is from genome assembly GCF_016433145.1 of Gracilinanus agilis. Classification (NCBI taxonomy): domain Eukaryota; kingdom Metazoa; phylum Chordata; class Mammalia; order Didelphimorphia; family Didelphidae; genus Gracilinanus; species Gracilinanus agilis. The sequence continues at coordinate 75,546,904 of NC_058131.1, forward strand.
CAGACAGACCCTGAGTGTGTGGATAAAGCTGAGAAGGTACTGGGCTAAAAATGGCAACCCAGAATCAGGAAGCCCAGAAGAGAAAGATTAACAACAAGAAGAAATCTTTAACACTCCACAACTTTTACACAGAGAAAATCCAGAAAACAGAGCAAACAGAAGAGGGGAACAAACAAGAAATCACATCTGAACCCTATCAAAATAATGAAAACTGGTCACAAGCTCTTGAAGATTTCAAATCTGAGATGACAAGAAAGTTTGAAAAGATTTGGCTAGAGAAATGGGAAATAGCTCAAAAGGAAATTAGGCAAGAAAATAACAGTTTAAAAGGCAGAATTTTGCAATTGGAAAGTGAGGCTCAGAAATCAAATGAACTGATAAGCAAATTGAACACCAGAAATGACCAGATTGAAAATGAAAACCAAAAGATTATAGCTGAAAACCAGTCCCTAAAGGCTATAAATGAGCAATTAGAAGCTAATAATCTCTCAAGAAAACAAGAACAAATAAAACAAAGTCAAAAGACTGGTAAAATAGAAGGAAACATGAAATATCTCAATGAGAAAGTGAGAAACCAAGAAAACTGGTCTAGAAGAGAGACAATCTGAGAATCATTGGTCTTCCTGAAAAAGCAGAAATTAATAGAAATTTGGACTCTATACCAAAAGAAATTATTCAGCAAAATTACCCTGAAGTTCTACAACAAGAGGGCAATATAGACATTGAAAGGATCCATAGATCACCCTCTAAAATAGACCCAGAAAAGACAACCCCCAGGAATATAATAGCCAAATTCAAGAGTTTCCAAGTAAAAGAAAAAAATTTATAAGAAGCCAGAAAGAGACAATTCAGATACCAAGGAGCACCAATCAGGATCAAACAGGATCTGGCAGCCTCCAAGCTAAAAGACCACAAGGCTTGGAATACGATATTCAGAAAGGAAAGAGAACTTGTCTTCAACCACGTTTCAACTACCCATCAAAACTGACTATATACTTCCAGGGGAAAGTATGGGCTTTCAACAAGATAGAAGATTTCCAAGTATTTGCAAAGAAAAGATCAGGACTAAATGGAAAGTTTGATATCCAACCACAAAAATAAAGAGAAACATGAAATGGTAAATAAGAAACAAAGGGGAAATAAAGAAAACTCATATTTTTTAAATTTGCCTCTTTAAGGGCTTCAATAAGATCTAATTATCTTTATTCCTATGTGGAGAAATGCTATGTATAATTCTATGTAGTGAACTTTATTCACTATTATAGTATTCACTATTATAGTAATCAGAAGAATAATTCATAGAGAGAGGGTGGAATACTAAATGGTCTAAGATGATATGGGGGTGGGAAAGAGGGGGGTGAATAGTAGGGGACACCAAGAGAAAGTTGAATGAATAAGAAAAACAGGATATTTTATTACACACAAAGAGGACATGGGGAGGGGTTGGAGACAAATACTATTATAAGAAGGAGAGGAAGAAAGGATTAAGAGGTAATATTTAAACCTTACTCTCAGTGTAATTAACCCTGAGAGGGAAGAGTAGCTATATTATCCATTGGGATATAAAACCCTATCTAACCATACTGAGAAGGTCAGAAGGGATAAACCAAGGGGAACAGGGGAGAGGGAGGTCAAAAAAGGGAGGGCAGAAGAAGGGTGAGGGAATTCATTAGGCCTTTAAAAATAAAAAGAGGGTAATAATAAGGGAGGTGGTAAAAAGGGAAGTTAATCAAGGGAGGGGATAAGGGTTACAGGATTAAAGCAAACCACTGGTTTAAAAGGAAATAGTATAAGAAGAAGGTGTAGAACTAGGGGAGGATGCAAAAATGTCAGAGAATGCACAAGTGATAATTATAACTCTGAATGTGAATGGGATGAACTCGCTCATAAAACAGGAGCTAATAGCAGAGTGGATTAGAAACCAAAATCTTACCATATGTTGTCTACAAGAAACACATATGACATGGGTGGATGTACAGAGGTTTAAGGTAAAGGGATGTAGCAAAATCTTTTGGGAGTCAAATGAGAAAAAGAAGGCAGGAGTGTCAATCACGATTTCTGACAAAGCCAAATTAAAAATAGATATGACTAAAAAAGACAGGGAAGGTAATTACATACTGATAAAAGGCAGTACAGGCAATGAGGAAAAAACAATGCTCAAAATGTATGCAACAAATGGCATAGCATCCAAATTCCTAAAGGAGAAACTGGCAGAGCTCAAGAAGGAAATAGATAGTAAAACAATACTAGAGGGAGATCTAAATATTCCTCTTTCAGATCTAGATAAATCAAACCAAAAAAGAAATAAGAAAGAGGTAAGAGAGGTGAATGAAGTCCTAGAAAAATTAGATTTAATTGATATGTGGAGAAAAATAAATAGGGACAAAAGAATACACCTTCTTTTCAGCTGCACATGGTACATTCACAAAGATTGACCATGTTATAGGGCATATAAACATTGCAAACAAATGCAAAATAGCAGAAGTAATAAATATAACCTTCTCAGATCATAATGCAATAAAAATAATAATTAGTAAGGGCACCTGGACAGGCAAATCTAAAACTAATTGGAAATTAAATAATATGATTCTCCAAAACTAGTTAGTCAAAGAAGAAATCATAGAAACAATCAACACTTTCATTGAAGAGAATGACAATGATGAGACATCCTACCAAACTCTGTGGGATGCAACCAAGGTAGTACTCAGGGGGAAATTTATATCCTTGAGTGCATATATTAAGAAATTAGGGAGGGCAGAGATTAGTGAATTGGGCATGAAATTTAAAAAACTAGAAAGCAAGCAAATTAAAAATACCCAGATGAATACTAAATAATAAATACTAAAAATCAAGGGAGAAATTGATAAAATCAAAAGTAAAAGAACTATTGAATTAATAAATAAGACTCGAAGCTGGTATTTTGAAAAAAAAACAGATAAAATAGACAAGGTATTGGTCAATCTAATTACAAAAAAAGGAAAGAAGAAAACCAAATTGACAGTATCAAAGATGAAAAGGGAGACCTCACCTCTAATGAAGGGGAAATTAAGGCAATCATTAAAAACTATTTTGCCCAATTATATGGCAATAAATATAATAATCTAAGAGATATGGATGAATATTTACAACATAAACTGCCTAGATTAACAGCAGAAGAAATAGAATACCTAAATAATCCCATATCAGAAAAAGAAATTGAACAAGCCATCAAAGAACTCCCTAAGAAAAAATCGCCAGGGCCTGATGGATTCACAAGTGAATTCTATCAGACATTCAAAGAGCAACTAATGCAAATACTATACAAATTATTTCATATAACAAGCAAAGAAAGAGTCCAACCAAATTCTTTTTATGACACAAATATGGTACTGATTCCAAAGCCAGGGAGATCAAAAACAGAGAAAGAAAACTATAGACCAATCTCCCTAATGAACATAGATGCAAAAATCTTAAATAGAATACTAGCAAAGAGACTCCAGAAAGTAATCAAGAAGATCATCCACCAGGATCAGGTGGGATTTATACCAGGAATGCAAGGATGGTTCAACATCAGGAAAACCATCCACATAATTGACCATATGAACAATCTAACAAACAGAAATCATATGATTATCTCAATAGATGCTGGAAAAGCCTTTGACAAAATACAGCATCCATTCCTATTGAAAACACTGAAAAGTATAGGAATAGAAGGACCTTTCCTAAAAATAATAAACAGTATATGCCTAAAACCATCAACAAACATCATATGCAATGGGGATAAATTAGAAGCCTTCCCAATAAGATCAGGAGTGAAACAAGGATGCCCATTATCACCTCTATTATTTAACATTGTACTAGAAACACTAGCAGTTGCAATTAGAGAAGAAAAAGAAATTGAATGTATCAAGGTGGGCAAGGAGGAAACTAAGCTATCACTCTTTGCAGATGATATGATGGTCTACTTAAAAATCCTAGAGAAACAACTAAGAAGCTTGTAGAAATAATCAACAACTTTAGCAAAGTTGCAGGATACAAAATAAATGCACATAAATCATCAGCATTTCTATGTATTTCCAACACATTAGAGCAGCAAGAGGTAGAAAGAGAAAGACCATTTAAAATCACCCTAGACAATATAAAATACTTAGGAATCTATCTACCAAAACAAACACAGCAACTATATGAAAACAACTACAAAACACTTTCCAAACAAATAAAACTAGATCTAAACAATTGGAAAAACATTGATTGCTCATGGATAGGACAAGCTAACATAATAAAAATGACAATTCTACCCAAATTAATTTACCTATTTAACACCATACCTATCAAACTACCAAAAAACTTCTTTACTGAATTAGGAAAACCTATTAAAATTTCATTTGGAATAACAAAAGATCAAGAATATCAAGGGAAATAATGAAAAAAATGTGAAGGAAGGGGGCCTAGCAGTACCAGATATTAAACTGTACTATAAAGCAGCAGTCATCAAAACAATATTGTACTGGCTAAGAGACAGAAGGGAGGATCAGTGGAATAGACTTGGGGTAAGTGAAGTCAATAAGACTGTCTATGATAAACCCAAAGAGCCCAACTTTTGGGACATGAATCCACTATTTGACAAAAACTGCTGGGAAATTTGGAAAACAATATGGGAGAGATTAGGTTTAGATCAACATCTCATACCCTACACCAAGATAAATTCCGAATGGGTGAATGACTTGATTATAAAGAGGGAAACTATAAATAAGTTAAGTGAACACAGAATAGTATACTTGTCAGATCTCTGGGAAAGGAAAGATTTTAAAACCAAGCAATAGTAAGAGAAAATTACAAAATATAAATTAAATGGTTTTGATTATATCAAACTAAAAACTTTTGTACAAACAAAAACAATGCAGCCAAAATCAGAAGGGAAACAACAAATTTGGAAAAAATCTTTATAATAAAAAACTCTGACAGGGGTCTAATTACTCAAATATACAAGGAGTTAAATTAATTGTATAAAAAATCAAGCCACTCCCCAATTGAAAAATGGGCAAGAGACATGAATAGGCAATTTTCAGATAAAAAATCAAAACTATCAATGAGCACATGAGAAAGTGTTCCAAATTTCTAATAATTAGAGAAATGCAAATCAAAACAACTCTGAGGTATCACCTCACACATAGCAGATTGGCTAAAATGAAAGAAGGGGAGAGTAATGAATGTTGGAGGGGATGTGGCAAAATTGGGACATTAATGCATTGCTGGTGCAGTTGTGAACTGATCCCACCATTCTGGTTGGCAATTTGGAACTATGCTCAAAGGGCTATAAAAGACTGCCTGCCCTTTGATCCAGCCATACCATTGTTGGGTTTGTACCCCAAAGAGATCATAGATAAATAAACTTGTATGAAAATATTTATAGCTGTGCTTTTTGTGGTGGCAAAAAAACTGGAAAAGGAGGGTATGTCCTTTAATTGGGGAATGGCTGAACAAATTGTGGTATATGCTGGTGATGGAATACTATTGTGCTAAAAGGAAAAATAAACTGGAGGAATTCCATGTGATCTGGAAAGAATTCCAGGAATTGATGCAGAGCGAAAGGAGCAGAGCCAGAAGAACATTGTACACAGAGACTGATATACTATGGTAAAATCGAATGTAATGGACTTCTGTACCAGCAGCAATGTAATGACACAGGACAGTTCTGAGGGATTTATGGTAAAGAACTCTATCCACATTCAGAGGAAGAACTGCAGGAGAGGAAACATATAAGAAAAACAACTGCTTGAACCCATGGTTTGAGGTGGACATGATTAGGGATGTAGACTCAAAACTACCACACCAATGCAACCAACAACAATTTGGAAATAGGTCTTGATCAATGACACATGTTAAAACCAGTGGAAATGTGCATTGGCCATGGGTGGGGGAAGTGGTGAAGGTGAAGGGGAAAATAGGAGCATGAATCATGTAACCATGTTAAAAATTTATATTAATAAATGGTTAAAAAAATCCCAGCTTCATTCCTTTATGGAGCCCTTAGGACAGTGATTCCCAAAGTGGGCTCTACTGCCCCCTGGTAGTTGCTGCAGTGATCCAAGGGGGCAGTGATGGCCACAGGTTCATTTATCTTTCCTATTAATTCCTATTAAGTTTTTTTTTTTAATTAATTTCTAGGGGGCTAAGTAATATTTTTTCTGGAAAGGGCGTGGTAGGCCAAAAATTTTGGGAACCACTGTTGTAGGACTTTAGACATAGGCTTGGTGCTACTGCTTAATCTCTCCATTACATTCCTTATGAATAGAAAGCAATTGAGGGTCATCTTTTCCATTGGTGTATTTATGTTTTTTTTTTTCAGTGTTTTGGTTATTTATGAGTTTGCTCTTATAACAATGACCAGTATGGAAGTATGCTTTGCATGACAATAAAAAAGAAAAAGAAAAAGAAAGCAAAAAAAAGTCCTCAAATAAAAGAGAACATGGGAAAGAATGTGTGCATGAAATTGACATCAATAAAAGAATTTGTCTTTTATCATATCTCAATCAGAGATCAGGAAAATATTCATAAGAGCATGTCATTTTCAAGCACAATCATTTAGAAGAATTTTTATTTAATGGAAACACTATACAAATCATTGCTATTTAGTAAAAAACCAAAACTAGTTGGTTTTTTTTAGAATTAATTGTATTCCTATCAATGTAGAAAGGATTGGACAATTTGAACATTAATGAAAAAGTAGAAATACCTTCAAATATTTGACTAAAAATTGGGGCTTTTGGAAGGAATTCAAAAATCAGTTTTGATGCTGATTAATATTACAATTTCTCTGATTAAAGTGCCATCTCATAAAGCACTTTATTTGATGACTAAAAATACTTGAAATTTTATCTTGTAGGCATTTTCATTAGTTGTATAAAGAGAGAGAGATGATAGTCTTTGTTGGGACCATATCATCCAAAAGCACATATCCAGAATACTCATTTTAAAATCTTATATCGGCTATTTAAAATTTGTGACCTTGGTTGTGCCATTGTTCTTTTTAAAATTTCTGAGAAAAAACAGTATTCCAAGTGACCCAATGTACAGATGGAAACATTGATAGGGAAATATATGTAGATCGCATATAAGAAATGAAGTAAAAGATATACTCATGGATGTGAATCAACAGGATAGGATTAGGTCAACCAATTAGAATAAAAGATAACAGATAGACTGATTGTATACTTCTATCACTCAAAATATCCAAAGAACCAAAGGAGAGCCACTAGCACAGTGACTGGATAATGGATAAAGAAAGTGCTTTCTGATTCCTTAATCACTTTATTTTTTTTAAAAAATCACTTTTTCTCCAAGCTGTAATTCATGGGTTCATTATGTATATAGGAAGATATTTCTTGTAACTGTAAGAAGAGAAAGGAAAGGTTCTTTCATTTATTTGGTGTTGGGGTGGAAATGAGGCCTCTAGATGTTTGTTTGATAAAGAATGGAGAAGCAACTTACTTTCAGGATTTTATAAGAATATATAAATATAAGTTAATCAATGAGAAACCAGCAAGTGTTTTGGGCAACTGCCACTCACAGATCAAATTCACAAAGGATAGAGTATCAGAGGCAGAGTAAATCTGATAACCCTTCACTACAGGAATGGAAGTTTGGTTTACTGGTCTCTGTAAACTACCAGGGAATAACTCAAAGATTAACAACTCACACACTATGGTTTCTTTGAGGTAAGGGGAAACAAACAGGAAGGAAAAGAAAACAGTTTAGTTGTATTATAAGGGTCAGGAGAGTGGAAGAGTAACTGTAACTAGGAATCTCTAACTGACGACAGTTTTCTTCTTTCAGACTGACAGCCTTGGCTAAAGACTAGAGGGAGAGAGCTGGATATTGGGGTCTCTCACAAATGGTGCAGGTCACTTCCTTGATGGCTTCAGGATACCAGGAACCAACTCCTTGCACAGTCAATAATCCAAAAGATATCAGGTAGGGAAAAATGCCTACAAGCTGTCCACCAGAAAACAGACACTACCCACTACTAAGGGTTGTTTTGAGAGATGTTGTCTTCAAGTTTCTCCAGTCCCAAATATCCCAAGCTCATGGAGTCACTGCTGGCTGAATCTCTGCTCCAAACCCCTCTCACACCAGCACTGATTGTTTTTTCTCTCTTCTTTCTCTTTGCCTGCATTTCATTCAGAATGCCCATGCCTGAAAGCCAAGGTTTTGCCCTTAGCCTGCCTGCTAAATCTGCTTTCCTACTCTTAAAGTCTATTTCCCTATTAAAAGGACAAAACTCTCTTCTTTTTTTTTCTTTTTACCTATCTATTTTTTATTCTCCATCACTGAAATCTTCCATATATATACATATACATATGACTCTTCCACATTTTTATCTTCTTTTTTCCTACTCTCTATTCTATACAATTTGTCTCATAATGATCTCTGTTTAAGATGCTTAAATATATCTATAAATTCAAGTATAAATATATATGAGTATACATACATAGATATATATGTATATATGTATATACTCGACTTTAGTTTGACTCCTGAACACCAGTTCTTAAAATCCAAATTGATCACTAGAAATCATCCTTTTCTTCCACAAAAATTATCAACTCTGTATATCCCAAATAGAACTTGTTCCTCTGATTCCCATGACCCTTCCCTGTGCTTCAATTGAGAGGTCCACTTTCTTTCCAGTGACTCAATTTAGAAACCTCAAACTTATCACCAGCACTTCCCTTTCCCTTACCTCCTATGTCTAAGTATTCATCACATCTTCTTGGATTTCCATCTACTTTATTTCTTGTATCTATCTCCTTCCTGCTGACAACAACTAGCATTGTTCTGACTCAATTCAATATTACCCTGACTATAGAAATAGCTTCTTATTTTAATCAAGGCTTCATGTCTTTCCCTTCTCACATATATCCTCACAAAGCTTCAAGTAAGTTTTCTCAATCACAACTCTGTCTATCCATATTATACTTCTACTGAATAAATGTCAGATTCCCTGTTGCTTCAACAATAAGATACAAACTTCTTATCTTGACATTTAAAATGCTACACATTATTTCCCTTGATATTCTTGATCTTTTGTTATTCCAGATGAACTTTGTTATAGTTTTTCCTAATTCAGTAAAAAAGTTTTTTGGTAGTTTGATAGGTATGGCACTAAATAGGTAAATTAATTTGGGTAGAATGATCATTTTTATTATGTTAGCTCATCCTACCCATGAGCAATTAATATTTTTCCAATTGTTTAGATCTAATTTTAGTTGTTTGGAGAGTGTTTTGTAGTTTTTTTTCATATAATTGCTGTGTTTGTTTTGGTAGATAGATGCCTAAATATTTTATATTGTCTAGGGTGATTTTAAATGGTCTTTCTCTTTCTACCTCTTGCTGCTGTGATGTGTTGGAAATATATAGAAATGCTGATGATTTATGTGCATTTATTTTGTATCCTGCAACTTTGCTAAAGTTGTTGATTATTTCTACAAGCTTCTTAGTTGATTCTCTAGGAGTTTTTAAGTAGACCATCATATCATCTGCAAAGAGTGATAGCTTAGACTCCTCATTGCCTATTTTGATACCTTCAATTTCTTTTTCTTCTCTAATTGCTATTGCTAGTGTTTTTAGTACAATGTTAAATAATAGAGGAATAATAGACCCAGGACAATTCTGAGGGACTTATGGAAATGAACTCTACCCACATTAACAGGAGTGGAAACAGAAGAAAAACAACTGCTTCAACACATGGGTTGAGGTGGACATGATTGGGGATGTAGACTCAAAAATACCACACCAGTGCAACTAACAACAATTTGGAAATAGCTCTTGATCAATGACACATGTTAAAACCAGTAGAAATACACATCAGCCATGGGAAGGGAAGTTGGGGGGTGAAGGGGAAAGTAAGAACATGAATTATGTAACCATGTTAACTTTTCTAAAAAATAAATATTAATAAATGTTAAAAAAAATGCTACACAATCCTCTATGGATATTACCCTTACCAAGGGAAAGGGTCTTTTTATGAAGACTGCTCCTGGGAAAGCTAAAAAAGTCTAGGAATTTGAGGAAGAGGAGAAAAAAAATAAAGATGAGAAGGAGGATTATAGTAAAGAGGATCAGAAAGAGGAAGAAGTGGAAGAAGTGCCTGTTATAGAATCCCCAGGAAAAAGAAAAAAGGAAATGGGAAAATAGAATGTCCTCAAAACCATTAAATAGAAACTGAAAGCGGAAACATCTCCAAATTTCAATCTCTTTGCTGGTATTCTGAACTTCAAAACTTGCTCCCAAGCTAAAAACTGACATTACAGATTTCTTTGCAAAAAAAAAAAAAATTAAAGGACTTCATGGTGGTGAACATTCACATTAGAGCCACCAGGAATTTTGGCTATAGGGAATACAAATCTTCTGAAAATATGGAAAAACTCACAGACTCAGTGGCCCCAAAGTGCTTGGCTCTAAAATAAACCTAGAAAAATCAAAATAACACATGAGAATTCAAGTCACAATGATGCTCTTTGTCAAGAACATGTCATATAAAATATATAAAGTAACTCAGGAAGAACTCAAAGAAGTGGTAGAAGATGCTATCGAGATCAGAGTGCTCTGAACCAAGGACACCCAAAATAAATGTTTGCATTGTATTTAATCCAGAAGCAGACATGGGCAAGGCCTTGGAACAGAAATAGGGGACTAAGATCAATGGCTATGTTCTCATTCTAGACAATATAGGAGAGAAAAGTCAAGAGCAAGAGTTTTGTTACATGGGAAGAACAATTCCTAGAATGGGAATAACACTAATCCAGCAGAGTCTAAGATGCTTGTACTGAACATCACCTATAGCAGTCAGAGGAAAGTGCAGGATATATTTGAGAAGACTATTCCATAAACCTTCTGATTTTGTCTCCTCTGCTAATGGCTTGCAAGACTCACCAATTTGAGGTATTTTGCCTTAGAGTTAGTGCTTCAATAAAGTGAAGGCTTGAAAGGGCTAAGTGCTACTTCCAGGCTTCGCTACAGACTGGTACCAAGACTTGGGACTTTAATGTGTGTGTGTGTGTGTGTGTGTGTGTGTGTGTGTGTGTGTGTGTGTGTGTGTGTGTGTGTTGGTAGTCTGTTGTTGGTGTAGGCAGGGTCCCAGGATCCTGAAGTTGGTCTATGTTCAGCCTCAGAACTTGGCAAAGTAGATGGTGGTGTGATAGACCCGCACTCCACAGTCTTCAGTTTTACTTCTGGTTCCCTCTTAACCCATGAAAATCAACTCTCTCTCTGCCTACCCTTCAAGTTGTTTTCCACATGAGAGCCCCACTCTCCTTTTCTTGTTGGTTTTTGATTCCTTGTCATTTTAAGTTGCTTTTTAAAAATGTGTTTGGAAGGATTCTCAGTGAGGTTTCACCTTTCACTGTTACAAATCTACCATGTTGGCTCCTCCCCCTATGCATACACTTTGACTCAGCAATACCACTAATGGTTCTGTATCCCAAAGAGATCAGAAATGAGGAAAACGTACCTAACTGTGCCAAATTATTTTTTTTAGCAGCTTTCTTAGCAGTGGCAAAGAATTGAAAACTGACACTTGTCCATCATTTCTGGAATGCCTGAAAAAAGTTTTGTGGTACATGGTTGTAACGCAATACTACCAATCCATTAGAAAAAATGAAACCTAGAAAAACATATTAATTGATACAAAATGAAGTGAGAAAAACCAGGAGAAAAATATATATATAATAACAGATATATTATACAATGATCAACTGTGAAGGACTAAACCATTAAAAACAAAGCAAATTTGCAAAATAACCCCAAGACACTGAGGATAAAAATGATATCTGCAGAGAAGAAACTGTTGGAGACTGAGTACAAATCATAGCATGACATCTTCCATTTTATTTCCTTCATAATTTTTTATTGTATGTGTGATATATTTTTTATCATGACATGCAATATGGAAATATGCATTACATGAAAGTATTGGTATAAACTATATAACTACTTACTGCTTAGGAGTAAGGGGAAAGGGAGGGAGGGAGAAAATGTGAATCTTAATATGTCAAAAAATGGTCAAAATGGTTCCTACATGGAATTTAAAAAAATAAATAAATGAAAAAATTAAAAAATTAAAAAACAATCTCATTGGCTATGAGTTGTCCTTAGTTTATAATGCTATACCCTTTCTACAAAACCATTGTTTTCCTATGAAAACTATCAAACTTAACCAAAACAAAAATGCCTAATGGTCAGCTTCTAGCCTGCCTTGCCAATGTTATTTCACATTTCTCCCCTTCTATAGTTTCACATTACAGACAAATTTGTCTATGTAGTTTCAGTTCTATTATAACTTTAATGCTATTGCAGACATCCATGCCTGAAATTTGTTTCCTTCTTAGATCTGCCACTAAAGGATCATTATATTTTTCTAATTCAGTTTATATGCAACCTCTTATGGAAAGTCCTTCCTATGGCCCCAGAGTAGTGTTCTTCCCCCCTTAAATAATTGTGTTCATACTTATGTGTTTATATATCATACTTCTCCAACTTAATATAAGCTTCTTGGAAATAGGGACTTTTATGTTTCTTACTTTGTGTGTTCAGAGTCAAGCACCATTGCAACATATAGTAAGAGCTAAATAAATACTTTTTCTTTTGAGTGTTTTAAATTAACTTTTTTGGCTGAGTACTAGTTAGCTGGTCCAGTGGCCCCATGATGGGAGTACAGGAAGTTGACAGTTTATTCTATTTATCCTGCCCAATGTTTTGTCCATTCTTAATTGTGAGTGACTGATTTTCTAGTGGTAATGTCAGTGGGTAAGGTCATAGTTTGGAGAAAGGTAGATCACTCATATTTGGGGCATAATGAGAGATGAAATTGAGAGCCATATTGGAAAGCTTAGGAGAGGAAAAGGTGTGGAGGTAATTAGTCTTGAAAGCTTCTCATTAGGAATTTGACTGGAAAAGATAAAAAATTTAGGATAATACCAAATAGGTCTTTAAGACAAATTTTTAAATATTGGGAAGTTTTTTTTTTTTAATGTTTGTCATCAGCAGCATATAAACCTATAAATAGAGTGATATAAATTTAGAGAGAGGTCAGAGTTGTTATAGAGACAATTTTTTAGAGAAAATGGGAGAATTCCTATTAGGAATATGTAAAGGGAGATTGAACTTAATGGGAAGAACAGTCACTTCATCATCAAAGAATGCAGTAATGAGAATAAGGGATACTATCAAGGTGTTTAGTTATGTAGAGAGGATTAATGAAAATGGAACTTAATGAATCTCTATTTTTTCAGTCAAGAAATATAAAAGTCCTCAGGTAGGAGGTAGAGGGAAGGTTGCACATTAGATAAAGTGACAGGATTGGAGACAGAAAGAAAAGAGGTTAAATCTCACCTCAGATATCTATTTGCTATGTAAAATAAGGCAAGTCACATAACTTCAGTCTACTTTAGGTTCCTCATCCGCACAGAGATAATAAAGGCATGAACTTTCCCGGATTGTCAGGATCAAATGATATGATAACTGCAAATTAATAGTTCCTCACATATTTTGAGTGCTATATAAATGTGAGTGATATTTGTATTAGAGATATTTTTATTATATATTTTCTATAGCCACAAGTATTCTCTCTATGTTCCCTCCCCTACCTCTGTTGAGGTGGAAACCTATAGGGAAGTTTAAAATATATAATTGGAGGTAATTTGTAGGTATTTGTTTTTGTTAAGCCATGTTATTCAATTTCCTTTCCTTTCAATAGTGACCTCTGTTTGTCCTTGTAAAAGTAATCACATTAGTGGGGGCTCATAAGTTATGGTCTGAATGAATGGTCACAAAGAGCCTCTGACCTCAATAGCTTTCTGTGTTCTTTTGTATGAGGAAACCTCTGGCTGCTACAAAATAAATCCATTATATTTCTCTTTCCTTTGTTGAATATAAGAAATATCAGAGTTTTGGACATTTATGCAAAATATAATGCTATCAAGTTAAGAAATTCTTGAATTATAAAAAAATAAATCTAAGGGAAAATTCATGAATAATGTGAAAACTTTAGTGCTCAAGTGAGAGTGCCTGTTGTTCAAAAAAGGCTTTCAAAAATATTCTCTGAGGTTAGTGACATCTAGAGAATATAAAACAAAGCTTAAAAAACACCTGATAGTAGCTTTGTCTCTGTCCAAGAGGTGGTTTCAGAAGTTTCTTATTTTTTCTTCTGAATCTGAATCTATTTTAATGGTCTTCTACAATGGAAATAGATAAAGCCTTTAGTCTTTATGTTTTGCCTTCTTTAATCCATTAAGGACTTTAGATCCCATTAAGGAATCTACATCCTTTTAGTCTCTTCCTTGTAGTTCATTTTAATTCATGGGAACCTCAGAATAGTTATATCTCATCAGAAGTGGTCACTTATGACCACATTCCTTTATTTTTTTCTATTTCTTTAAACTGAAGTTATCAGTACAAGACATTTTCAATCCAAAAAAATAAAGTTTATCCATATAACTTTCTCTAGTTATGACTATATCATTTAATCTTTCTCCACAAATAATTAGATGAAATAGATTACTTGGGAACCATTTATTTTAATTCTAAAGAATGAATATGAGATCTTGAACATTAATTGAGTAGTCGATATTTCTTCCATATTTCATTAAGGTTTTTTTTGTCTAGGATTATGTTGAAATTTATAATTTTGTGTGAATTTTCTTACTTTGACTCTGCAAGTGGAATAAATCTTAGGAGAATCAGTTTGGGGAGTTTGTTGTTCTGCAATATTCATTTCTCTACCTTTGTACTTTTATGTGGATTAGAGTATTTGACATTAATAAAATAAAAATCAGTAACTATTATAAACATCTACAAAAATAAATTAAATTCAGAAAGTACTTTTTTAGTGGTTAATATGTTATAGGCACTGTCCTAATCCATGGGAGGGAAAAAACAGAAGTGAAAGAGAAAGAGTTTTTACTTTCAAAGCTTTTATAATCCATTTGAAGAAAGAAGATAGATAACAAAATGAGAATATTTATACAAAATAATTTCAGAGGTGAGTGAGGATAACCTTAAAAAATTGAAGGAGAGGGGCAGCTGGGTTGCTCAGTGGATTGAGAGTCAGGTCTAGAGACGGGAGGTCCTAGGTTCAAATCCGGCCTCAGACACTTCCCAGCTGTGTGACCCTGGGCAAGTCACTTGACCCCCATTGCCCACCCTTACCACTCTTCCACCTATGAGCCAATACACAGAAGTTAAGTGTTTAAAAAAATTTTTAAAAAGTTGAAGGAGAAGGATCTGGAAAGTCATATAAAAGGACAATTTGAGATGAAACATGAATAGAGGTAGAGTTTCAAGAGACAATAGTGAGGGAGGACAGTATTCTCAAAATTGGGGGCAGTTTATGCAATTGTGCAGTACTGGAACATAAATGCTCTATATGGAGAAGCGCAAGTAAGCCAGATAATCTGGAATTTTGCATATTAAAAGGAAATTCTGTGTAAAGTCATTCTGAAAAAAAAATCAAAATATATTTGAGCTAAATGGTGAATGATTTTAAATACTAGGGAAGAGGATTTGCATATTTTACTGAAGACAATTGGGTGACAAAGGAAACTCTTTAACAGAAGTATGATGAGTATAGGAATATATTTTATCAACTATATTTTTGAGGATATACGGAAGATGAATTATGGAGGAAAGAGGATAGAGTTATTGATATCATTTATGAAACTATTACAGTACAGCTAGGTCCCTTTTAATGTGAATTATGCATCTTATGAATTGATCATAATATTCAAATTTACATTTCATATTTCTTCTTTTATAAAACCAATTATAATATTTTGCATAATTATAAATTTTGATAGTGTGAATTCACATACATGTAACCATATCACAGGATTCATTATTCAAAGTAATCAAGATATGTTGCTCAGTGAAGGTAATAAAATTCTGTATAAGTGTGATGGACACATGAATGGGCATGTGGTATTGGATGTAGAGAAAATATGGTTACTGAAATAACAAGAACTGGATATTGGTTAAGATGGGTTTGGTTGGGGAAGGGCAATATTTATCTCATACTTTTGAAACTAGGAGAAAGGAAGGATAATCATACTCTTAACAGAAAAAGGGAAGTTAGAAAATAACCAAGCTTTGAGGGGATGATACCATTTTCAATATATTCAATTTAAGATGCCTGTTAGACACTTAGGACAGAAAATTAGGTAAGTATCATTGGATTTGAACTAAAAATTAGATAAAGAGTAGATATTTTCATTTTATATGGGTGCCCTTGCAGGTGATGACTGAATCCATAAAAACTAATGAAATCATTACTGAGAGAGGATGTGTGTATTCACACACACACACACACACACACACACACACACACACAAACAAACATAGACCACATGATCAAGCTCTGTGGGATAAGTACACAAAGAATGGGGTATGTATTGTGGATAATGATCCAGAAAGAGACTAAGAAGTAATGCTCAAACAGATGAACATAGAACTAGAACTAGAATAGAGCAGTATTCCTCCCACACTCAAAAAACAACACTGAAAATAAAATACTAAAGGAGGAGAATGTATTTAAGAAGACAGCTCATAAGTGGCAAATGCTACAAAGGCAAAGCAAAGAATGCTGAGGAAAGTGCAATGATTACTGAAAAATGTAAATTTGGTAAATATATAATTTTAGGAGACAAACTTTAAAGAGGGACTTAGAAATCAAATTTTATGTTTTTTTTAAAGTGTGGTGGGATGAAGAAGTATAGACATGTGTGAAAAGCTTTTTATGGGACTTTAGCTATTAAACAGAAGAAGAAATATACAGCATGATAGCTTAATATGACAGTAGGGGTGAGGTGAAATATTTTTAAGTATTGAAGAAATCTCAGAATATGTATATGACACATAGTAGGTACCAGTGGTTTAAAAGAAATTGAAAATTACAGACATGATAGAAGGGCAAAACTCCTGGGGTAGATGAAAGGTGATGGAATCAAGGACATAAGCAGACAAGATGGTTTAACAAAGAATTTATGCTTTATCAGAGTTGGAAAAAAAGAGAATGAGAATGTGCATATGAAGTTGATGCTTTTTGAGGTGTAGTATTGTAAAGAAAAAGAAATTTATGATGGATGGCCCCAATATTTTATGTGAAGTATGAAGTGAGGTTGTCTAATGAAAGATAGAGGTGGTAGCATCATGTAATGATGAATTGCATAGCAATATGGAAATCAAGATGATGGACAGTATGATTAGAATATAGAATGAACTGAGCCTGGCAGGAGGTGGCAGGTGCCAAGGCAGTTGAGGCTCAGGTATATATGGAAGAATTTGAATTGAGAAGAGATCTCAATTTGGAGATTGGGATTGGAGTGGGTGAGGCTTTGGTAAGGATAGACCATAGGTCAACTAAATTTACCAGCAACCTATACCAACCAATTTCACCATCCCTGATCCTGAATTAACCTTATCTTGAATAACCTGATCCTGAATTAATCACCAAGAAGAAACAACAACATCTAAGAGCAGAGTAACCTGATTTAGGTCGAGGCCAGTCTGACCCAACCAGCCTGGCAACTGGCAAACCTGACCATCATCAATACAAATACCAGCATTAGCATCACTAGCCTTAGTAACTTAAGGACTTCCTGTTTCCCTCCTTCCCAGTCATTACCCTGCTTCCCTTCCTAAGCCTGTTAGTAATAAATCTTCAAACTTGCCTTAAATTTGATGTCATCTTTAATCTTGGGACTTAGTGATTACATCATTGGGATATTTTTAGGGAAGAGGAGAAGTGCACCAGTAATAGCAAAGTATAATTCCCAGTCAATTTAGCTTTATCCAATTGAAGCCAGAAAGTCAGTTACATAAGTAGCTGTATAATTCTAAAAACAGATTCTTTATCTTGCTAGCTACTCTGGGACACTGTTATATCTGAAGTTGGGTTCAATAGATTCACCATATCTTAACGACAACTATTACTGTGGGGATCCTTTGTGTTTCACTACTACAACTTAAGTATTTCACTTGGGGTTCACCCACTATACCCCGCTTCAGACCCTCATAACATCAGGATTATCATAACAATCATCATCTTGAAGATAGCCAGTGTTTGCATAGCATCTCCTGTATATCAGGCACTGTTATATGTACTTTACAAATATTGTTCCATTTTATTCTCATAATCTCATACAATTACTAGAGGTAGACACTATTAATATTATTCTTTTACAATAGAGGAAACTGAAGTAAGCAGTTATTTAAGTGACTTAAATTTAGATACTGAAAGTAAATGTTTGAGATTTGATTTGAACACAGGATTTCCTGACTAGAGACCCTGTGATCTATCATTTAGATCACTTCATCATTTTAGCTTTCTTAGCACCGCAGCAAAGGAAATAAGGCTTGTAGAAGATGCTGAGAGTAATGATGAAGACAGTAAAACAGGGTAAAAATAATCAATGTGCAGTAGTGATGGCTCAGTTAAAATTGTGTAACACAAATTTGTGATGCATTCACATTTGTTTGAGATTGTTTATTGATGTTCTATAAATATTACATATGTACATGTAAAATATGCACATGCAAATATAGTAAATGAATCCTTTTCCTCTTTTTAATCTAGTTATATGTAGATATACAGATATATTTATATGTATACTGTGATAATTAGATTAAGTCTACACTGCCCCTCTTTAGATTTAATCACCAAAGGTGAGAATACCTCTAATTCTGGGAGGTCCATAACCCGTGTGTGCTAGGGTGGGTGACGAATCAGAATCAACTGACTGCCCCCTAGGCAGTACTATGAGAATCATCTATTTTGATTGGACATGGAAATTAGGAGGGAGGTACAGGAAGTGACGCATAAATGACCCCTTTAAAAAGAGGGAGTTGAATGAGTGAGAGGTCTTCAGTAGAAGAGAGAGTCTGGTGATGGACCTTTACTGGTTCATGGAGGAGTATTAGAATGCTGAAACCCTGGTGAGACTGCTTTAAATATCTATTTTGAATTCCATGTGGTGATTTTAAAGGCTGACTGAATCTTCCTGAACTCCTCTTAAGGAACTTACTTAATAGAGGGCCTCTGGACCTCTGACTCTTGGCTGAGGGTTAAATAAGATCTACCTAGATTTATTAGAGGATTGTAATAATTACCTACTAGATTAGATTCTTATTTCCTTATTTCCTCTTTCTCTTCTTAATTGTAAATAAACTTCTATAAAAGTCAATTTTGTCTTGAGATTATTCTTAATTGAGGATTGATAATAGTTCAATCCTCTTGTGACCATATTTTAATATATTGAACCCATAAAACTCCTTTTTCCACCTTATAATACAAAGCACACATACTTTTAAAAGGAAACAGAGAATGGAAAAGTTGCAGAGGGCTTTGGCATTGCATTTGATTTGGCACACAGACACAACCAAATGGGTGAAGTTCTAGAATGACAGGAACAAATAAGAGGAAACATTGATATTCCAAAGGGGTTGGTTGATCTCTAGACACCAATGAGAGCAGGAGCTTACTTCCTGTGGCCATCTTTGGATCAAATTGGAGAAAGAACTTGAGTTCCTGACTCATCTTGGAGGTTCCCAAATCTTAAGAAGTCTTCCCTTAACCTAACCCAGATCCTGTGACCTGATTCTCATCTTTATCATCAATTTCACTTATTCTGTGTGAACTGCCAAGGACCTGATCTCTATATTGCCTAAAAGAGCCAGATCACCTGGGCTCTGGCCTTTTGGGCCTTCTAGCCAACCCATCGGCCTAGACTTTACTGATCTTATTTATTTCAGTGGACCAGTTAGTGCCAGGTGTAGTTAACTAGAATAATCTTAGGCAGACAGATAGAGTATATAGAGTAGCCTATTGGGACAGAAGAGACCCTTGTGGGTCAGGAGGGGGAAGGATTGAGAACTGATAAGAGCTAGGGATCTCCATCTCCTTGATCCACAAACCCATCCTGAGTTTTGTCAAATAAATCAAGATCTTTTTGTACATCCTTCTGAGCAGTCAGATTGTATTATCAGCAACTCATAGAAATGAGGCCTGGCACTTGGCTCCATACTGTGGGCAGACCACATCAGGTCTTCAGCACTGGTCCAACACTCAATCCAATACCTAGAAACTTTATAAGATTCTCTACTTACTTATTCCAGTTGGCGAGCCTAAAAAGGAAAGAATCTAGTGGAGAACACAATTTTTTGAGGTTGATGGTGTTTGGGCCTCATGAAGCCTATAAGACAGTAGTTGGTGGCCATCTTGGAAAAAAAATTTTTTTTGCCCCTCACCAAGTGAAATCTCCCTGGCAACTGCACCTGTCAATCAAGCAGCCAGATATCTTCAAGATTTGGATTTTTTAGAAGGCCAGTAGCAATTTTTTTTTGCTCCAAATACAAAAACAGCTTTCAGAACAGTGAAAGCTTATAAATACCAGCTATGGAAGTACTAGTATTTATATACAAATGCATAATACTATGTTATAACATGTTCTTTGTAGATATATTGAAAAGTTTCCATTTTTTGTGAAATATTTATGGAAATATGAGATTAATGATGCTGACATTCTCCAGAATGATTTTATGTTTCAGTTTTGTTGTTTTGGGGGTGCACCTTCTACTAAACCTACTGTACAATGTGTAATGTCATACAGAATTTAACATCAAATGATAAGCTGGCAAAAAGAGAAACTGAGTTGATGGATTTGGTAATGATGCTAAAGGATGCTGTTGAACAAATACAGCAGACCCTGAAACAACAAATGGGGGAAACTGAAGCAAAACAAAAAATTGTTGAAAACCAAAATAATACTTAAGCCCAGGCAACAGCACAAATGCAAACAGACAAAAAAGAGCAAAAAAATGCAGCTGCATTTCTGTTCCTACTAAGAGATGTAACTTATTTGCAACCAGACAACGAAATAGTTCACATTAGGGCCCACAAACCTTTCACTCCTAGGGACCTGGACTCCCTGAAAAAATGAATGCCAAAATTTTTTGATGGACCCCACCATGCCATAAAATAATTTAAGAGGGCAGTGAAGCTT
Source organism: Gracilinanus agilis (assembly GCF_016433145.1). NCBI lineage: Eukaryota > Metazoa > Chordata > Mammalia > Didelphimorphia > Didelphidae > Gracilinanus > Gracilinanus agilis. The sequence goes on from NC_058131.1 coordinate 75,567,936, forward strand.
TATGATCCTAACTTTGAAGATACAGATTTATTATTGAGTGAATTATTTACAAAAAGGGAGAAAGAAGAGTTTATTAATGAAATCCTAAATAACCTAGATTTAGTGTCATGTCCCTCTAATGTGGAACAGCTGGAATTAAATTTTGTAGAAAATTTCCATTTCCTAGGACAGGCAAGGCATTCATTAATAGAGGCAATGAAGCTTCATACCAAAAGGCCAGATACCTGGTCTAAATTTGAGAAAATTAGGTAAGAAATGGGGGGAGGGGTAATCCAACTATGTTCCTGGATCGCCTGGTGGAAGGAACTGAACACTTTTTAGGCATGGACTCTAATAAATTGTTACAAAGTTCCAACACAATACAACATTTGCAAACTCAAAACAATCTAAACATTGTAAATATCTCCTACTAAGAAAAAAAAATGCAATAAGTTACAAAAGTTAAACATCTCAATAAACTCTTCAAAACCAGTTTTCTATCAAAACTATGATGCTAAACTAATACAAAATCAATTCTATCTAAAAAATATTGCAAATGTTCATATCTATACAGGTATACATACATATATGTTAATATTAACTTGTCCATGCATTAATATAGATTATAGATCTGTATATATAATATATATGACAGAATGGATAGTTTTAGAAGAAATAGAAAAATTCTATGACATGAAGTCTATTATAATATGATTATGATTTATATAAAGACCACACAACACAATAGAGAAAACAATTTTCAAGCATGTTAGTACTTTGATCAATAAAAATACAACACGATACTTGTTTCATGAATTCATACTTGTAGCTCAGTTCATTAGAATAAATACTAGTGTTATGGTGTATTTTAATCTGAATCATTTATTAATTAATCCCTGGTTAACTTCTCCACCTCATCCTCCTTTCTACTTCTTAGGATCTTTTAATACGTTTTATTTGTAATGACAAAACCAAACCTTTATGGCTATCTAAGTATTGATTACATTAAGTAGCAGAATGCTACATAGCCTTTTCAAAGCAATCCATGACTAAACTAAAAGAATGAGCTTAGTAATCCACAAAGGAAAAATTAAATGGATTCCCCAAATAGGACATGACTATATTGTTCCAGGGTTAGTCCATTATGATATATACCTTAGACAGTCTATGCAGATGTACCTGTCATAAGATCTAGCAGAAAAAATTAATATATAATAATAATATAAAATAATTAATATATATATATATATAATATATAATAATGGATAGATGGGATGAAAAAATCATAGAGACCTGGTTAAGTTACTCTCTCCAACACATTATATCTGTGTAACAATATGCAAATTACTTTACATGTATACAATTAGTATGTGTCCAAGAGGATTTCATAGAAATAAATGAAGAATTCTATTCTTAGGTTCACAAAAATCAAATTATAACATATAATGTTGTGCAGAAACAGTTTGCCAGCAATTAAAAAAAGCAACTAACAAATCCTCCTCTTTTATCTTAGAATTAATACTAAGTTTAAGTTCTAAGACAGAAGAGTGGTAAGGGTGTAAGGTGTAGAAAGGGGGTTTGATTGGGTAAATATTAAAAGGTTTGGTTGCCAAGGAATTGAATAATTATTAATCCTCAATTAAAGAATAAAAAGTCAAAATGACTTTTATGAAAGTTTATTTACAAAATATAGGAGAGTGTGGAATTAGAGAGATGAGAAGATGGTAGAGCAAGAGATTTGTATTCAAGTCTGGACTTTACTCTGGCAGGGCTCCAGAGGCACAGCCAGAGAACCTAAAAGTTAATTAACAAAGGGTTTAGCCAGAAGGGCTTCTCCCAATCAAGGGAGCCTCCAGGAGGCTAGTGCCTCCTGGGAGGTTAAACATGTCAGCCTTCTTCACTCACCATGTGTAGTTCTAAGAGAGAGATTTAAGAGCAGTCTCACCAAAGTCTTAGGGTCCCAGGTCCAGTTCTCCTCCATGTCCAAGTTAGAACCAGAAGAGAGCCCTGAGCTCACTGAACTTTCTTTTTAAAGGGTCCTCTTTTGCATCACTTCCTGTGCCTTCCTCTTGTTTTCGTGTCCAATCACAACAGATGCTTTTCTTAGGACAGCCCAGGAGGCATTCGGTAAACTCTGATTTGTCACTCACTCTAGCACATGTGGGTTACAGACCTCCCAACTTGTGAGTTAAGTGGAGATGTTTGCACCTTTTGTGATTAAATCTAAAGAAGGACAGTGTAGATTTAATATCATTATCACAACCCCCCTATGATCATTTGGGAGACTCATCTCCCCAATTAATCATTTGATGTAATTATCTTGTACTCCTAAAATTCTAGCTACAATAGTTAGAGATAAAAGGTAACTGGAAGAGATAGAAAGAAAGACAGCAAAACCAATGTTTTGCTAGGCACATTGACAAAAGGCCAATTAGGGGGCAATCCCCTTTGGCATAAGAGTTTACAGTTCTAAATAATTGTGTTCAATCCCCTTAAGTTCAATCACTTGCACCCCAAAGTTCATTCTGTATTGTCTAGATTCAGTGTAGATTTCTGCAGGCATATTTTCTGGATCATCTTGATTCAGTATAGGTTTTTGCAGGCATCTTTCTCCAAATGGTTTATTTTCTGGATTCAAAGCAGGCTTCTTTTCCTGAAAAATTTCTCAAAAAAAAATTTTAAAACTTGGATTTTTATAAAAATGCAATCCCCCCTGAAGAGGGTGTTGAGCAACACACAGATGAGCTCAGAATACATTGTTGAGTTACTGAGTGTATGAGTCACTTATTAAGATAAAAACCAAAAACTTAAAAGGAAAAAAAAATAGAAGAAAATTAAACTTTGGGAGAAATAAAAAATTCAAAATCAGGATTATAATATGAAAATTCTATGTATGTAAAATTTTCTGATTAAACAAGAATAGATTCATAACAGGCCTTTGTATTAGGGTGCAATTAAAGTAAATTCTGTCCCATAAATCTGTAGGACAAAATGCAATAATATTGCAGTTACCCATTGACAGCCAAGACTACAACAGGTTGCCATATCATAAGAGAGAAAAGAGGACCAGATTTTTATGTAAAAGGGAAGTGTACATTCCCTGTTCTGATTTCACTTTGTTGTTAGGGATAGGGGAGCCAAAACAGCCAATTATTAGGTACTTGATTAGCAGTGTAGTACGAAGTGTCCTACATCTTAACATATGTTAAGTACCACAATTTCAAGTCTCACACTAGGTTCAAGTCCTTTAGTATTGTCATAGAAGTTTAATCAATCCTATCTGGATTGATATGGTCTTTTTTTGACCTGTATGCTCTTTTTGGCACTATTCAGGTTAAGTCTGTGCTTCTATGGCACTGTATAGATGAAGTCTATACTCCTTTATTTATCCCATTTCCTAGAATCAAATATAAACATTAATCATAGTCCCATAACATTTATCAATAAATGACGCATTACTATAGTATAAGGCTTTGGGGTATGCATTAATATTATAGCAAATATATTTTAAATTTATATTACTGCAGAATCAAAGAAACATTAATATTGATTAATTCTACTTTAAGTACAAGAAATAAAAAAAGGAAAAATCAAATATTCTATTAAAAAAGTAAAATAAATATTCAAAATTTAATAGCAAAATAAAAATTCAGGAATTCAATGTGTTCCCAAAAATGGTGTCCACTTTTCTAAGGACTATTATCTCCAATGCTTATAATAGGATACAGTCAATCAGTTTCAATAGAAGGTGCTCTCTTTACATGTGAGCCCTTTCTCCAATTTTTATAGCTGTTGGAGTCGTTAACAATATTTGAAATGGACCTTCCCAGGAAGGCTGAGTTGCTCCAGTGTGCTGGAAATTCTTTATGTATACCTTGTCTCCTAGGTTCAGGTCATGAAGTGAAAAAATCTATTGGTCCTGCTTGTGCTGCAGCTCTGGATTCATGGAGTTCATGCAGTTTGTGCTGTAATTCCTGTATATAGGAAGCAATAGAAGTATCTCCCCCTAATGGTGATGTATATGCAGGAGAAAAAGGCTTAGCCTGTAGAGGGGGATGTCCAAAAAGCATCTCATATGGTGAGATGTGTAAATCTCCTCTGGGTCTATTTTATCTTAGAAGGGTTAGGTAATTGGGATTAAGTGATTTGTCTAACATAACCAGGCTAAGAAGTGTCTAAGGACAGATTTGAACCCATGACCTCTCATCTCTAGGCTTGTCTCTCAACCCACTGGTTCACCTAGCTGCTCCAAGCTAATAATTTTTTTTAATTACCTAAGTATAATATTTGCTCAACATAGATCAATGATTTTCTTTACCACAAAAGTTTATTTAATATTAGATTGCATTAAAAGCATATAACATGAAGAATGATGGAAATAATTATAGAGTGCTATAGTACTCTCATCAGGTCAAATCTGAACTCCTATATTGTCAACCTATAAGTTAACCTATTTTTAAATAGAAATAGGCAAAGAAAAGATGTACAAAAGCAGTGTGCCATGATGGTGATGAGAACATGCCATGTAAGGATTTCTTAACATACCACTGATGGCTGCCAACTAAAGGAGATTTTTTTTTGAGAAGGAGGAAGAATTTTTAGTGTATTTTTTAGTCATCTTAGACATTATTGTCTTATAGTCACTTAACAACTGATACCATTATACCTATTTGGAACTGATGTAGATGAGTTAAGAATATGTTTTAAGGGATGCTAACTCATTACTTGCATTCAGTTCCAGTGAGTACAATGTACCACAGTTGTGGGGTGGGGAATGACTAGACTGAAGAAATGGTTTTCTATTATGAAAAAGCTATCAATTTTTACAAATCATCTTTATAGTATTCCCAGGTTAAATAAGGTTGTGAAATAGAATGCATAGAGAAGTGGATAGATAGATCTACTTAATCTAAAAACCTAAAAACCTAAATTTATAAAAACATTCTAGAGTATTTATAAAATAAAATTGTATGTATTTATATTTATTTTTAAATATTTATTATGTAAATAAAATTTATTTGCAAAATAAGTAAATAGAAACATTTCATAACCAGGTAGCCTCATGAAATCATATTTGAAAAATGTAATACATAAAAATAGCATTTACTATTTCTACCCTAAATCCATAATATATATTGACAAACCAACACATATTTGTGATTCTTCTCTATCATGACATGGCATTGGAGGCCTCTGCCCAGTTTTACCACAGTAGTGATTTAATTTGTCTTTAAACAACCCCCCAGACACAGTACAAAATGAATCTTATGTGAAAAATATTAGATAAAATGGTAAACTCCAAAAAGGTTAAAAAATAAAATTTACTTTTTAAAAAGATGATATTTAAAGGAAAATTGGTGAAATAATTAGGAATATCGCCTAGGCTAAATAAATTCATAATTGACTGAATCCACATAATATAAACCAAGGGAAAAAAATCTACACTGAAAAACATGGAATAAACTACCCAATTTTGGTTATAAACAACAAATTTTTAAGAAAGTACTAAAAAAGACTTTAGTTTTGAGGGAAAATTAAAAGAATATTATCCATTGTTTTTTTTTCGAATTAAAAAAAAATCTTTGCAGCATTTAAAGATTATCTAAGCAGGGGAGTGTTGAAGCGGGCATTTTGAAGTGATATGATATAAAATAAAATGTATAAATAAAAAATAACTAAGACCTTGACTTCTTTCTTGTCAAAAAGGAAGGGAAAGAACATCTCCACTGATCTTTAAACCTTAGAGTTTGGAATGTGGGATATAATTTTAACCACTTCTCTCAAGAGTGTCACACTGAGCCAGCTTGCTTCCAAACATGTAGCCTGACTTGACCTGGAGTAGTAGGAAGGACCCAGATATATAGAACTTCTAAAGTCACCTCAGTTCAGTTTCTTCTCTACTTGGTTTAGAGGAGAATAGAAACATTTTATCTCTGATTTTTCTGCCTTACTGCTATTCCCTCCTGGAGAACATAGCAGTAGTTAAAACTGGCATTTTACTTTCTTTATGATTAGCAGTGAATAGAAGGATGAATTTCAGGTGGTCAGAGGAATGGCTTGCAGTTTGGTATATCTCTTTGTGTCTGTTTGTCTTTATCTCTTAACTTTTCTCACCCCATGATCTCAGTTTGTGTATCCTCAAGTTAATATAGGCTCAACAAGGTCTGATAAGCGCTCCATAGCTTTTCTAGGTTGAAAAATAATTATTCTATAGATTTATGATTCTTTTTAAGGATTTAGTCTAACTATATAAAATGAATTTTTAAAAGTTAATAATATTGACCTAGGAATTTGTTCTGAATAAAACATTTGCTTGATCTCCATCATATGCCTATCTCATGAACAAAAATATATTTAGTTAATAGCTCTCTAAATTCTCTAATAATCAAAACTAGCAAAGAATCACAATTATTGACTGTTAAAGGTTTTGTGGTATTGCATTCTTATTAACAGCATCTGGTGAAAGGAATCAAGTAGTCAGATTAGAGTATTAAATAAGCAGTTTTACTAACAGTAGGAAACAATATTAATGTTCAAATTTTGGAAGAGCTTTAACATGAAACAGGAATTTAGATTGTTTAACTTGATCCCAAAGGATAGAATTAGGAATTGGGGTAAATGCTATAGGAAAGCAAATTAGGGTTGGACATAAAGAGGCAAAATCATTCTGAAAAATTAAAGAGCTTTAAGGGATGGTCATTTTTCCTTTATTGAAGACATTAAAGGAAAGGATAAATGATAACATATTGAGAACTTTATTTTGAAGAAATTACTTTGAAAAACCAGGGGGTCCTTCAAACACTTAAATTATTTGATTCTGCCAAATTTGTATAAGGATATGGTCACGGTCAACACAAAAACCAAAATGAGTGAGTAGATTATTGTTTGCACTATTAGAGATAATATTTTAACCAGTAAGATAAAATTCTCATAAATAATTTAACAAAGTATTACACTTTCTTTTTTACAAATTTTTGAAGTAGGTAACCATTATTCATATGATATAGTGGTGAACAAATTCTGTTCTTAGTTAGAGGACCTGGGTTTGAGTTCTGCCTATTGTTTATTATCCTTAAACTATCCTGAATTGCTTTTTCTTTGTTTGTAAAAGAAATATTAAGATAATTAACTGATTTGGAAAAGTAAAAGAATTTAAGTATCTTGACTTCTCATCTAGTGTCCTTTCCAATATAACATAATGATTTATAACTCTTAGAATTAAATTTACACAGATTGTGCAGCTATAATTTAAGAAATTAACAAAATAATTATAAAACCCTGTTCCAAATATAGTTCTATAAAGTTAATATGCACTTACATAGGGTAAATATTTTACTAAAAAACATTTCTATTTCAGATGATCAGTTTATTTCTTACAATCACCTTTATATCTTTGGACCTTTTATATATGGTGCCATCTTTTTTTTAACATTATGATATGGAAATCAATGTAATGTAATTCATTTTCTTCCATTAACTTAAAGAACAGTAATGAACCTACAAAAAATTAAATTCTTTGGTATTTCTTTGGAAGGAAATTGAAACCTCATATGTTCTGTGAAGTGATTTAGAGAAGAGCATATATTAGAGCAGGATGTATTCTCGGCATAATGTAGATTGATATCTTCAGTGCATTTCAATCCTTTTCTTTTTCATACACCCTTGTACAGTACTTCAAAAACAAGCTGGAAAAGGATGATCCTCTAAAGAAATCTTTTTTTTTATAATAGACCCAGGACAAAAATACTCATGTTCCCAAGTTTTTGATTTTTGGAGAATTCTTGTTTTTATCATTCTGGATGATTCTGCTACTAATTCATAGCATCTATTTACTTACAGTATGATTAGTTTCCACTGTTATTAGTTTCCTCCTCTAAATCCCCCAACAAATACTCTAAAGGGAATCCAACTAAACTATTAAAAACAAGGTAGGATTTTCCTTCAATCTTTTATTATCTCAAAGGTATGAATGAAATGCTAAGGGCATTTAGCAATGGTCCCACACACTTTAAATAACTCTAAGTTTAAAAAATATTACAAATGCATTTTTATGCACAGAATCGAACTGAAAAAATAAAAATGCATACCTGTATTCTACATAGCTTAACTTAAGAAAAAAACAAAATTGAATTGATGTTGATAAATATAGGTAAAAAGTAAATATACATTCTGCACTTTAATTTCAAAGCTGTACTGGTTATCTATATTTTCCTTTGAATTTTCTGGATTTTTTTTCCTCTGAATTTTTATTTATTTTTCCTTGTTATTTAATATTTTATTCCATTTTAATTAAGTGCTCTTTGCATTGCATCAATGTGTTATTTGAACTTGTTAAGTATAAATTACATTGGCAAGGAGCTCCTAGGTGTAGAAAAGAAAAGGTACTGACCCAGACAATATTTCCAATCTGAGAAGGAACAAAGTGCCCTAGTCATGCAGGGACTTAAGGGGCCAAGCCATACCAGGAGTTTGAATTTTCTGAACTTTGCTACCATACTACAGAAAGCTTTTTTTTTTTCTTGTGTATACCTGGTTTATTCTTTGTTTTAATTGATTAAGTTAATGCAGATCCCAGGTAAGCTTCACTTGTACATAAATGAGGACACTGAGTACAGGAAAAAAAAGACTTTCTTCTTACCCCTAAAGTACTCAGTGGCATTCAAGCCTAGAGTTTAGGTCTTTTGGCTTTCATTCAGTACTCTGAATAGTATGCTATTAGGTTAGGCCACTCAGCAAAAATCTTTCTTGGGCCAGGAAAAGATAGATAGATATTGATGAAGATGTTGTTGATGGTGATGATGGTAATGTTGTTGTTGATGATATTTTTTGATGTTGATGATGTTGTTGATGACAATGATGTTGATGACTTTGATGTAGGAGGTGGGTATTGATGAGGTACGGGGTGTGTAACTGAACACTCCACTTGATAGCTATCAATGGCCAAAGTAACTAACTCCCCACCCCTCACTGGGAAAACTTCAAAGGGTGTAATCCTCCAAGAGACTCCCCAGAAGGGAAAGACTGTAGTGGGGTTGTTGAAAGAAGATGTTAGAAAGAAGATGAGACCCTAATGGACTGAGTCCAATCTTTAGTGCCACTGATACTAGGACAACCCCCGCCCCCCCACCCAACCCCCCGTGCCCTGTTCAAATGGCTTTTTCCCTTCAAGATGGAGTTTGTATTTGTCTTCCCTTCAGCCCCTCAAACATCACCTCCCACCTTCAAGTGTAATGAACAAGTGGATCAACAGGGGCCTAAGATGGTAACCAGGCTAACAGGAGATGGTGCTGGTTGTAAGGATGGAGTGAGCAACCTCAGTTGGGCTCGTAACTTTTTTATGGAAGTACAAGGATCCAAACCCTGGAAACTGAGTGAAACCTCATTGCTTGCCTCCAGGCTCTTTTAAGCTGTCAGGTAGCCGGCCCTTCCCTGCTGAGGAAATAGCCTCCTATTGGTTAATGGCAGGCTGGCAAGAAGTGGATGTAGAACTTCCTGCCCCTCAGCAATAGAGTTTGTTCTAGCCCAAATTGCTCAGAATCCCTGCCTGTTGCCTGTCCTCCTAGCCTTTGATGTTAGGGAAATAACCACAGAATTCACTGGTTAAGGCTATGGGGTTTATTGATAACTGGGGAAGGAAGAAGGCAATGGTAAGAGAGCTTGAAAATACTAAGATCTGTTGTTAAAGATTATCTGGCTAAAGCTGGTAGAGGTCCTTGGAAGGTCTAGGCTGATGGAGGGCAGGCAGCCCTTGGCCAGAGTGAAGCAGTCTCTAGTTAGGAAATAGAGTTGATCTTTTGGCTAATCTTGTAGATGATGATAAATTAGTAATATTGTGTTGCTCTAGAAGACTGGGTCCTAAAATCCTAAGCTACCCACATTCTCACTCCCACCACCCTTTTATCTCCCATCACTGGGCCCAGGGGGAAAGGGATAGATGAATGGTCAGAACAAAGTCAGGTCAGGGAAAGAAACCAGCCCTGGGTTTCCAGGGCTTTTTATACTCTCAGCTCAACTGGCAATTGGTTTCTGCCCAGTGGCCCATGCCCCCTTCAACATTCCATTCAGGGCAACTGACAGGTTTGCCCTAAGTCAACATGGCAGTGCTAAAATCCTATACTACACAAGGTAACTGCTCCAAACTATGATGGTTTATCAATGAGGTGTTTCATATTTTCCTTAATTTTTTCATTCTTTTGATATTGTTTATTGTTTTATAGACTCATGCTGCTTTGTGAAGTCACTTACTCCTAGTTGTTGGATTCTAATTTTTATAGATGGAATTTAATCCCTGACTTTTTGGTCATCCTTCTCCTTCTGGTTTGTTTTTCTTTGTAGGTCATCTTTCACTTTCTTTGCCTCATTTTCAAACTGTTCAATTCTGGCATTCAAAACACCATTTTCTTGTTTGAGTTCATGTGTCTCTGTTTCCAGATGATTTATTTTGCTTTTTAAGTTCTTTACCCAATTGTCTTCAGGCTCTCTTTTAATTGTTTTTTGAATTGTTTTTTTGAGTTCTTCCAAAGCCTGAGTCCAATTCACTGCAGTTTCTGCATTTTTGCTTGGTATTCCTTGGTTCTCTTCCATTCTAATTGCTCTTTATTTAGAATTACCTGGATAGAAGGTGTTGATTATAATTTCTTTTTTCTTTTTTCTGCTGTTTACTTATATTTTTTCTTTCTTTCTCTGTCATTGGCTGTAATCTTGCTCATCTGATTATTTACTAGATTTATGGGTTTAGGTTATTCTGTCCTGAAGGGGCTTCTCTGTTCTGCTGAATGACTAGATTAGGATGATGGAGTATTAATGATCTCTGAGGTCAGATCTTCCCCAGCTGGTAGCAGAAGCTGAAGGTGTAAGTGAACATGTGGAGACTAAAGGGAGCTGGGCTTTCTGCCCTGTTATCAAGACATTCTTTCACAGTTGCAGCCTTCACCCTGGGATCTGAGTCAGCAGGATTCTTACAGTGGCTCTTAGTGCAGTCGGTGAGAGAAGGGTGCTGGAAATTCTCCTCTGATTTTTAAATGTTATAATTATTTCTTTTATTATAAACTATATAAGAAGCTAACCTCTCCCCCTTCCTTCCCCTAACCCCAAAAAAACAAAAATTCAATCTTTAGAAAAATAATTATAGTAAATTTAAAAAAATCTATATATCTTCCATGTGCAGAACTGTATGCTTCAATACATACCTTGAGCTCAGAAGATTTCTTCTTCACTCTTATGGAGTCTTGGTTAGTCATTGTATTAATCAGTGTTAAATCTTTCAAAGTTGTTTCTCTATTTCCTAGAATTAGAACTTATAAGTCTTCTAATTTCCCCTAAAATCATCATTTTAGTCCTTTCTTATGCTTCAAAAAATTATACTGCATTCATATACCACAATTTGTTCAGCCATTTCCCATTAGTTTCCCATCTCTTCTGCTTCTTTATGTAATTATTGGTCACATGGAACATGTTTCATATGGCTATTATTCAAATTGATTTCTTCTTTTGAACAATATATGTTTATAACAATTGACGATTTAACTATTAGGGAGTGAATGAAGGTCATATGTTTGAAGAGTTCAATGTAAATCTTGAATAACAGATCTCTATCAGAGAAGCTTGCTTCAAAGATTTTCCTCAGTAATCTGTTTCCTTTTGTTAAAAAACTAAAGCAAAACAAAAACCTCTTACCTTCCATCTTAGAATCAATACTGTGTATTGGTTCCAAGGTAGAAGTATGAAAAATGTTCAGGGATGATGAGGGATAAGTGATTTGCCCAGGGTCACACACACAGAAGGGTTTAAGGCCAAATTTAAACACAAGGCCTACCATCTCAAGGTCTGTCTCTCAATCCATTGAGTCACCAAGCTGCCTCCATCTGTTTGCCTTCTAATTTTAAATAAATTTATATCTCTCCTTCTGTCTCTTCCATCTCTTTTCTGTCTCTGTCCTTGTGTCTGTATTTCTCTCTCCTTCCCTCCCTCTCTCTGTTCTCTCAATCTCTGTCTCTGTCTATCAATTTCTTATTAGCAGTTTGATGATTACTACTTTGTGGTATACTTTAAGATCTGGTACTAAAAGGCTACCCCTTCCTAACTTGCTTCCTTCCTTCCTTCTTTCCATTATATTTTCATAGTCACAGTATGAGTAATATCTTTTCACTTATTTAAATTTGTATTTCTGTTAAGAAGTGTTTTTATTCATATTGTTACTAAGCTGTTAAATAGACACCTACATATTTTATGAATTTGCTTATTTTAATGGAGTTTTCCTTGCTATAGCTTCTTAGAGAGTTTTGTTTATAATATAGTGAAGAGATGATAATTTAAAGATTTTTAAAATATTTATCTACCCTTCTAAAGTTATTTCTTTTTTTACTATCTTAGTTTCTCCATGTAGCACAATATACCATCTACAAAATATCATATTTATTCTCTTTGCCCACACATCTTCCTTCCTTTAGGTGATTTTTTCTTCTATTTCTAAAGCTGGCATTTCTGTCACTGTGCTAAATCATTATAGCACAAACTACTTGAGTGTAAGAATAATTTTATTCTTTATATTTATATCTTCACTGCCTAACACATTCCATGCCAGAGAGAAGGCACTTGATTAATAATTGTTAATTGCTTGACTGACTGATAAGGGATAACTACACTATAACTCTGATCTTACTGGAAAAATCTAGTTTTTTTTTTTTCAGCTATATATGAATCCTAGTACTTAGTTTTAAGCTGACCTGATATAACATATCAAAGCCCCATTGATCCTTATAATTTTTAATAGATATCAGTGTTTAATATTATAAATAATTCTTTGTCTGCATCACATATATTGTGTGTGTATACCTATGTATGTATGTTTAGAAATAAGATCTCAGAATTAGAGTTTTATTTAGATTGAATCAACTTTGCATTTCTGGAAGAATTTATATGTTTGTAGTACATAATTTTTTGATGTGCTTAATCTGTTGACATTTTAAAAAATGTTTAATGCAACCTTTTATCTTTTTCTACTTTTTAAAATCATATTAGAAAATAGTTTATATTTTAAAACATCTGTTTCTGATTATAATTATCTATTCAATGTATTTTTAAAATCAATTCTCTTTAGAATTTCAAAAATAACAAAACTATTAAAAGGCAATCTATTTTATTTAGCTACCTATATGATTCTTAATAAGAGTAAAGTTCTGGTAATACATTTTCCCTTTTTATTAGGATGTAAACTTGTCATCTTTTTATCAGCCTTTCTGACAGCCCTCATCTATTTCGTTTTCATATTTTTACTTTTCCTTCACTGAAATGTTAGTTTTTTTTTAAATAACTGCATTGCTATGGCCTTTCCAAAATAAGTTCTTGTAACTTTGTAAACTAATTCAATTACCATTGTCTCCTACAGTATTTTGCTTATATTTGCTAGATAAAGTAATTGGCTTTAAACTTATTTTATTTTTACTATATTATATTCCAAGGTCTTGATTTTTTTCATTTTGGTAGCTGTCATCTAATGTGATGCTACTATGGCTATTAAGTACTTGAACTTTTTTTTCTCCCCCTGAATTTCATTTACCCTGAAGCTACAATGTTCCTGTGTTTTCATTGAGATTTATTCTAAGAAGGCACTGGTGGATCTTATCTCTTTTCATTTGACTAATAAAAATTTTCTGCTAAGACTTTGTACTTTTAATTTATGATTCTATTTCTTTTACTGTTAACAGAGACTCCATAGCCTTGATGATTATATCAATGCCATGTCTATGTCTCCAATTTGAACTATCACTATGAATATGAATCAGACTTCTTATATCCACCACAAATCTTTTGATTCTGCTCTGTGCTACTATTAAATTTTATTTTCTAATCATCACATTATTTTATGATTTGAAGACATATTAGTTTTAAAGAAATTACCCTGAAGTAATTGCAAATATCACTCATTTTTCAAGTATGATTTAATACAATTTCATTTCAATCACTCAATCCTATTTCCAACTTGTTTACTTAGGGAGCCTATATGTGTAATTCTAATCTATTTCAGTGAATTGATGTATTAATGTCCACCTGCATTTCATAGTCTAAGAAAGAGGCAATTTTCATCCACTTTATTTTTCCAATGTGTATAACCAATTCAAACTCCCATCTTTTTTGATTTTTCTCTTTCAATTTGTATAAATTTTTAAAAACCCTATATGCTTTAATAGAAACTTTCCATCTGACAATGCTTCCAGAATCCTTTATTTCTTTATATTTTAAAACTTTCATGTTAATTATGTTCTACAGTCTACTAAGTTAAGAGCAACAGTTAATAAATCATTAAACATATTTATCTCCATATGTATAGAATACCATGAGTTAGAGTACTTTACAATTAAAATTTAATAGGAAAATTGTTTCAAGATAGTTTTAAAGATGCATGTTCTAATTAGCTAATTATTTTGATTTTGTATATGAATACATTAAATGAAATATCATTACCCTATATGATTTCAATATTTCAAAGAATTTTATGAACATAAGTATTATTATTAGCACGATGATTTAAATATTTGAAAATATTTATAATTGTTATCTCCTCTGACCCTTATGATAATCTTATTGAGGAGATATACAAATCTGCCTTATATGAGGCAAATATACTAGTCAGATTTCAAAAAAAAAGTTTTTATTATTGTTATTTTCCTTCCTGGTTCAGTCATGCCCACTAAAAATGAGTTTCCCCAATCATCTGTCCTCAGTTTTCTTCTCTTTAGCCTCAAGATTATCGTGCTGAATAATCTCATCAGCTTCATTAATTTGATTATCATGTCTGAAAAATGATAAAAAATAATTCTAATCTAAGCATCAGTCTCATATCATCAGCTGCCTAGCAAACATTTTTAACTTGATAACTTTTATGTATCTCTAATCAAAAGGCCCAAGATAAAACTCACCTTTTACCCCAAACCCTGGATTCTTTTTCAATTCCATAGTATTTTCAAGTACAATGCAATCACCCAAATCACAAAGGCTCACAACCTTGATAACATTCTTTAATCCTCAGTTATAGTGAAACCATACATCAATCTGTTACCAAATACAGTTTCTAACTTCATATCAATAGTAGATATTTTCTTCTCTTCTCTAACAAATCTATCAATCTAGTATAAACCCTAGTAACCCCAATCTTGTACTAATAAATTAGCCTTCTTGTTTATATTCCTGCCTCTTCTATCTCTTCACTCCACTGTACCCTCTCTTCAGCTGTCAAAATTATTTACATGAAGTTAAGAAGTGACTGATCATGTCAACATTCTATTCAATAAACTGCTCTTACTGCTCAATTATATCTCCCTCACCCCAATCTAAATATAATTCTAAATAACATACAATAATACTATATTAATATAATAATATAATGAAATATACTTCATGGCTCTTTTAAAATCCTTTGCAACCTGACACCTTCTGAACTTTTTGGTACTCTTTCTCATTACTAGTCTCCACTAAGTATAGCAACATTGTCCTTTAAAAAAAGAAACACAACTTTTCAAACGTTTTTTAATCTTTTCAAATACATGTAGAAGAAATTTTTAACAACTTTTATCTAAAATTTTGAGATTCAGATTCTCTCCATTCCTCCTCCCTCCACTCAAAGTGATAAATACTTTCTTTCTTATAGGTTTTACCAGTGACATCACAGAACATATATTTCCATATTCCTGATAACATGATATAAGATGCATTAAGGGGAAAAATCTCATGAAAGAAATAAATTTTATAATGGAATGCTTTGATCAGCACATTCCAACTGTTTCTTCTTTGGCTGTGGATAACCTTTTTCATCATAAGTTCCTTAAGATTCTCTTGGAATCTTTTATTGTTGATAATAGTTTAGTCCTTCATAGTTCATCATCATACAATATTTCTGTTACTATATATGCTTTCCTCCTGATTCTGCTCACTTAACTTTGAATCAGTCATGCAAGTTTTTTCCAGGCTTTTTGGAGCTCATTCTGTTTGCCATTTCTTATGGCTTAATATTAGTCCATTATAATCACATACCTCAACTTGTTCAGCTAAAATAAAGAGCTTGTATAAATATTTTTGACCTGGTAAGTCTTTTCCTTCTACTTTTGATTTCTTCACGATACAGACTCAGTAGTGGTATTGCTATGTCAAAGAGTATAAAAAATTTTCTGGCCTTTGACTGTGGTTCCTGATATACAATGGTTGTATCGATTCAGAATTCTACTAACAGTTTATTGTTTTTCTAATTTTCTCACATCCATTTCAACATTTATCATTTTCCTTTTTTGATCATATTAAACAATCAGGATAGGTATGAGGTTATGTCTTGAAATTGTTTTAATTTGCATTTCTCTAATCCATAGTGATTTTTGGCATTTTTCCCCTATAACTATAGATAGTTTTGATTTCTACTTCTGAGAACTGCCTGTTCCTATCTTTTGGCCATTTATTAAGGAATGCTTTTTATTCCTTTATATTTGTGTCAGTTTTCTATATATTTGAGAAATGATGTCTTTGTCAGAGACACTAGCTATAAATTTTATCAAATTTTTTTTGTTTCCCAGCAACATTGTTCTTCCTGTTTCTCACACAAGACACTTTGTCTCTCATCATCATGGTTTTGTAATGGCTGTGCTATCCCTCTTTAACTATGTCTCATGGCTTCCCTGAGTTCCTTTAAAACTCAGATCAAATATACTTCCCATAAAAGTCATTTTAATAGACCCATCCCTACTATTAATGCCTTCACTCCAAATAAACTCATATTTGCATTTTAAATAACTTGCTCTTCTATTTTTGGCTATTAATGGCCTTCAAAAATCATATCTAGTCTATTTTTTCAGTGTATTACATATTATTCTGCCTCTAATCCTGAACATTACAGTCATACTAACCTAAATTATGCTTCCATGTAAAATTACTAGAGAACATTCTACTTCCTTTTGCAATCTTACAAAATTTATCTTTATCATTAGAAAATCTATTCTTCTTATTCTGTCTTTTCCAGCTCTTTGCGACCTGGTTTTCATGTGCACTGGCTAAACCCTGGTAAGACCATGTTGGCAGACAGGCTAAACCATATTTGACAATAATCAACAGGCCTTCAATACATCAAGGAGTTAGGGAAATCTCTACACCAAAAATATGAAAATTTTCTTCAAAGAGAATGAGCAAATGAGAATTTTTTTTTCTTATGGTCATGAAGGCAACTGAAGGAAGTGATAAGAGCTTAGAGAATGATCAGGCATTGAAGACATCTAGGTCATTTACTCCATTCTGGCCAATACCAGACATTTAGCCTTTTTTTCTTGCTCCTGGACTTCCATAAATCTGTAATAATTCTGTAATAAAGACTGAGGTTGAAAACTTTGTACAACTCTGCTTCATTTAAACCCAATTCATGAGCAAATCAAGATATCCCTCTATTATGACATTAGACCTCTTTTAAAAATGGACAAACAATAAATAGGTAATATTTTAAATGATCTGACCTCTGTCAAAAGTGAGAGCCTTGAGAACAGGGACTATGTTTTCACGTTCTTTTTGTATCCCCAGGACTTAGCACAGTGATTAACACATAGTAAGCACATAACAAAATAGCTTGTTATCTGATGGAGATGGCACAACTACCCCAAGACTGTAGAATTTTTGCATTAAATTGTACTTTCTTACCAAAGTCATCTGTAAAATTCTTCCTGTTTCTCTACCAAAACATTTCTGCTTCTTTATGATGTTTACAATGAGCATATATATCATAGACACTTAGCTTATAATAACAATGAATTTGTGAAAGTGAGATAGTAAATATTCTCTTAGTAGCTAATTTTGTGTAAAAATTAAACCACCATATTCTCATTCCCATTTGTGTCTGAAATGTTTTGAGAATAAGTCATGAAGTTTCTTTAAAAGATACATTGCTTCCAGTATCTTCTTCCTTCTATTTATGGTTAGTAAGAAAAAGTTAATCTTGATTCCATCTTTTCATTGAATATGAAATGCTGAAAACAGCATAGTCTAAATATAACGATTCATTGATGGTGCCAGTAAGGATAAATAACTTTATATAGGTTTGGAAGTTTTGTTTATTTTCATGCTTATTGTATTACTTTTCCCAATATTAATAATAATAATAATGATAAATAGCTAGCATTTAAATGAATCTTTAAAGATTAAAAGCTACTTTGCGCAATATAGTTTCATTTGATTCTTACAACAGCTCTGGGAGATATATACTTATAATTATCCCAGTTTTGCAGAAGACCAAACTGAGACAGACACTGGTTAAGTGACTTGACCAGGGTCACAAAATCAGACATATATTACATCAACTGTTTCATTCACTTCAGCACCTAGCTTTCTGGGGAAAATGTTCTTATGATGAATTAGCTTACATTTATATCAAACTAAATTCTCTTCAGGCTTTTATTCTTATTTGTTTTTGATTGATTGACAAAGTGATTATACCTGAAGTCTTTTATTATCTACTTCCTTTGAAATAGTAGGTGAATGAAATTATGATAGGTAAAATCTGAGAATTATATTATTCGTACATCAGAAAATAAGAAAAATATAACTTAAGAGTGTAATTTTTTTCCTTTACCACTTAAGAATTGCAGCTTTAGAAGCAGATCATTATTCATAGCATTCAATGAACATTTATTAAGATTGATTATATACAGGTATGATTGAAAATTAAACAATAATTTCCTTACAACTTTGTTTTTAAAAGTAGTAAAAGTATTCCTTATATCTTCAAAATGAAAATATTGCTAGTATCATAGGTATACAATACAACTATGACTTCACTGTGAAAATGAGGATTTGACTTGTCACAATTTAATAAAAGACAGAGAATTGAATTAATCTGTTAAAATACATATATACATTTAAAAATGATTTTGTAAATAGTCTTATGTTGTCCCTTTCCTTCTTCCTACTAGTCTAAGTCATTTTTTCTTAAAGCCAGCTCTTCTCTTAAATCAAGTCCAGAGCTAATCTTATGATATATAGGATGTTTCCGGTAAGTGGATATTGTGAAATTGGGAATGGGTTACAGTGAACAATAATCATTCACAAATTTTCACAAAACCATAGGTTAGTACCAAGATCTCTAAATTTGAAACCAAGAACCTAGATTCTATTCAAAATTCTCTCACATACTATCTGTGTGAACTTATTTGTTATTTGACCTTATTTCCTCATTTTCATCCTATATAGACTAATAAGCTTATAGTATAAAATAGCCCAATCTTTCTCTGAGTTGCATTCAAAGATTCCCATATTTCTCTATAAAATCTATATTTACATATATCTATATTCATGCCAGGTAGAAATGATATAGATATAGAAAAATATGACAATGTGTATTTAATACATATGCATAAATATTATGTTAGATATTAATATGATTTACACATACATGCACATATAAACATAAACATATGTATATTATGTATAGAACGAACCTGCAGGAAAATTGGGGTATATGGAAAATGAAAAAGTTGACATTATTTATTCTTTTTGAGGCAAAATTTCCTTTGTGCAGAAGGGGAGTAGAATTCACTTGCTCTTTAAAGGTAGATTCAGAAGGAAAGGGTGGAAGTGCTGCTTAAGAGAGAAATGAGCTGCCATGGGAAGTCTTGAGTTCCTCACTATTAGGGAATACGTAAGTCAATGTCAGATGTTGTTAAGGGGTTTCATGTTTCAGTTTTAGTTTGGAATACATAACCTCAGAATCCCTTTTATCTGACTGATAGAATGAGGGGGTTGTGCTAGATTATAGAATGATCTATTGAGAGTAGAAAGGGATGTTAGAGATTATCTCATTGAACTCTTTCATTTTAAAGATGACAAAGCTGGTCAAGTGATTTGATCAAAGTCACATAAATTAAGTCCCAGATCCAGAGAACAGATCACAGATCTTCTGATTTTAAATCTGAAATGAGCATTGAATACAAGGCAGAGTGATCCTACAGAACACAGTGGACAATGTAACTAAATTGAGATCAGAGTATTTGTTTCAAATTTTGCTTTTGACACTTAATTTAATTTAATCTCAGAAAGTTATGTAATTTCTCTGGGCCTCAGTTACCTTATTTGAAAGGCACATATTTTAGTTTCTTAAAAGTAGCCATCACTCATGTAACATTCTTTCTGTACACATACACCCCGTATCCTTCTAACCTCCCTGCATTTCTTTTGATAGTAGCCTCATAGCCATTCTGTATATTTATTACTAAACACAATCTCTGAAAATGTCATCAGAGTTAATGTATCATTTTATAAAACCATAGTAAAATTGACTGCTGAACAGCATGATAGAATTATGCAACCTCAAGATGGCATAACTAATGTCACTCTTGAAAAAAATCACTCTAATGTGGAAGTTCATGAAATGTGTATGAACCATATAACACATTCAAGCCCTATTACTGAGAATTTCAAAGTGTCTTTACTGTTCAAGATAATAGACCTTGATTCAATTCGGTCTGATGTGACATGAATTTCATGTGCTAATTAGTAAAACATTTCTTAATGATTAGGGGGAAAAGTAGTTAGCATCTGATTTGAAACTCAAGTGTCAGAGATAAAACAATGATTCAACTGAGGTTAGAAAGAATGTTAGTCGTCTCAAATTCAGGTGCCTTAATTATGATAATTAATGGTTATATGCTTTATATAAATGAGCTCACTAACATGATAAGCATATCTTAATTAAAGTGCTTCTTTCTTAAAACAAGTACAGAATTTAAATAAATCTTATTCATAATATAAATGTCTCTTTTCTCCTTTAGGCTTAATTTTATATGTGCATCATTGCCATCCTCCAATTACATGTGTATTTTATATATTGTACCATTGAATTGTACAAGCATAATTCTATTATCATGGCACCATGAAATCTGGACATCATGTGAGTAATTAAATAATTTCTTCTAATAGATAACATTTGTGATCTCTTGTTATGTTGTAATGTATACACACAAAAAAATTATGTTTGATAATGGAATTGGGCTTGTTGGCTATCAGTATCAAAAGTTCATTAAAACTATGAAGAGATCCATTAATCATAGAACAAAAATGTACAGAGTTTCAGAGCAGGAGTCATCTAGCCTAATGAATACTTTTAGCAAAAATTCTAAATACTAATCCTCATTCAAGTAATCATTCAACAACAACAGATGAATGGCAGTACTTTCTAAGGAATGTCATTTTACTTTAGAGAAATGACAATCAATGAAATCCTGAGTCAAAAAATTTTGGCTCAAGGATTATTAACAGAGCAGTCTTTTTATTTTTTTTTAATTTGTAAATTAAATCATTTCTTTATTTATCTGCTTGTTCTATTACTAGTCTAAGTTTTACTGAACTTTCTGATTTGATTATCTTGTCAAGTTTCTATATATTTTTCCTACATTATTTATCACTGTTATGAATGAGTATTTTTCAAAATATTCCTTCTGACACTTTAAGACAACAAATTATAAGCTTGTTTTTTCTTTATTTTATCATATCCCTATTCTTTGGCAAGTTCAAATTTTGGGTTAGTTAGTAGCTTCCAGGATTCTTTTTGGTCTCTCAATATATATATTTTACCATTTCCCATTTTCTAAGGCTAAATGCTTGCTTCAATTGCTGAAGTTTTAATTGTGTCAAATCAGTAGTCAATAGGCATTTATTACCATGTGTCAGTCACATTGCTAAACACTAAGGATCAAATAAAAAGGCAAAAGATGTCCCTGCCCTAAAGCAGCTTACAGTCTACTGGGGGTTGGGGGGAAGGAGGAATAACATGCAATCAATTATGTATAAATAAGATATCTACAAAATATATTGAAGATAGTCAGTAGAGGAAAGTCACTAGTATTAATGAGAATCTGGAAAGGTTTCTTGCCAGAGGTGATATCTTAACTGGTCCTTAAAAGAACAGAGGAAAAAGAGTAGACAGATTAAGTGGAACATTCCAGCCTTGGAGGATAATCAGAAAATGTATGAAGTAGGAGATATTATTTCTAGTGAAAAGAAAAATTCCAAAAGACCAGGAAAATTGTATACTTTATCTTTTTATACTTTTATCTATTTTTTCTAAATTGAAATAGATTTTAAACATTGGGTTTCTCTCATTCTCTCTACATGATTATCTAATTTTTTTCTCTTGTATTCAGTTCTATGATGACATCATTTATGCTATTTTCCTGCTTAGTTCAATAAATAAAAGAGTTTACTATGTGCCAGACATTGTGCTGTGTTCTGGAAATATTAAAGAAAATGCAAAAGATCTTCCCTACCCTCAAGGATTTTACAAAATAATGGTATAGATAACACAAAAATATTTGGAAAGTGAGCTTTATACAGGATTAAGAGAGGGAAGACAGTGAAATTAAGAGGATTAAGGGTGGCTTCTTTTAGAAGGTCTGCTTTTATTTGATAATTAAAGGAAGTAGTGAGGTCAGTAGTCAAGGAGGATGAGGGGAGGTATTTCCCAGGTAAGGGGAGAGTCAAAGAAAATGACTCAAGTAGATCAATTATGGAGTGTCTTATTTGTAGAACAACCAGTAGGGCCATGTCATTGGCTTTAAGAATCTGGGAGTAAAATGTAAAAAGAATGAAAAAATAACAAAGGACTTCATTTGGTAGGTGTTGCCATCAACTTAAGTCAAATCTATTCCTCTCTATTGCACTTTGAGTAATCTTCAACTTCAGTTCTTTGAAAATTTCAATTCAAAATGTTTCAGTTCTGGTGAAATCTGAATGCAAATTGAAACATATTGCTGTTTTTTAAAACTACTTTTTTTTTGTCTGTGTGTGTTTTGGTTCGCAACATGTCAAATATGGAAATTTTTTTCATTGACTACACACATATGTCTTTATCAAATTGCCTGATTTTTCAGTGATGGGAGAAAGGAGGGAACATGGGAGAGAATTTGGAACTCAAAACTGTAAAAACAAGAACAAAATAACAACCAAAGGTTAAATTGTTTTTGCATGTAATTATTTAGAAAAGACCATATTAAAATAAAAAAATAAATTCTTTAAAAGTAACAGCCACAATTAATAGCTTTGTAATACGGCTGGAAAAAATGGTCTTTGATTAAATGAAATATTTCCTTAAATTAAATGACATTTAAGGATGAAAAATAAATTTGAGGGGTTGGTTTTGTTAATTTGTTTGTCCTTTAATACATTTGTTGTCATTTAGCATCAACCAGAACCAGGAAGCTCAATGTACCCAGCTGTATAACTCTTTGCTTAACCAGGGGCATTATTCCCACAGGCACCATCCACACTGGAGACTAACTAGAGTAAATTGAACTGAATATATATATTGTGTTAGTTGGTTTTTGTTTTTAATCACTTTTATCCTGAACTTAATAAACATGAGAAAAACTTATTTCTATATACAATTTAAAAAATCAAGTAGATGATTACATTACACTTTGAATATGTATTACATTGGATTTTCTTCATATTTTAGTTATTTAATATATTCATTGTGTAATTTCAAAGCTGACTTTTGCACTTTCTTTTTTTCTTTACTCATTAGGAGGGGAAATGGGACTCCATCTCTCTCCCCTTAGTCTACAATTTTCCTTATCATATCTTTCTGGAATGATTTTCTAAATATATATTTTATCTAAGAAAAGAAAATCAAGGTACACATTTTTTTTACATTCCTAAAGAGAAACAAAGGGAACAAAGTAAATGAAAGAAGATGGAGGAAGTTTGAGTCCCAAAGTCACAGTAATAAAAAAAAAAGTCACAATTTTTTGCTTTCCCACCAAGACAACACGTAAACAGTAGCTTCTTTGCAGATAGAAAATTATTAGTCAGGGACCAATCAATTTTGCTTGTTCCTTTCTCATTCCACTGCCTGTATAGGAAGCATTTCCCTTAACAACTGAACCCTAGCCTAAGCTATAATTCTTGTTCTTCCACACAACTATACTTTTACATAAAACAGGAAAGAATGTGGTTACCCATAATTCAACCCAACCACAATGTGGTATTGGGAGGTTATAAAAATAAGTTTAAAAGTTTATTTCCAATGTCTTCTGCTGAGCCTTACAGAACTTCAACAAGCTCATGAAATTAGAATTCAGAGCCTGTCTCACACTATTTCTGCTTTGGTTCCTCTCAATGATAAGTAATCTTTCCTTTCTTGATTATTAGTAGCATCATTTTCCTCATCCTCATTATCTTTAATAATGTGACACTACTCTTGGCCCATTTGTGCCTGAAAAAATGCCTATAGGAAATGTTCTTGGGCACCCAGCAAGGAGTTCATTGAGTTAATGCTGAATTTCTTGAAACTTCCTTCATCACTCACTTAAAATGCTCCTAGCAATACTAAATGCTCTCCTCTGATATAAACTGCCTGATACTAAACTATAACACAATCCATTTGTGAAAGGGTAGCTCTTCACATCAGTAGGCTAAAATACAATTTAGACGTTTCAAGAACTTGTATTTTCACTAAAATCAGTATCAAATGGAGTGTGCGGAGGGAGATATAATTCAACCATTTGAATGTCTTTGTTGAAGAGTAACTTCAATGTCATTTTAAAAATGTATCTCTGCATTATCTCTATAGTGAGTTTAGAATTCCCATCATTATCAGCTTAAACTTTGCTTTGAACTGAACACTTGATGTGTGACTCTTTTCCTTGGGATGACAGAGACATTGCTCTCAGTGTCTTATTATCTAAAGTATCCAACCCTGGAGTCCAAAATAGAGATGATACCAGAGTGAATGAAGTCCTGCACTGAGCAACAGGATACCTGCTAAGATTGTAGGAATTTATTATAATATTATTGTTTTTCGTTAACTTGTCATCTTTTAGTCTGAAGAATTAAGACTGAAGAGTTAATTCTTACCATAGCACAAAGTCATGAAATCATAGACCTAGAAATGGGAGAGAGTTGAAAGGCTATTGAGGCCAACCCTTTAATATTACAGATGAGGAAAAAGAGGAAACGATAATCTGGTAACTTTCATAGAGAGCTTTAAGATTTCTAGCAAGCTTCCCAATGATCTATTTTGAACTAAACAACTCCTGTAGGTAAGTAGAATAATTATAGCCATCTGACAAATGGGGAACATGAGGTATACAGAGTTTAAGTGGATTGCCCAGTATTACACAGCTAGAAAGTGTCTCAGGTATTTAAACTCAATTATTCCTGATTCTTTGTCTCCCTGGTTAAAAAGTCCAGAAAGTTTCAATGCCTATATGTATCCAAAATTCAAGTTGAACCTTTGTCTTTCTGACAACTACAGTAAACTTCTCTACCTCCATTTTATCCCCAATCCCCATTTTCCTCCATAGGTACAGTATTGCAAGAGTTTAGACAGATCAAGAGAAGTGGGCACAGTCAGCATTTTCTATTTAGCAAGAAGTCAGAATTACAATATGAATAATCTAAGAGTAAGAATTCAATGGATGTCATAGAAACAAATGAGCCAAATGCAGAAGATAAATGGTTTACACAGAAAAAGATTCAAAACCAAAGATGAGCACCAGATTGCAAGTTTGGTAGCAAGCTACAGAAATCAACAAGGAGATATTTCATTTTGCTGGCCACCACATCCAAATGATTTCCCCTGATTTCTACCTATATCATCTTCATTTTTTTCAGATAGTGGCATAATATATAGAGTGCTGGACCTGGAGTCAGTTAAGACATGAATTCAAATCTGGCCTCAAACATTTCCTACCCATGTAAGTGTAGGCAAATTATCACTTTTTAGTTTCTTCAGAAGTAAAATGGGAATAATAACAGCAGTTACCACATTTGATACGAAGACAAAATAAAATAATATTTTTAAAATGTTGAGCACAGTACTTGACACATAGTAGGTTCTATATAAATAACAATTCCCTTCTCCTCTTTCTGATTCCCACTAGAATCTTGTGATGCACTCAATTAATCAACCTGTTCTCTGATGTGTGAATGTAAGCCTTATCTTGCCTTGAATCAAGCTTACTCTTCACTCTTATTCAGCATTCCCCAGTCATTTTCTGCATATGAATCTCTCAACACCTGTTCAGTTTCTCTTTTATGTGCTTTTCTCTATTAGAAAGCATGATCCTCGTCTCCAAATCCAATGTCATTTTCATGATCCTACATTGCATTCTAGAAGCCCAATTAAAAAAAATTCTTTATCTGAAGAATTCCCCTTGCTGCCACTATTTATTCTCCATGACAGAAAACAAATTCATGTTATAACAGACAGTAAATCAAGAGAGTTCCCAACTTACTTCCATTTTGATCCAGATGTTACAGAAATCACTAGGTAAATGACAGTAATTTTAACAAAGAGTTGACATAGAAAGATCTAGAGTTTAATTCAATGCTCTTAGATATCTTTCTTGATGAGAACTTTATTGAACTTTATTCTCCATTCTGGATTGCAGTCCAGTGTCCTTTTTCTTTTAAAGTAGAAGGCCACATATGCTTAATCTTTAATGGCAGAGGGCAGCTTTGGTGAAGTATTGGTATGCATGCTCAGTGAGGGCAGAGCTGCTCTATTTCCCTTCTTCCCAGCACTGTAGGACATTTTTTCATGCCTGCCCCTACGTTCTGGTGTCCAAAGTGAGTACTTCCTCCCTCTACTCTCTAAGGTTATGCAGGGGCTCACAGGCAGCTTGAAGTCACAGTTTGGGCACCCAAACTTGAAAACCTTTGCCAAAGCTAGCATAGGGGATTAGTAAAGCTTTTTTTGGGGGGAGCATAATTACTCAAAAATTATTTACAGTAGGATATAACTTATCTCTTTAGGAAGACCATTATCTCTATTCAAGTACAGGCAGCATATTATATGTCACATAGTTTGAGGAATGGTGAAGAAAAGGAAAGAAAAATCGAGTAAGTTATTTTCTTGATGTTGTATACTGAGAAAAAAATTTTGAAATATATATATGTTAATAGTTAGAATTTCCCAGAAATATTTTTGAAAATTGATTTTACTTTTGTCATTTATAATCAATTTCATTTCTCTCTACATACATTATACAAGTGAAAAAGGAAGATGGGGAGGAATAAAACAGAGAGAAAGAGGATACATTTTGAGTTAAGCAGAAATATGTCTCTCTACATATTCTGCCCTTTAGTTAGCCCATGTCTAAGAGGAGCAAGTCTAGACCTTATTCTTTTAATTCCTTGAAATATTTCAAATTATCAGATCTTTCTTAATTGTTCTTTCCTTCAGCCTAAGTATTGGTGTTTATTAATTGAATTAACAATTATTGAATGATATTGTTTCTATTTACCTCACTATCCAAATTTTCCTGCTCTAGATACATCTTAGAAAATCAAATCAATATCTCTTCTAAAATATGCTCCCCAGAAAAAGGAAATTATACTTTAAATATAATAGTAGGAGGAGGAGGAAGGAGGAGGAGGAAAGAGGAGGAGGAAAGAGAAGGAGGAAGGAGGAGGAGGAAGGAGGAGGAAGAAGGAGGAGAAAAAAGGAGGAGGAGGAAAGAGGAGGAGGAAAGAGGAGGAGGAAGGAGGAGGAGGAAGGAGGAGGAAGAAGGAGGAGAAAAAAGGAGGAGGAGGAAAGAGGAGGAGGAAAGAGGAGGAGGAAGGAGGAGGAGGAAGGAGGAGGAAGAAGGAGGAGAAAAAAGGAGGAGGAGGAAAGAGGAGGAGGAAAGAGGAGGAGGAAGGAGGAGGAGGAAGGAGGAGGAAGAAGGAGGAGAAAAAAGGAGGAGGAGGAAAGAGGAGGAGGAAAGAGGAGGAGGAAGGAGGAGGAGGAAGGAGGAGGAAGAAGGAGGAGAAANAGGAAGAAGGAGTAGGGGCAGTAGGAAGAAGGAGTAGGGGCAGTAGGAAGAAGGAGTAGGGGCAGTAGGGGCAGTAGGGGCAGTAGGGGCAGTAGGGGCAAAGTAGTAGTATTAGCAGCAGCAACAGCAGCAGCAAAAACATTTCTTTAGTATTTTATGAAATGTTAGTTCATTTGATATCCTCCTAAATATTGTAGGGTTGGTGCTATTATTATCTTCATTTTACATATGGGAAAATTAAGGCTAGAATAAGATTAGTGAATTTCCAATGTGCACTGAGTCAAGAAGATAATGAACACAGGTTTATCTGAGCTGTGCAGATAAATGCAGAGTCCTATCCACCTTAGTGCCTAACTACTTTGGGTCAATTTAGTTGCCTCAATTAACCAGAAATGAGTACACAGTGGACATAACTTTAATTAAAGAGGGTCAGATTTACAAAAGCCCTGAAAACTACTGTGTCATTATGCTGACTCATATTAACTATATTTTCAATCATACCTCTATTTTTCATGTTCTCTACTTTATAACACAAAATTCAACTTCTCTTTCTCCATCACTTCATGAATCTGTAAAATTGATTTTAACCCATTTTAACCAACTTCATTATCCTGTGAAGATTTTATTTTTCCAATTCCAATTCTGCCATCCAGTGTATTAGCTATCCCACTGAACTTTATTTCATTTGAGAATTGGTCAGCTGTAATTTTTATGGCTATTCTTTCATTTAGTCATTGATAAAAGATTCAGTATAAGAGAACCAAGGACAGAGCCCTGGGGCACAACACCTGTGAATATCTCCCAAGTGAACATTAGACTATTAATCACTGCTTCTGGGGAAACAGGTTATACTAGGTGATCTCCCATCTCGTGTTGAAATTTAAGTTTAAGATGTCTATAGCAACTGATTATCCATAAACCTATCAAAAAAAAAAGATTATCCTTAAAAATACCAGTCCAAAAAAACTTGAAAAAAATAAGAACAGCAAATGGTTATTTATAATAAGGATTAGAAGAACATGCAAATAGTAACTTCTTTAATATTTGTAATTTTGTACTTCTTTACATGAATCCTATCATATTTCATTTTTTTAACATTTACTACCTACAACAAAAATTTGCATATGGTGAGCACCTAATAATTGTTTGCTTAATTCAATCATCTATCAGATACCCTATGTGCTGAGCTAGTTAGATCAGTAGGAAACAATTTTGTCACTGTCGTGATATGTCAAATCCATTCCATTTAATTCAATTCACTTCATAAATTATAGTCAGAAATGGGTTTGTAAATTTACTCCCTCTTCTGAATAAAATGATTATTAGCGCTTGGAAGAGCCTGAGTCACCTAAATTAAAGAATTGTCAAGTAAAAAATGCCAAAGATATCTCTTTAGATTAAATTTCTTGGATGAATGTTTGCTGCCTTTTGACAGTGTCAGTATTTTTAAACATTTGGGTATAGCATCCTATTCAGTTACTGATGATATTAATCATTAAAATTCCGTTTCCATTTCCATTTTGCTAATATAATACACCATTTATAGGTGTCAGACCAGGAGGTGGAGTCAAGATAGAGGAGTAATAAGGGCAGCACCTCACTGCTTCACCACAAAAATTCTCTCCAAACAAGAGTAAAATATCACCACAAAATGAATACAGGAGTGAAAGAATCAACAGAGACAGAGGGAAACAACCTTCAAAAAAAGAAAAAACAAAACAAAAAAAACCACAAAGGTAGGCAGAGATTACCTGGGGAACTGAGGTGAAAGGGCAACAGAGCTAGCAAGGGGCATAGCAGCAAGTGAAGAACAAGCCAAGAGTAAACCACACTCCCACTGCCCCACACATCTCCTCTCACAGGTCCTGAACTTAAGTCTAAGATAAGTCAGACCCTGAGATCCTGCTGAGCAAAAAGAGGTCCAAGCCAACTAATACCCCTTGAAATTGCAAACCTGTGGAGTAGTATATAGCCTTAGCCCAGGGCAATCTGGGCTGAAGGGGGCTGATCCCTGTGGGCCCAGAGTGAAGCCAGGAATCCTAGTCTGGACTTGGAGTGAGGACATAATCCATGGATTGGGGTGAGGACACAGTTCTCAGGGGAGCCTCCCCAGGATCTTTGTGCCCAAAACTAAGGGTGGAGCTCCAGGAAAGGGCAATCAAGGATGTACCTGATTGAATCAAGTACACCTTGAGACCAAAAAACACAAGCCTAAGCCAGGGACTAGAATATGATCAGCACCTGACCCAATCAAATTCAGACAGATCAAAAGTTTACTCCCAAGCCTGAGGAAAGTTTTAAGCTATCAGCATTTCAAGGGTCAATTGAATCAGCAGGTGAAGGACACTCTCAGAGCTCTCAGTCCTCAGACCATCTGGTAAATGAGTAGTAACCCAGAAAATAAGCTGAAAATAACATTGAGGAAGGACTGAAGTTTAAGAGGGTACCCCAACTTCCCAGAAAACACCTTTAGAGGTGACAAGTCAATCCGACAAACTCTGCTTTGGGGCAGGGCTAGAAAGTTTGGAAATTGTGATTGGCCTCTGTGAAGAGGGGCAGGAATAGGAAACCACCATAAAATCCATGAAATCCTTGGGCTGAGTCAGTCTTGTGAGCTGAGTCTCATGGAGAGTGTCTCCTGGAGATAGTCTTCAAGGGAAGTTCACTGAAGACTGTGACTTGGATCATGGTTTCAACTTAGATTCTGAGTCCTGGACTACTTTGTTGGGTGAGTGAAAAGGGCTTACTCTTTTCTTAGTTTTCTTAAGAGAGTAAGCTTCCATCTTAGAGGAGGCCTCAAAGTTACTGACCCTCCTGGCTAAAGACTAGTATAGGTATTTTCTCTAACCTCTCTCACCTTACTCTACTTTATTGTTTCCCCTCTAATTTGGTAAATAAACTTCTGACTTGAGATATAACTTTGGCTATCACAGTATTCCATATAATTTAAATCCAACCACAAATTTAACCTTTACATTTTGATTGAGAAATCTTCCTGGACTTTGGGGAGTAATTGGCTATGGATTATGTTAATTTCAAGATAGTACTTTTTAAAATTTCATTTTCCATAAGTTTATTCAAATCTTCAACATTTTGAATTTTGACAAGGTTCAGAGACTATAATTCTTGAATTAATGACAATATCTTATAATATTCCATTATATTTACATAGTTATTTCTCTAGTTGAAGAGTAGCCCTTAGTTTTTCCCATTTTTCAACTACAGAAAGTGTTATATAAGGATTAATTAGTTAATTAAGATTAAGATAGTTAATTAAAGAACAAAGCTGTTTTTTGAAACTCCACAAGGGGCAGTAGAGAGGAGTATCTATGAAAACTGACATGCAGGTAGAATTCTAAACTGGAGAGATAGAGCTGTAAAATTTATATATTTATTTTAAGGAGATAAAAAGTATTTAAAATTAGAATATATTTAGGAAGTTAGATTGTTATCTTTAGACAGCTAGAGTGGTTAAGTTAGGCTTGATTCAAACAAGAAGAAAGTCCCATGAAGGATAGATGGATTTAGGGTTTCAGTTATAAATTTTAGCTTTAGGGTAATATATTTCCTACTCAAATTCTTTCTCCTTATTCTGTCCCTGATACTTCTAATAGTTACTAATAAATAGGTTTTTTTAGTAACCTGTCTCCAGCCAGTTTCATCTACCTCCAGACCAACTAGTTCCTAACAGCTATATCAGAATCAATACCAACTGATATCAACTGACCCTAATATAAATTATCAAGATCAAGATCGATTTTTATCATAAGAGTTAGTATGAATT
The DNA here is from genome assembly GCF_016433145.1 of Gracilinanus agilis. Classification (NCBI taxonomy): domain Eukaryota; kingdom Metazoa; phylum Chordata; class Mammalia; order Didelphimorphia; family Didelphidae; genus Gracilinanus; species Gracilinanus agilis. The sequence goes on from NC_058131.1 coordinate 75,599,472, forward strand.
TTTTACACATAAATGTTGTTTCTATCATTCTTTTATATGGATTATTGTTGGGCAAAAGGATATACACAGTTCACCTACTTTTTGGGCACAATGCCAAATAATTTCTAGAATGTTATAACCAAACCACAGTTCCAATAGTTTATTAATATGTCTATATTCTCATGTCATTTTTCCTTCCCATCGTCTTTGCTAATCTATCTTCTTCTCAGAAAGTATGTAAGACTCCTTGCTTGAGCCACCCAATCCATTACATTCATAAAGCCCTTTCTGTTTTTTTTTACAACTCCCTCTATTACCCTCCCTTACATATAATTATACAGTATATATACGCTGTCTATTTTCCAATTCCACACCTTTGCCTAAGGATTCCAACCTGAAGTCAAATTTTATTGTCATTAGAGGATCTAGGATCATTGCTTACCCTCCCCTATCAGCCTGTGTCAATTACATAACAGATAATTGAATGATGAATATATGCCTACCCCATAATACCTTCCTAATTTCTGTAATTGTTTTAAAATTTTTTTTATTATCCTGCAAAACATACTTACATATTTGTCACTGTTGAAAGCACATGCTCATACAAAACAAAATCCCCAAAATAAAACTATAAGTACACTGATGTGAAAGAGAGTATACTTTAATCTGCATCCGTCTGACTCCAATAGTTCTTTCTCTAGAGGCCAATAGCATTCCCTGTCATAAGTCAGGATTGTCCCAGGTCATTGCATTTCTGAACACAGCCTCATTTTCACAGTTGATCATTGTACAATCTTGCTGTTATTATGTAAAGTGTTCTCCCAGTTCTGTTTATTTCACTCTCCATCAGCTCCTGCAGATCTTTTCAGCTTTTTCTGAAAACATCTTGCTTATTATTCCTTATAGTGCAATACTATTTTAACAGCAACATGTACCACAATTTGTTCAGGCATTCCCCAATTAATGAACATCCCTTCAATTTCAATTTTTTTGCCACTATGAAAAGAGCTTCTATAAATACTTTTGTACAAGTAGATCACTTCCTCCATTTTATTCTTTTAGGCATATAGACTCTCTGGTGGTATTATAGGATCAAAGAATATGCACAGTTTTGTAACCCTTTGAGCATAGTTCTAAATTGCCCTCCAAAATGGTTGGATCAGTTCACAACCTCACCAAAAATTCATTAGTGTCCCAATTTTGCTGCATCCCCTCCAACATTTAACATTTTCCTTTCCTATCATACTGTTCATGGGTATGAGGTAATACCGCAGTGTTGTTTTAATTTGCATTTCTCTAGTCAAGGGTGATTTAGAACTTTTTTCACATAATTATTTAAACTTTTGATGTCTTCATATGAAATGAGCTTGTTCATGCCCTTTGACCATTTGTCAATTGGGGAATGACTTGTATTCTTATAAATATGATTTAGTTGTCTCTATATTTGAGAAATTAGACCTTCATCAGAAAAATTTGTTATAAACTTTTCCCAGTTTGAATCTTGGTTACATTACTTTTTTTGCACAAAATTTTTTTAATTAAAAATAATCAAAATTATTTATTTTACATCTTATAATGTTCCCTATCACTGGTTTGGCTATAAATTCTTTACTTCTCCACAGATCTGCCAAGTAAACTATTTTATATTACCATAATTTACTTATGGTATCACTTTATTGCAAAACCATACCAAGTTTGATCTTATCTTGTAACAGAGTATGAGATATTGGTCTATACCTAGTTTCTGCCATGCTATTTTCCAATTTTCCCGGGATTTGTTATTAAACAGTAAGTTCTTTCTCCAAAGCTGGAATCATTGGTTTTATCTAAGACTAGGTTGTTAAGGTCATTTACTCCTATATACTTTTTATCTAATCTATTTCATTGATACATCATTCTATTTCTTAGCATTACCAAAATATTTTGATGATTACTTCTTTAGAGTTTGAAATCTATTTCTGTTAGGCCACCCTTTTTAACATTTTTCCTCATTAATTCCCTTTTTATTCTTGCCTTTTTGTTCTTCCAGATGGGCTTAGTTATTTTTTTTCTAATTCTATAAAATAACTATTTGGTAGTTTGATTGGTGTGGCACTGAATAAGTAAATTAATTTAAATATATTTTTACTGTTAGCTCAGTCCACCCATGAGCAATTAATAATTTTCCAATAGTTTAGATCTCTCTTATTCATGTGAAAAGTGTTTTGTAATTGTATTCATATAATTCTTATTTTTGTCTTGGTAAGCTGATTCCTAAATATTTTATATCATCTAGCATTATTTTAAATTGAATTTTTCTTTCTAATTCTTACTGCTGAATTTTGTTGGTAATATATAGAAATGCTGATGATTTATGTTGATTTATTTTGTATCCTGCAACTAAGCTAAAGTTATTAATTATATCAATAATTTTTAAGTTGATTCTCTAGATTTCTCTAAGTATATCGTCTTTTCATTTACAAGGAGTGATAGTTTAATTTCCTCATTCTTATTTTAATTCCTTCTATTTCTTTTGCTATCCTTACTGCTAAAGCTAGGGTTTCTAATACAATATTAAATAATAGTGGTGATAATGGGCATCCTTTCACTCCTAATGTTATTAGGAAAGCTTCTAACTTATTTCCATTCCCTATGACACTTGATTGTTTTAGGTAGCTATTACTTGTCATTTGAAGGAATGACCAAATTATTCCTATGATTTCTGTAATTTTAATATGAATGGGTCATGTATTTTTTCAAAGGCTTTTTCTCTATCTATTGAGTTAATCCCATGATTTCTGTTAGTGTGACTTTTGATATGTTCAATTATACTGATAGTTTTCCTAATATTAAACTAGCTCTGCATTCCTGGTATAAAACTACCTGATCATAGTGAAGAATAATTGTGAAATATTTCTATAGTTTCTTTGCTAGTATAGTATTTAAACTTTTTTACATCTATATGCATTAATGAAATTGCCCATACTTTTCTTTTTCTTGGTTAGGTCATAAAAAAATTTGTGTGATTAAAAAAAAAAAACATTGTTAGGATTTCTTCCTTGCCAAATAGTTTATATAGTGCTACAAATAATTCTTCTTTAAGTGTTTGGTAGAATCCACTTGTTAATAGATCTGGCCTTAGGGACTTTTTCTTAGGTAGTTCATTGATGGTATATTCACTTTCTTTTTCTATGATGGAATCATTGAAGTATTCTATTTCCTCATTTGTTAATCTGGGCAATTTATATTTTTGTAAATATCCATTTCACTTAGATTGACAGGTTTATTGCATCTAATTGGGCAAAATAGTGCCTGATTGTCTTACTTTCCTCTGCATTGGTGCTGAGTTCAGTCTTTTCACATTCTTATACTGATTTATTTTATTTTCTTCTTTCCTTTTTTAATCAAATTACTAATTCCCTTTTAATATTATTTGCTTTTCATAAAATCAAATCTGGGTCTTATTTATTAGTTCAATGGTTCTCTTACTTTCGGTTTTATTAATTTATTTTCAATTAATTTCTCTCCTAATTTAGTCTTCAATTGAGTTTTTTTTTTTTTTTAATTTTCCTCTAAGGAAGTCCATCAATTGAGAAATGGTTGAAAAACCTGTGGTACATGTTAATTATGGAATGCTATTTTGCTAAGAAATGATAAATATGATGATTTCAGAAAAAGCTGGAAAGATCTGCAGGAACTAATACAGAGTTAAATAAAGAGAACAGGGAAAACACTGAAAATCGTAAAGGCAATATTGTACCATGATCATTGTGGAAACTTGGATATGCTCAGAAATGCAATGATCTGGGACAGTCATGTAAGACTTATGACAGATAATGAAATCCACCTCCAAAAAAAGATTTGGAGTTGTATTGATGAAGATCAAAGCACACTATCTTTCTCATCAGTGTATTTAAGGTTTTCTTTTGGAGTTTTGGCTTTATGAGAGTGCTCTTATAGCAGTGACCAATATGGAAGTGTGTTTTTCAAGATAATAAACACAAAATTAAAAAAAATATTTTCAGTATTGCTTTGGCTGTATCCCATAAATTTTGATATTATCTCTCCTCATTGTAATTCTTACTAATGAATTATTGTTTCTAAAATTTCTTCTTTGTCCCAGCCTTCTTCAGCATTAGATTATTTAGCTCCCACTTGATTTTTGATTTGTCTTTCCCTAGATTATTATCAATCACAATTTTTTCCTATTATGATTTGAAAAGGATGCATTTATTATTTCTGCTTTTTTGCATTTGATCATGAAGGTTTTATGCACTATTACATGGTCAAATTTCATGTAGGTACATTGCTGAAAATAAAATATATTCCTTCTTTCCATTTCAATTTTTTCTAGAGATCTATTAGTTCTAACATTTCTAAAATTTTATTTGCTTCCTTTTTATTTTCGTTGTTATTTATATTTTGGTTTGATTTATCAAAATCTGAAAGGGAGATATCGAAGTCCCCTGCTGGCATAGTTTTACTATTTCCTCCTTAAACTCATTTAATTTCTTCTTTAAAAAACTGGAGGTAATACTATTTGGTGCATATTTTTGGATTTGATATTACTTCATGACTTATAGTACCTTTTAACAAGCTGTAATTTCTTTTCTTATCACTTATAATCAGATCTATTTTTGCTTTAGTTTTATCTGAGATCATGATTGTCATTCCTCTTTATCTTTACTTCAGATTACACAAAATTAATACTGCTACAGACCCTTTACTTTATTTGTATCTCTTTGCCTCAAATGTCTATCTTGTAAACAATATATCATAGGATTTTCATTTTTAATCTACTCTACTATCTTGTTCTATTTAATGGGTGAGTTCATTCTATTCACTCACCCTTATTGGTTCTCCCTTCTATTTCTCCTCCCTTGTGTTTTTCCCCTCTTACTTTTTTAAAGGATAAAATAGGTTTCTATAACCAAATGAGTATAGGATTCTATACCTCTCTGAGTGAGTAAGGTTTATATGTTTACAGTCACCACCTTGTTCTCCCCTCCAGTGTGATATTTTTTCTACATCTTTTTAGTTTAGATAATTTACCCCATTTCATTTCTCCCTTCCCTTTTCTTTCTGTGCAATTGCTTTTCACCCCTTTATTTTATTTTTTGCATATCATATCATACTAATCAGCTTACTTTCACACTCTCTGCCTGTATATACTCCTGCTAACTCTTCCAGTACTGATAAAAATGTTTAGGAATTACAAATATCTTTCAAATAGGAATACAAACAACTTGGCCTTACTTAGTTCCAGCTTCAGAACCCCTGGAAAAGTAGATGTGGGTTTAGGGAGCTTACATTTGGACTGTGCTGGTATTCCTTCTGTAGTCTCCTGTGAATAATACTGCCCTCTCACCCAGTGTAGCCTCTCTGTCTACCTTTCAAGTTGTGCACTGTATGTAAGGTGCTTCATTTGGTCTCTTTGTTGATTCTTTCACTCCAATATTCATTTTGAGGCATTGTTTTAAGATTTGTTAGAGAGGATTCTCATAGTCATTTGAGCTTTCCTTCTGCTATGCAATCTTGGCCCCACCCCTCTTTTAGTCAATTCCAGTTATTCTTAACAACACTTTGTCATATAAATACTATTCCCTGACCCTCTTTTACCAGCTCCCTTTTTCTCTCCATTCTTCAATTCTTAGATACATTCCTCTCAACATTTCACTCTAAAACTATTCAAAACTTTCTCTGTATTCTCTGGAATGCCTCTTGGTTTGATTACCACTACTACCACTACTACCACTACTACCACTACTACCACTACTACCACTACTACCACTACCACCACTACTACCACTACTACCACTACTACCACTACCACCACCACTACCACCACCACTACCACCACCACTACCACCACCACTACCACCACCACTACTACTACTACTATAATCACTGCTACTACTATTACTGCTGCTACTGCTGTTAAATGAATAAAAGAACAGATTGAACATATTTTTGCTTGCTTATCCATCTGCCTCTGTCTTCCACCTCCTTTCACATGCTTGTGAAACAAAACTAGATGATTTCAACCCCTCTGTATCTCCAAGTTTCTGAATATTTTGGTGTTAAAGTACTTCTGAGCTCAGATTGCTGTGGAATTATTACCACACTAAGCCCTACATATCTTGGTAAGAAAGCTCCTCTTTCCCATGACTGTACCTATTCTTAGAGCAGTCAGAACATTTCTAAGATCAAGGAGATTTTGCCACCTATACAAGCTGTCAGAGCATTCAGTATGTGGGTCCTTTCTATCCATTATGTACAAAGTTCTAGAGGCTTCAGTTATTCTTGGACTGAGTCTTCTGAGTCTTTATCTACCAAGGTCTATCTACTAAAATAAACTGCCTCTTTTATTAATAATGCTTGTTGTGTTGAATTGAAATAGAATAAACATAAGATTTTGCCTTGATATTCTATGATAAGTAAATTCATAATCAGTAGGCATATTCACAGGCATAAAATCTATATACTTTGCAAAAAAAAGTTGGTTGTTTGGGAGACTTTTCTGTTATTCACTCATTTTACCTTGCCATTTTCTACTCCAGTAGATTAGGGGAAATGGATGTTAAGTGATTTGACTAAAGTGACATGGCTAAGCCATACCATTGTTGGATTTGTACCCCAAAAAGATCATAGATAAGCAGACTTGTATGAAAATATTCATAGCCATGCTTTTTGTGGTGGCAAAAAACTGGAAAATGAGAGTATGTCCTTCAATTGCGGAATGGCTGAATAAATTGTGGTATATGCTGGTGATGGAGTACTATTGTGCTCAAAGGAATAAAAAACTGGAGGAATTCCATGTGAACTGGAAAGTCCTCTAGGAATTGATGCAGAGTGAAAGGAGCAGAGCCAGAAAAACATTGTACACAGAGACCAATACACTGTGGTAAAATCGAATGTAATGGATTTCTGTACCAGCAGCAATGCAATGACACAGGACAATTCTGAGGGACTTTTGGAGAGGAATGCTACCCACATTCAAAGGAAGAACTACAGGAGTGGAAACAGAAGAAAAACAACTGCTTGAACACAAGGGTTAAGGCAGACATGATTGGGGATGTAGACTCAAAACTACCACACCAATGCAAATATCAACAATTTGGAGATAGACCTTGATCAATGACACATATTAAAACCAAGGGAAATGTGTATCAGCCATGGGGGGGCGGGGAGCTTGGGGGGGTGAAGCGGAAAGTAAGCCCATGAATTATGTAACCATGTTAACTTTTCTAAAAAATAAATATTAATAAATGTTTGAAAAATAAAGTGATATTGCTAGTGAATGTCTGAGTTGGATCTGCACTCAGTTCTTCCTGACTTCAGGTCCAGTGCTATATCTACTGAGAAACCTAACTGGGTAAGAGAATTCTCCAATAAAATGACATTGATTTTTTTCATAAATATATTCTATACATGTTTGGATTTTCTATTCCTTTCTAATAATTTAGCTAAAATCTCCTCCATATTTTTTTAAAAAGAAAGTTCACTTTTCCTCTTAATTTAATTTTGCACTGGTTCATTATCCACTTTTTATTGATGTTTCAACATAATAGAAAAAGGCCATGATAATCTCTGATGAATTATTGCTTCAAAGAAGTGTGTGTGTGGATGTGTGGATGGAGGGAGGTATGGGAATGGAACCAAACCATACCAAACATTTTTTCATAAAAGGTAGCACTTGAACTAAACTTTGACAGTGAATAATGATTTCAAATAAATGATCATTTTCATTTGGTTGTGACTATAGGAAGGTTTGTAGAAAGCACATCATTCTTGTGTCTAAAATGCAAAGTGAGAACATAAGAGAAAGTGAGTTACAATGAAAGGTGGTAAAATTCAAATCAAATGAGGGGAGTTCAAATCATGACTGCTATTTAATACTAGCATGACCTATGAAAAATAAACTTATATTTTTGACTCTCAATTATCTTTTTTTTTTAAATTAGGACTCTTTTAGCCTCTTCTAGGTCCATATATATGATGTAGTAATTGTACTAAAACTGAATTGTCTGAGGTGAGGCCTGAAGATCAATTTCTTATCCCTTACATGGTAATGCAAGACTGGATACATTCTCATACTAACCCAGCTTTAATCCAGTAAAAACAAACTGACTCAAATTCCATCTCTCTGTGACATTCAAATACTTGAAAATAGTAGTTATATTTCCCCAAGATATTTTCTTCTCCCAGCTAAACACGAGTTCCTTCAACTTACTCTTATATAGTTTAATTCAAATTATCTTGCCATTGTGATAGTTGTCTTTTGGTTAGGATTCTATTTTTAAGGTTTCAATGCCTGCGTGAAGGATTCATTAAGGGAGTTCTTTGATCATCTTGAAGACTTTATATGATGGTGATCTTTAGCTTGGACACTTTTTTTTTATCAGATCTATAAAGGATGAGTTAATTGACTCATGCTTCTAGGAATAAAAGCATACCTTTTATTACTTCACCTACAAAAAGAATAGAGCTAGAGAAATGGGCAATCTTTTTCCAGAGATCCATCTTAAGAATATGTGACACCTATGAGTTTTAACTTCTGTCTAAATACTGAAGAAACTTGTTCATGCAGAGTATCTTTTGGGATTTGTTATTCACTTCTTTGATTGAAGGAACATTTTCCAATTGCACAGACTTTCACCCATATGAATAAAAAATGTATCTGGACTTCTAGTTCCTGAATTATAGACTCCTTGAAAGAATAAGGTGGGGATTTTCTGGTCATTTCCATTCTTATGCCTAGTAGATTATGTTTGTATAATGTCTGTTAGAAAAAAGCAAAAGAAATTCTGTCTAAAATATTAATTTTTTTAGATTGTAAATATTTATAGATTACTCCCACACTGTGAAGGGAGGCTTGTAACAAAATGAAACAATTAATAAAAACAAATATTACAGTGAACTCATCAGAAGTCATGCAAGGTTCCACTTCCTTAGCATCACCATAAATTCTCCATTCAAAAAAGACTAATTAAAATAAATCTATTTTTCTCCATCCCTATCAACAGTCAAATAGAGGAAAACAAAACAAGACAAAGCAAAACAAATTCATGAATAGGCTATCATTGGAGATTATATCTATCTATCTATTACCTCTCAATGTGTATGTGTTTGTATTTCTGCATTCTAAATCTGTCACTTTTCAGGTCATGGATAATTCTTCAATACCAAAGTTTAGATATCAGGAATGATCATTGCATTATTCATAGTTCTTATAGGTTTGAAGTTGTCTTGATAGTATTGTGATTGAATGAATGTTTTGCTCAGTTCATTATTCATTGCTTTATAAGGTTTCAAAGTCGTTTATTTTTATAAGATTGGTTTTACAAATTATTCTGTTTCTTCTAACTTCATGACTACTTTAATGGATCATTGAAAATAATTCTATATCATTTTGAAACTATCCATTTACTTATTAATTATAACACAAAGTATTACACTTTATGTATATACAACTTAACCATTTCCTAATTAATTAACCCATCAGTTTATATGTTTTTGCCTTTCTATTTTTCTAGGTTTTACACACACACACACACACACACACACACACACAAACTTCTATAAATATGTTGATATATATATGTATATACACATATATATATAACCTTTTCCTATTTCGTTATTCAATTTTTGATAGGTTTAACAGTGGCAGAGGTATGTCAACGTATACACCACTTAGTAGTTTATTAAGAATAACTCCTGATTACTTTCCAAGAATTATTATATGCATTCAAAGATAAACTGTCAGTGAAAAAACAGTTGTTTTTCTCTATTTCCTTTGATATTTATCATTTTCCCCACTGAGTTAAATGTCAGGTAGAATCTTAGAAATATTTTAATGTGTATTTATGTAATTAGTGATTTAATTTTTTTAATTTTACAATAATTATAGATAACTTGTTTTTCATCCCTTGAGAACTACCTGTTTATATCCTTAGACCATCATCAATTTATAATGGTTTTATTCTTATAACTTTGGATTAATTTTGTATCTGTTTTGGAATACAACATTATTTGAGAAACTTGTTTCAAAGATATTTTTCCATCATTAATTGTTTCCCTTTTAATCTTAGGATTATTTGGATTTATTTGCATTATTTCATTGATGTAATCAAATTTTATCTTCTCTGATCCTCTCTGTCTCTTGTTTTGCCATTTTTTTCTTTTTCTTCTTATTTATTTTTCTCTAAATTATTTTTCCTGTGACTATTTGTATCTAAGTCATGTATTCATGTCAAGCTCATCTTGGTATAAGGAGTGAAATGCTGGCATAAATAATTCCTTCCATACTACTATCCAAATTTCCAGGATTCTTTTTCAGAGAGAATGGCCTCATGCCAAAAACTGTTTTGTGTATGTGTGTGTAGGTGTGTGTTTCAAATAGTAAGGTACTAGATATATTTCCTTCTTTATGTTATTTAGGCAGTCTATTCTATTCAATGACTTCTTTATTAAAAAATAGTACCAAATTTTTTTAGAATTATTTCTTTGTAGTTGAGTTCAAAATCAGACACTTTTAGTCATTCTTCATGACCAGGCTTTTTCTTTAATTCCTCTGAAGTCCTTGACTTATTTTTAACTCCAGATGAATTTTAATACATTTTTTTCTATTTTTATTAAGTGATTCTTTGTTATATTGATTAGATATTATTGCCATTTTTATTATATTAAATCTTCCCACCAATAAGCAATCAATATTTTCTAGTTATTTAAGTTTATCATTGTTTGTATGAACAATGGTGTGTAGAGATATTTAAGTTGTCCTAGTCTGTGCATGTGTTTATTTGTGTGCATATGTGTGAATTATTAAGTAGACACACATATTTCATGCATTCTATAGTAATCAATAAAATCTTTTTCAATATCTTTTCCAGCTAGGTTTTGCTGATATTATTCTGAAATGTAGAAGATTTCTATGAATTGATTTTGTATCATGAAGATTTACTGAATTTATTTTTAATACTTAATTGACTTTAAAATCAAGCCTATCATTACATTATCCACAATTGATACTATTTTTCTTTCCATATTATTGTTTTTTTCATGTCTATTCGTTATTTACATTCAGCATTTCTAGTAATAATTATGTCAAATAAAGTTTTTGACACCCCAAATAAAGTTTCTTTCACCCCAAAATGTGTCAGATATATTGTTTGTATTCATTATGTCTCATAGTAGCTCTTTATTTTTGATAAATATATATATATATTTTTTCATTTTGATGAAATGTTTATATGTGTATTTTCTAGTGTTTTAGTGGGATAAAAAGATATTGCATTCTGTCAATTTTTTCTGATTTTAATATAATATTTTTATTTTAAAAAATTAATCATTAATATGGTAAGCTTACATTTATATAGTCATTTTTCTAACATTGACCCAATTTTGTTTTTCTGGGATAAATTTAACTTTATCATAATGTGCATTAATGAATATATACTTGGTCATTATGTGCTCATGCTCATATACAATCATGACCATAGACAGGATCACTTGCCTCTTTCCTAATATTTTATTTAAAAATATTTGTTCAGTTAGGGTTAATTATGTACTATTTTTTTGCCTTTTTTGTTCCTTGTTTTATATCATATCTCTTTCCCAGAAGGAAATTATTGGATCCCTTCTTTAGCTATAAGATGTACTTGTAAATAAACTGGTCTTGGAGTTGCCACAATGAATTATTTAATTTTTTTCTTAAATTAGGTGTCAAAATCCTCAATTTCCTATTCTGGAAAGTTCTATATTTTATGCTTGTAAATATTTATTTTTTTACTTAGATACATTTTGACAAAAATTGGGCAAAATAATTGCTAGTAACAATCTATTGTTTGATATTTTGAATATATCTTTTCTGTTTTGATATTAGCAATTTAGCTTTATCTTTCTTAATGAAATTAACCAACTTATTTAAATTTTCATGAAAAGGATTTCACATTTTTGAGTTCAAATCTTAATAATTTTCAGTTTTTTATCTCTGTTTCTTTTCATGATATCTCTTTTATGCTTATTTTTAAATGATGGTTTTGAAGTGTTTTAGTTATTTTCCCAATTATTTTTTCTCTTCTTTTTCTTATGTTAATAAAAGTATTTCCACATAATTTTATCTCCTAGAGATAAAATGTGTCATGATTATGTTTAATGAAATTACAAATCATTTCTGTAATTTTTTCTATTGCCTGCCAGTTATTTATATTTAAACTACTTACATTTTTGTTGTTTTTTTTTATTGGTTTTTCCTCTATTTGGACTTTTAAGAAATTATCATATTTTTGTCAGTAAATTTTTTGTAAAAAATTCTGATTTTTGTGTTATTTTGTCTTTTAAAATATCAAATTTCAAAATGGTATTATATTCTACTGAGAATATTTATTCTCTTCATCATTCATTAAATGTTGGAAATGGTATATTTAGTTTTTTACCCCAAAATGCTATTTTCATGCTCACTTTCTTTTTTCTTTCTTTTTTGTTAGATTCATTTAGTCAATTGCAGGTAGAGTGAGATGCTTATTATTATAGTTTTATTATTTCTCTTTTTTATCATTTAGTATTTTCTTTCTTCTGCTTAAAACAATCCCTCCAGACCAAGTGTGCTTTATCTTCTTTTGACAAATATAGATAAAAGAGAAGTTGAAGTCCTTACTTCTCACATTACCATGATTATCCATAGTTTTACTTATGTACCTAATCATACACATTAAGTTCCATTTTCTTTCCTCCCATTTTCTTATAATGTATCCTTTTTTGAAATCTTACAGTATCTTCAAGACATGACACCATGTGATCTGTTTTAACTATGTCTATCACTTCATCTTATAATAAATTTAACAAAGAATATTTTTATCCTCCCTTCTATACACTAATTCTAGTGCACAGTGCATCCTCATTAGATCTCTTCTCATCCTTAAGTTCTATTTGCCTTTTTATTATTTTTTCCTCTCAACTCCCAAATTTATCTCTCAAAGACATTTTTCAGCTTTTTTTTTTTTTTTTACTTAAAGATACTTGAAAATTCTGCTGCACTGAAAAAGAGTTTACTGGACATTGTTGGCCCCAGAACAGTGATTCTAATCAATTTAAAATTAGGAATTGAAGCATGAAGACTGCAGAAATAAAAGGGGAAAAGTATTTAACAAGATAATAGAATTAACTCCTTGAAGTGAAGATTCTAGAATTTGGCCTTCCCCCCACCCAAAAAAGGCAAATTCCTATCTGTAGTCTCTTAGACAAGTGGATGATGCAAATGATTCCAAAGTTTAGAGATAATTAAGTGACTGAATCATAGCTAAGGGGAACAAAGAATTGAATTTAGCCATTGAGTATTAATATGAATTATTAAATTAATTCAGGTCTTTTGGGAAGTGGGTTGCTTCTATATCAACCCCACATTTATTTCTATTCTTTGGATATCCTAGTATTTAAACTTAACATCATAAGAACAGAGGTTGCCATGCATCAGATCTTATTCAAAGTGTTGTGCAGAGGCTTTGCCAGTCTAACAATAAAATGATTTGTTTCCGTAAGAAAAAGTTTCTCTACCATAGCACGGCACTAGAAAAAAGAAAACTGTAGCATTTGTTTATTGTCTGCTGTGAGTACTTTATTTATTTTCTCTATTTTCTGGGGACTGAAATAAAGACCAAGTTTGTACCTCATATTAATTGCTAACTTGAATGTGTGTGTGTGTGTGTGTGTGTGTGTGTGTGTGTGTGTGTGTGTGTGTGTGCCTGTGGGTGGGTGTGGAGAAGCAGAGAGCTTTTTTTACCTACATCTTTGGAAAATTAGTCATGAACTATATTCAATAAGTATTCTGTCATTTCACAAGGGACACTTTGAGGGAGGAGTAGAAAGAGCCAATAAGATGATTTGAGAGTGCTGTATCGGAGCTGAAACCAAGTTCATGTAGGCACAATTCTTCTAGTGCATAAGTAAAACTATAGTTCATAGTGGTAGGCTCCAAGTAGCCCAAAATGCACCTAGAACCAAATGAAATACACTAGATGTGGCTCATTCAGCACAGAGTGCAGCAGATTACTAGACATATGTAGAGGCAGTATTGGCCTCAAAACCAGGATAATCAGGGCTCAGAGTGGGACTCAGATAAATATCTGTCATCTTGGGCAATCACTTACATTTTAGTGCTTTATGCAACTCTAAGATTTAGGTTACTGAAAAGATGACAACATGCATCATTTGGAGTTTCCTCATCTAAATAGCTCCCGATGCCCTAGAACTTACTGGTCATTTCTCTGTTCCTATTTTTTATGATGTGGTTCAATCATTTCAGTTGTGTTTTACTCTTTGTGACTCCATTTGAAGTTTTTATTGTCTTTTTTTGTTTGTTTCATTTGAGGTTATCTTGGCAAAGATACTGGAGTGTTTGCCATTTCCTTCGTCACCTTATTTTACAGAAGAGGAAACTGATACTAAATAGTGTTAAGTAACTTGCTCAGTGCCACACAGTGAGTAAGTGTTGAGGTCAGATTTGAACTCAGTTCTTCCTGACATCAGACCCAGTCTATTCCCTGTAGCATCTAGCTGCCTTGTTGTGTATTCCTCTGTACTAGGCTCCCAAACTGCTGTCACTGAATTTGTAGCCCATTAAAATCCTCAGATGGCACATACTCTCCAGCCTACTCTATCCAAACTGCACCATCCTGACACATGTGAACAATCTCCTTATCCCTTGGGCTGCCTGGCAGAGGGTTGGGTGATGTGAAAAAATGTTCTCAGATGAGATGGAGATGGAGAAGGGGAAGGGAGCAGCCCCCTCCAGCACTCATGCCATAGTTTCACCAACACAGCTATAGACTTTCTTTACAAGAAGAAACTCTTCATCCTGATAGCCCATTTCAACCCTGAATTTTATAATTGGAAGTGTCTTTGACCCTTGTAGCCTCTTCCCTCTGAATGCATAGCTCCTCCCCAAACCTAAATGGAAGGAGGGTGCCCAGGCCTGTTTCATCTTCCTTCATTTCTCTATTTCCCTAGGAATGGACTTTCATGTTCTTTTTTATATGTTGTCTTCTTCTGTTAGAGTATCAATTGTATGAATTTATGGTTTTTTCTACTTGTATCTTTATCACTAGTTCTTTGCAGTACTTGGAAGATAGGACATGCTTAATAAATGCATGTTGAGTGACTTTCTTCTGCACTTGCACACATCATAATTATTTTTAAACAAATGTAGGACTCTTAAAGAATTATAGAAAAAGTTGAAAAAGCCCAGAAAGGTTATGTGGTCCATCCTCTTCATTGTACAAGTTTATCTTTAAGAAAGTGATAGATCACATTTAATATGATGTTTTGTGGCTTTCAAAGCTCTTTCCTTATGACTCCTCTTTGGGGGAGGTGCTATAGACCATATACCAGGGATTTCCAAAGCTCTAAGATCATATGGATCAATCTTGGGGAGGTCCTCCTCCAAAATGTCAATCTCACTTTTTAGCTCTTATGTCTTCATCTAGATTTCACTTAAAAATCTTGATACGTTGTATAGCTTGTGTCCCAGTTTCCACCAGTATGCCTGCAATCCAAACTTAGACAGTTCAGAATAGCAATTTCCATCAAAAATATATTAGCATGGATTTATTTTGAATATTTTTGTTTACATTTTCTAGATAATATCTCCTCCAAAAGAATATAAGCACTTCGACTTGAGTAACTTATTTATTTTTACTTTTGTTTCTCCAAGATCTAGTATTACATTTGGTACATAGCCATATTTTAATAAATGTTTGTGAATTTAATGATCAACTAAGTGATTGCCTTACAATGATGCATAAGAAACAGTCTTCAGAATTATTTGAATTCCAAAGATTATGGTTTTACAAGACTGTACAAGTGCAAAGACAGTGAAGCATGAAATAAAAAGAAAAACAGCAGTTTAGTATGCTGGAACAAAATAACTACAAAATATTGCTACTGGATTTAAATTCTCATTTGGACCTTTCTCATTATATCCCATGTTAAAATTGTGGTGCTCTTCTTATCCCCAGTAGAGTGATGGGCAAAATATGGCCCCAGGCCAGATGTGGCCCCCTGAGATGTTCTATCCGAGTGCGTGACATTATTCCTAATTTGAGGAATACATGAGTAGGATACAATACAATGAAACTTCAAAAGAGTTGCCTTAGAAACAGACTGACAGATGAGCATTTCCTTTCCTTTGGCCCCCTCTTTAAAATGTTGGTCCATCACTACCCTAGTAGCTAGATCATGAACTCCTTGAAGGCAAGGATTTTGTTTTGTTTTGTTTCTCATATGTGCATTAACAATTTACCTAGGGGGCAGCTAGGTGTTTCAGTGGATTGGAAACCTGGCCTAGAGACAGGAAGTCCTAGGTTCAAATCTGGTCTCAGACACTTCCTAGCTGTGTGACCCTGGGCAAGTCACTTAACCCCCATTGCCTAGCCATTACCACTCTTCTAACTTGGAACCACAATACACAATGATTCTAAGGTATAAGACAAGGACTTAAAAAAAACCAGTTTACCTTAGGGACATGAACATATCAAGCCCTTAATTAATATTTATTGAATTAAATTGAGGAATGGTGGAAAGCATTCTCTTCTTATGCATTTATAGGCTTATTCTCAAACTGTTTCACTCAGCTCCCTTCCCACACCCTGATTTTGGTGGAACTCTAACTTGACTGCCCTCATTCCTAGGTCCATGAGATCTTGTCAGTAAACTTCTGGAATTCACTAGTACTTGACAAGAATGAGTGCCAATTGTTTTCTCCATTGTTAAGGTACAATTTCTTTTCTCAGAAATGAAATCATTGTGCCAATATAACTTCTTACTCAATAGCTAGTTAGGCACAATTTGCATGAGTAAAGAAAAAAACTTGCAAAAATTCCATAATGAAACAGAAATTCAATTACTGTAATAGATCTCCCTTCCAGTTTTCTTGTTTTTATTTGGTCATAATATTTTCCAGCCTGCAATAGCCAGGAGAATACCAAATCATCATTGGAGATGTAACCCCAAAACACTCATTTTTTGTATGATCATTTTAGTATTCATCAACAGTTTTAGGGCTATGACAGGTGATATCTTTGCAAATTTCTTCTATCATTGATGTGCTGTCCCTGCCATTTGATTTTCATCTTCTTTTTTAGTGAGATGAGTGTTTGTTCTATATTTGTTTGCATTATCTCCTAGACAAGAACAACTCTTGTCATGAGTTGTAGTTTTTCAATGTAATGAATCCCTGTTAGAGTTATGAATACTGTCTGTCATGCAGAAAGCAAAAACAAAAAAACAAAAAAACACCAAACTTGTTGTTGAGAACATATGCCATTGGGAAGGCAAATGTGCAAAATGAATAGTCAGGATTATTATGAAAACTTTCCCGGAAAGCTCTCTGCATTTTATATTTTGTCAGCAACTTCATTTCTAAGCATTGTATCAATTGCTAGGCACTTTCATGGGTAATAAATTGTAAATTGTCAGAAGAGAAGGCTGGATATCCTTTCAGGTTATTTCATATTTGTTTGGCCTCCATCAGCATTTCAGAATCTTTTCCTCTTTAAGATGAAGAAAACTTCAAAATCATTTAAGTTCAATCTTCTTAATGAACATCCCGATTAAATAAATCTTGTCCTGAGCTTTGGGGCCTTGAAACAGGGATCCCAGCATCTGAACAAACAATTTAAGCCTTATGTAATAGAGTTGGTTGTAAGCATTTCTGTTTCCTTCTGTAGAGAGATGTTATGGACTCGGTAAGCATCTTTTATTGCTGAAAGACACATTATCAATATAACTCCTCATTCCTTGACCTAATGCCTCCCAGAGTGGGGCCAGCTCACAAGAAGAAAGGTACAAGTTACTTTCATGGGCAATGTGGGAGCGATTTTCATACAGAGCACAGTTCTAGCTCTAAAGATATTTGTGATATGAACAAAGTCTGCTGTGTCAGGAGATGGAAGCTGGAGCAATAACTAGGAATTTCTTTGTAGAGTTCATTCATCACAAAGCATATCCTCAGTCAAGTTGAGAGCCTTTCCAGGAGGCTGCTGATAAGGAAGATTCTTTGGTAGGATGGTGGGGGGAGGCAGATGAATGAGGGGTGGGCAAGGAGATTAATCTCCTTAGATTTACATTTTAACTAATTTTAATTTTTTTATTGTTCATTAGATTTAACTGTTGCTATTAGATTATCTAACATATTATCAATGTTAATATGTCTCTTTAAATAAAAGATACCAGGAGAACATTGTACACAGAGACTAATACACTGTGGTAACATCAAATGTAATGGACTTCTGTACTAGCAGCAATGCAATGACCCAGGACAATTTTGAGGGATTTATGGAAAAGATGCTACCCACATTCAAAGGAAGAACTACAGGAGGGGAAACACAAAAGAAAAACAACTGCTTGAACACATGGGTTGATGTGGACATGATTTGGATATAGACTCCTAAGGACCACCCTAGAACAATTATCAGTAATATGGAAATAGGCCTTGATCAATGACACATGAAGAAACCAGTGGAAATGTGTGTCAGCTATGAGATGGGGAGGGCACAGGGGGGTGCAGAGGAGAGTAAGAACATGAATCATGGTACCATGGAAAATTTTTTCTAAAAAATAAAATTAAAATAAACAAACAAACAAATAAATAAAGGCTACCCTAAATTTTATGCCATGTGACAAAGCATCAATTAATACACCCTGGTTATACCTAAAGTGTGTTTGCTATAATGAAGGGGAAATTTCTTCTACTATTTTCCAGTGCTGGAGCAACTGAATTGGAGTTGGACAGCAGTTTTACTGGCCCATTTATAGCTTCCAGAATGTATGGGAATGGTTGACATATAAAGTATACCAAAAACTAATACTGTAGATGAATGAGTATTAGGGTAAAAAGAATGAATCAATCAATCCACACACAATTTATTAGACATTGGCAATATGCCAAGCACTGTGTAATTATGGAGATAAAAATACAAATAATTATGTAATCTCCAATCTCTCTAATTTCTAAGAATTTATATTCTAATAGGGGAGACAACTGCATATACACATACATATCTGCTAAAGGAAGAAGTAGTTACTAGGATGTTCCAAGAATTAGGAAACTATAGTTTAACCAGCCTTGGGCACTTACTAGCAGTAGAAAGTTGGGCAAGTAACTCAATTTCTGTTTGCCTTGGTTTCCTCAACTCTAAAATAAATATTAGAAAACCTGAATCTGACAGAGTTGATGTAAGGTTCAAATGGGATATTTTTAAAGACATTTGTAAAATAAAAATACATAGAATTTAATAAAAGTTTCAATCTTTTCTTTCCTAGTATATGTGTATGGACATATAAATATATAATGTACATATCTTACATACATACTTATGTACAAATATGTATAAATACATTGTATGTATACTTGTAAAATTAAAACTTTCTCACAGGAACATAGTCTATCGAGTTGACACAGTGGATAGGTATACGAACCTTGAGAATGGAAGAGTTCAAATTCTGATTCGATTTCCAGGTCAATGACCAAGGGCAAGTCATTTAGCATCTGACTCATTAACTCATTTGTAAAATGAGAATAATAATAATACCAACTATTTTCTAGAGTTATCTTAAGAATAAAATGAGATTTTTAAAGCACTTTCTAAAATTTAAAATGTTCTATAAATTTTAACTATTGGGTAGGTATTGTGCAGAGGTCAGAAAAAAGCAAGATCAAGTTCAGAGAGAATAAGGGGGCAAAGGGAAAATAACAGATTGAGGAAATGCTTAATTTCAGAAAGTCATGGTAGCAACTTAACCATTTGGCAGTAATTTCTCCTAACTTAGGCAGATATTAATACTAATAATCAAATGACATAACATGTTACTGACTTTGCAGACCACAAAGTTCCACAAAATGCTATTATCATTATTAATGTAGAAACAATGATGATAACACCTAGAGTATATTTATATGTCTTAGTAGTTTCAAAGTGTGTTGTTAATGTAAACACTGCCACATGAGAAACAATTCCTCATAAAAAAGTTTATCCCTTTTCACTTCTTCATGGATTTGTTAGGTAATAGGTGTTAATTTATCAATATGACTTCCTAAAAACTTAACTCACACACTTACTCTAAGATATCTTCCAGCTTTAATCTATTTTCATGATCCTTTAGTGTGTTGCCTTCCCCCACTAAACTACATAAATCTTTGAGCACAGGAACTATCTTTCTTTTCCATATTTGTATTTAAAATTTTATAAAATTCCATGTCCATAACAGGCACTTACCAAAAGTTTATTGCCTAAATGATTGACTCAATTCAATTAAACCTGGAGTTGTTCAATTTCTTCATCAACCAGAGACTGGATAATCACTTATGAGAGACATTTGTTAAGAAAAAGGTATTTTAGTTCTGGATTGTGATAGATTATCTAGGAAGTCTCCTCATGATTCTGAGATCCTAGTGTTCTATTTTCTATAGGACATTATTTCGGTTCTAGTTGAGACAATGACACCATATGACATTACTTAAATCATATAACTTCCCTTTTCTATTTCCTGGAAAGTGGAAAAAGGAAAAAAAAAAGTTATCCTAGATAACCTTCAGAGGATAACTCTTGAATTCTGAAGCTAAATGAGATCAATGATACTTCTATATTTTTAAAGGATATATACACATATATAAATGAGGTCTCTGTCACACTCATACAGGTAGAAAATTAGACTATTTTATATAAACATTAGAATAAATTTTTGGATATGTAACTGTCCTCAGAATTAACTTCAGATTCTTTTGTCTCCTCTGTCAATTAAACTGTTTCTTATCTACCCTGATTACTAGAAATATTTAGAGGTAGATTTTCAGAAGCAACTGTAAAGAAGAGAGGTAATCAATGACACTATAGACCTTTAACAGAAGCCCCAAGGGAGAAATAGGGTAGTTAAAAAAGGCTTTTGTTTTAAAATATTCTCTTCTTCAAGCCTGAAGCAACAATGACTATAGAAAAAAGAACATAGATTTCCAAGGGATAAAGACCCTTGAGATAATAAATTATGACCATTTTGCCAATATGTTAATTTAGACACACAGAAGTGAATTCTGTTTTTCATAGTCACACAAAAAACCATGTGGCTGATGCAAGATTCATACTTTGGCCTTCTTGATTTCAAGTCTTGAACTCTATCCACAATTCCATTCTGTTTCTTAAGACTAAAGTATATTCTGTCCCAAAATGGGAGGTCCTGAACTCAAATATGCCTTCAGACACTTCCTGACCCTGGGAAAGTCACTTAACCCCTATTGCCTAGCCCTTACCACTCATCCCTTGGAATAAACACACAGTATTGATTCTAAGATGAAAGGTAAGGATTTAAAAAATTTAGAATTCTACATTCTGTATCAAATATGATGAGTGTACTGACACTAGGGCAAGAAATAAAAATATGAGGGTTACAAGTTCAATGGAAGCCATAAGTATCACAGAGAAGCCAAAAACAAATATAATAATAGGCTATATCAAATACATAACTAGTCTCCTCATATGGGATGTGAGCCCATCAACTCAAAATGAAAAGAAGTGATTCTGATATTAAAAAGCACCAAGCCCATTTTATTTCTCTTCCAGAAGAGAACATCTGTAACAGAGATGCAACTCAGTTGGGAGGCACTTGCTGAACTTGAGGCAGGGGCTTAAGTACAGTTTCAAGGGTGGGGGGCTTTCCTCATGGCTCCCAATGCAACAACCAATCCTGTCCTCCTCCTAGTGCATGATTATTCTCCTAAGCCCAACCCCATTCTCTTTGTCTTCCTGGACACCTGGTTCTGTTACAGAGCATATTTAACCTATCTGGTGGTGGTGGTTGGAAGGTGGGCATCAGGGGGATTGTACCTGTTCTATGTGTAGTTAGGCACTTTCTGGCCTGGTGCTTTCTGACCTATTTTATGTGGCAGGTGTAAAAAAAAAGAAGAAAAGAAAAAGGAAGGGAGGTGGAGTGTGGTTAGGGCTTTTCTGTCCTGTTCTAGCTAATACACTCAGCATGAGTCCCCTTCTTGCCGTGGTATTCTTTGTCCCACTATCCTCACATATGGAAGAGATTTCAGTTTAAGATACCATACTTTAGTAGTTATATCAAGAAACTGAAGATCTTAAAGAGGTTAGTGAAGAAAGAAGAAATGAGATGACTGGAGTTTAGGACATATTAAAATCAGCTGATATATCTAAATATGATTAATTTGAATAGAAGACATAAGGAAACAATAATAGACTTCAAATAATTGTAGCAATGTAATAGGGAATAAAGATTAGATTTATTTTATTAGGTTCAGGGGCAGAACTAGTAGCAGATGTATTAAGTTATGTAAAATAATATTAAAACTCATATAATAAAATATTTTCTAATATTTATTCTTATCTAAGCATTTGTTAAAGATTTTGCAGATGGTATGTATTCAGGTATGACATACTTATTCACAGAACATAGATTTTATATTACATAACATTCTAGAGGGATATTATCCAGAGCTTTTCTCCCAAAAAGAAAGGGGCAGGGGAAGAAACTCAAAGGTAATTCTCCTTCCATAAGTGCCAACACACTCACTTCTCTCTAAAATTTCCATGCCCAGAGATGATCCAAGTTCTATCTGATAATGAAAAGAACCTTTCAGACATTAAATTACTTAATATATCATTGATAATAGATTTGTATCTGGAAAATATTTTAGCAGCTATTAAAACAAACCCTTTCATATTACAAATAAGGAAATGAAATATTTACAGGCAAGAACAAGACAAAGTGATATCTAAGGGCACATCAGACTCTAAGACTTTGTGTTATCTTGGAAAGATTATGAATTTTAGTCAGAAGACGTAGGGTCATAGTCTAATTGTGTCATTTACAAGCTTTGTAAAGTTTTACAATTCTCTTTCTTCACTGAAACTCAATTTTCTCTTCTATGAAATAAAGATAAAAATTCCTGCTCTGATGAACTCATTATGCCAATGTGATGGTCTAGTAATATAATAATATCTTCAATAGGCAAAAGAAAATAAATGATTTGTTAAGGACCTCATTAGTCAA
Source organism: Gracilinanus agilis (assembly GCF_016433145.1). Taxonomy (NCBI): domain Eukaryota; kingdom Metazoa; phylum Chordata; class Mammalia; order Didelphimorphia; family Didelphidae; genus Gracilinanus; species Gracilinanus agilis. The sequence goes on from NC_058131.1 coordinate 75,622,494, forward strand.
TAGAAAAACTTCTTAGAAAAATATGTAACAGTTTGAAGAAAAAATAATTTTTGTTCAGGATAATATATCATAATAAATACCAACTGTAAAAGTGTAATGGATACAATTTTCTGGAGACTGTATATATTAAGTTTAAGTAAATTTATTAATTGCCCACTCAAGGAAATCTAAATAGCCAGTGGATTCCCTCTAGTCTAAGCAGATGCTAAATATCTTGAGCAGGGTAAAAAACTGGGGCCCAAGAGAAAGGTACAAGTGCAAGCAGCTAGACAAATAAGCTCCACAAGGAAGAGTGAGAGGGCAACCAGAAAAAAAGGGCAAAAAAGGCCCAATTCCTTCTGGTGCACATCTTTATATACCTCTTCTGGCATCATCACCTGATCCATCTCCAGGACATCTATGATAGGAAAACTGGAATGTAGAAAGTGATCTCAGAGACCTCAACTCCTCCCTGATTACTTCATCATGGGAAAAGGCAAGTCTCAGGAGGGTGCCAACACACCTTTTATTCCTCACCACATGGTCAGACCACCATATTTTTCAGTATGACTGCTAGAACTGACTGACTTTCCAGAGAGAGTTCCTACTTACAGATAAATAAGAAGCAGGCCTCTATCATAACTGTAATAAAAGCCAGGTCTTCTCTTTACACCTGCTATTTTTAACAAAAACAAAAGATCTAGACAAAAGGGATTATACTACCCAGTTTCGTAGCCTGAGGATATCATTGCTTTAAAATCAAATAGTTATATTATTGAAATAAATGAATAAATAATATTATATACTTAAATTTTAAGTAAAATAAATATAATACAAAGGGATACAATTTCATATTACAAAGACCATTCATCATTTCATCATTTTTACACACAATTTTATTTTATTTTCAATTCTAGATTCATTTTCCTTCTCCTCTTCCACATACTAAGAAACCAATTAAGAAAAAAAAACACATTAAACACATGGGATTGGGGTGTAGACTCAACATTATCCATATTTTTGAAGAAAAAAAAGAAAAAGAAAAAATATTCTTTGATTTTCAATCTGAGCAAATCAGTTCTCTATGTTGAAGTGGATGGAATTTTTCCTTTAAAACTGTGGCAAGCAATTGTATTTATCAGTTCTCAGCCTTTCATGGTGTATTATCTTTAGGATATTGCTGTTACTCTGTAAATTGCTCCCTTGTTTCTGCTCACTCTGTTTTTATCAGTTCATATAAGTATTCCCAGAACTTTTTGAAAATTTCTTTCATCCTTGCTTAAAGAAACATAGTATTCCATCACAAGCACTGTAACTTTTTCAGTCTTTCCCAAGTGATGAGCATCCCATCAGTTCCTATTTTTTTGTCACTACAAGTACAATTATCATGAATATTTTTTAATATGGCCTCTTTTCCTTTTTCTCTGGCCTCTTTCTGTATAGACCTACAAGGGTTACTGTCAGGTTAAAGAGTATGCTCAGTTTGATATCTTTTCGGCTAGTTTCCCAATTGTTACCAGAATGATGAGACAAATTCATAGCTTATTTTTTGACATCCCTTCCATCATTTATTATTTTTCTTTTCAGTCACAATAGCTAATCTGATGGTTAGGAAGTGCTAAGTATTTTATATTGTCTAGGGTGATTTTAAATGGTGTTTCTCTTTCTACCTCTTGCTGCTGTGATGTGTTGGAGATGTATAGAAATGCTGATGATTTGTGGGCGTTTATTTTGTGTCCTGCAACTTTATTAAAGTTGTAGATTATTTCTACAAGCTTCTTAGTTGATTCTCTAGGATTTTTTAAGTAGACCATCATATCATCTGCAAAGAGTGATAGCTTAGTCTCCTTGTTGCCTATTTTGATACTTTCAATTTCTTTTTCTTCTCTAATTGCTACTGCTAGTATTTCTAGTACAATGTTAAATAATAGAGGTGATAATGGGCATCCTTGTTTCAAGCCTGATCTTATTGGGAAGGCTTCTAATTTATTCCCATTGCATATGATGCTTGTTGATGGTTTTAGATATATACTGTTTATTATTTTTAGGAAAGGTCCTTCTATTTCTATACTTTCCAGTGTTTCCAATAGGAATGGGTGCGGTATTTTGTCAAAGGCTTTTTCAGCATCTATTGAGATAATCAAGTGATTTTTGCTTGTTAGATTGTTGATATGGTAAATTATGTGGATGGTTTTCCTAATGTTGAACCATTCTTGCATTCCTGGTATGAATCCCACCTGATCATGGTGGATAATTCTCTTGATCACTTGCTGAAGTCTATTTTCTAGTATTCTATTTAAGATTTTTGTATCTATGTTAATTAAGGAGATTGGTCTGTAGTTTTCTTTCTCTATTTTTGATCTACCTGGCTTTGGAAACAGTACCATATTTGTGTCATAAAAGGAATTTGGTAGGACTCCTTCTTTGCTTATCATATCAAATAATTTATATAGTATTGGGATTAGTTGCTCTTTTAATGTTTGATAGAATTCACTTGTGAATCCATCAGGCCCTGATGATTTTTTTCTTAGGGAGTACTTCGATGGCTTGTTCAATTTCTTTTTCTGATATGGGATTATTTAGGTATTCTATTTCTTCTGCTGTTAATCTAGGCAGTTTATATTTTTGTAAATGTTAATCCATATCTCCTAAATTGTTATATTTATTCCCATATAATTGAGCAAAATAGTTTTTAATGATTGCCTTAATTTCCTCTTCATTAGAGGTGAGGTCTCCCTTTTCATCTTTGATACTGTCAATTGGGTTTCTTCTTTCATTTTTTTATTAGATTGCCCAGTACTTTGTCTATTTTATCTGTTTTTTTAAATACCAGGTTCTAGTCTTATTTATTAATTCAATAGTTCTTTTACTTTCTATTTTAGTAATTTCTCCCTTGATTTATAGTATTTCTAATTTAGTTTTCATCTGGGGATTTTTAATTTGCTCTCTTTCTAATTTTTTAAATTGCATGCCCAATTCATTAATCTCTGCCCTCCCTAATTTGTTAATATATGCACTCAAGGATATAAATTTCCCCCTGAGTACTGCCTTGGCCGCATCCCACATAGTTTGGTAGGATGTCTCATCATTGTCATTCTCTTCAATGAAATTGTTGATTGTTTCTTCTTTGACTAACTGGTTTTGGAAAATCATATTATTTATTTTCCAATTAGTTTTTGATTTGCCTGTCCAGGTGCCCTTATTAATTATTATTTTTATTGCATTATGATCTAAGAAGGTTACATTTATTATTTCTGCTCTTTTGCATTTGTTTGCAATGCTTCTATGCCCTATCTTTGTGAATGTACCATGTGTAGCTGAAAAGAAGGTGAATTCCTTTTTGTCCCTATCTATTTTCCTCCACATATCTATTAAATCTAATTTTCCTGGGACTTCATTTACCTCTCTTATCTCTTTCTTATTTATTTTTTGGTTTGATTTATCTATATCTGAAAGAGGAATATTTAGATCTCCCACTAGTATGGTTTTACTATCTATTTCCTTCTTGAACTCTGCCAGTTTCTCCTTTACAAATTTGGATGCTTTGCCATTTGGTACATATTTATAGAGCATTGTTATTTCCTCATTGTCTATACTGCCTTTTATCAGGATGTAATTACCTTCTCTGTCTTTTTTAATCATATCTATTTTTACTTTGGCTTTTTTAGAAATCATGATCACCATTCCTGCCTTCTTTTTCTCATTTGAAGCCCAAAATATTTTGCTCAAGCCCTTTACCTTAAACCTCTGTATGTACACCCACCTCATATGTATTTCAAGTAGACAACATATGGTAGGATTTTAGTTTTCTAATCCACTCTGCTATTTGCTTCCATTTTATGGGTGAGCTCATCCTATTCACATTCAGAGTTATAATTACCAGTTGTGTATTTGTCAACATTTTGGTATCCTTTCCTAGTTCCACTGTTTCTTCTTACACTATTTCCTTTTAACCAGTGGTTTGCTTTGAGCCAGTAACCCTTGTCCCCTCCCTTGATTTACTTCCCTTCCTACCCTCTCCTCTATTATTCCCCTCTTTTTATTTTTAAGGCCTAATGAATTTCCTCCCCATTCTTCACTCCTCCCTTTTTTGATCTCCCCACTTCCCTGTTCCCTTTGGTTTATCCCTTCTGACTTTCTCAGTGGTGTTAGAAAGAATTCTATATCCCATTGGATATAACTATTCTTCCCTCTCACAGTTAATTACACTGAGAGTAAGTTTAAATATTGGCTCTTAAAGCTCTCTTCTTCTTCTTCTTATAATAGTATTCACCCCCTCCCCTTCCCATGCCCTCTTTGTGTGTAATAGAATATCCTATTTTTCTTATTCATTCAAGTTTCTCTTCTTGTCCTCTACTATTCACCCCCCTCTTTCCCACCCCCATATCCTCTTAGATCATTTAGTACTCCAAACTCTCCCTATGAATAATTCTTCTAATTACTATAATAGTGAATACTGTTCACTACAGAGAATTACACATAACATTTCTCCACATAGGAATAGAAATAATTAGATCTTATTGAAGCCCTTAAAGAGGCAAATTTATAAAATACGAGTTTTCTTTCTTTCCCCTCTGTTTCTTATTTACATTTTCATCTTTCTCTTGATTTTTGTGGTTGAATATCGAACTTTCCATTTAGTCATGGTCTTTTCTGTGCAAATACTTGGAAGTATTCTATCTTGTTGAATGCCCAAACTATCCCCTGGAAGTATATAGTCAGTTTTGATGGGTAGATGATCCTTGGTTGTAGACAGAGTTCTCATGCCTTTCTGAATATCATATTCCAAGCCTTGTGGTTTTTTGGTGTGGAGGCTGCCAGATCCTTTGTGATCCTGACTGGTGTTCCTTGATATCTGAATTATCTCCTTCTGGCTTCTCATAACATTTTTCTTTTATTTGGAAGCTCTTGAATTTGGCTACTATATTCCTGGGGGTTGTCTTTTTAGGGTCTAGTGTAGAGGGTGATCTTTGTATCCTTTCAATGTCTATATTGCCCTCTTGTTGTAGAACTTCAGGGCTGTTTTGCTGAATAATTTCTTTTAGTATGGAGTCCAAATTTCTATTAATTTCTGCTTTTTCAAGAAGACCAATGATTCTCAAATTATCTCTTCTAGACCTGTTTTCTTGATCTGTCAATTTCTCATTGAGATATTTCATGTTTCCTTCTATTTTATCAGTCTTTTGACTTTGTTTTATTTGTTCTTGCTGTCTTAAGAGATCATTAGCTTCTAATTGCTCAATTCTAGCCTTGAGAGTCTGGTTTTCCTTTTCAATCTGGTCATTTCTGGTCTTCAATTTACTTGCCTCACTTTCCCATTGTGAAATTCTGCCTTTTAAACTGTTATTTTCTTGCCAGATCTCTTCCATCTTTCTCATAATATCAGATTTGAACTCTTCAAGAGCTTGTGAACAGTTTTCATCATTTTGGGAAGGTTTGGATATGATTATTTGTTTGTTCTCCTTTGCTGTTTTCTCTGTTTTCTGGATTTTCTCTGTGTAAAAGTTGTTGAGTGTTAAAGATTTCTTCTTGTTGATCTTAATCTTTTGAGGTCTTGTGGATAGCTTGCCATTGTGAGCCACATGCCCTTTCAGGTTTATCCTCACACCTAGGGTCTATCTGCACTCTTTAGGCTCCTGAGGTCTCTGGTATAGTTGTTCTCAGGGTCAAGCCTCCTGGTGGTCCCCTTGCTTGTTCCTCTGCATGAAGCTACTTTAACATTCTCAGGGAGCTGCTTCCACAGTCTTGCACCCCTCTGCACTGGGTCCCCACCCAAGGTCCACACCTGAGCTCAGGATCTGCATCTGTACCTGTGTCTAAGCCTGTGCTCAGGGTCTGTGTTCAAAGTCCACATGTTCTTTAGCCTCTTGGGGTCTTAAGTCTTGCTGCTCTCAGGAGCAGGCCCTGGTGATCCCAGGTAGCTGCCAAGGACTTAATGGGTGCCCCAAACTTGATTTAAATCTAACTTTTTTGTGCTGACTTTGGTACTTTGGTGGTATGTGGGGTAGGGGGTTGCTTAGCTCATGTTTTAGTGAGAACTGTTTCACCCCTTTATAGCATGGAAATGCCCCAATTCCACATACCTTCAATGCTGTGCTCTGTTTTGGGGTCCCTTCATTCATCTGGATTTGTTTTTATGTCTTCTTGAGGAGTCCTCTATGTGTTTGTTTAGGAGATGTTAAATAGCTGCTTTTTATTCTGCTGCCATCTTAACCCAGAAGTCTCGATTATCAGTTTTAATGGCATATGACTGGGCAAAATAATTACTTATAAATTCCTTTGTTCAATTTGCATTTTACACTCTCATTCTAATATATCTGTGCAATTTTGATTTATGAGTTTTTGAAATAAGATGTATAAACTTTCATTCCTATTATGACTTTGATGTAGTGCCATAATTCTTAAATTATTTCTCCTCAATCAGTTTTCTAGGTCAGTCATTTTTAAACCTTTTTCATATACCATTCTATATTTTTGTTTGTTTTATGCCCAAGTTCATCCTGTTCTCATTGACAAATATGATGGCTAAATTTTTTAACCTCCATCGTTCAATTATTCTTGTTCTGGAGTTCTACATATACATATCCCTTATTCTCTCCCTTTTTCTTAACCAATTGTATAAGATGGATCTCTGTATCCAACTGTCTATATATAGGTTCTTCCCTTATTTAAATAGTTGAAATGGGAATGAGATTCAAGTATTCTCCATTTCTCCCTTTCTATCTTCTGTTGCATAAATTTTTCCTTATATATAACATTTAGGTAAGATTCTTTTCTCTAATCTTCCTCTCCTCTTCCAGGACCACCTTTTCTTATTCCTGAGATCATTCCAATGTAGCAAATTCACACCTAAGTTCTCTGTCTTTGTAAAGTGTCTCTAACAACCCTAAAAATAAAAAAGTGTTGAATGGTTAAATGCATAATCATCATATATAGGAAATCAAGCAGTTTAATCCAGTTTAATTCTTTAGGATTACTGATTTATGTTTACTTTGTACTTCTTTTGAATCTGTTGTTAAGTACCAAATTTTCTTTTAAGTTCTACTTTTTCAAATCAGGAATTGTATGCATTCTATTTCATTAAATTTTAATTATTCTTCCCCTGAAAGATTTTACTTAGTTTTTCTGGGTAGATTATTCATGGTAATAATCTTAGCCCCTTAACTTTATGGATTACCATATTCCAAGATTTCCATGACTAAAATTGTGGCTTCTAACCTTTGTGTGTCCTTTACAGTGGCTTTATTATATTTTAATTTTTTCCTTCCTGCTTGTGTTGTCAGTAATATTCCTGGGAATTTTCATTTCTTTATAATATCTTGAAGTGTGATATTTAGACTCTTCATTTCTTTCAAAAAGCAAAATGGTTATTAAATTATTTTGAATTATTCTATATTTCAGTGGAGATTTTTAAAAATATGAGATAGTGCATTTTTCTTTTTTAATTTGCTTTATTCTTTATTGATGTATATTGAATCATTGCATTCTTTTAGACAATATTACTTTTTAGAAAGTTATTTTCTTCAGTGAGATTTTAAGTACATATTTTCTTTAGTTTTTCCAAATGTTTTACAGTTACTAGTCCTTTTTGTCAAATGTTTTACAGTTATTAGTCCTTTTTCAGAAATTTTCTTGCAGAGTTTGAATTTATTTTCTCAATTTATTCTCTATCACACTTATTTGATTTTCAAAGCCATTTAAACCTGGCTTTAACCAGATTGATTGAGCACTTATGTTGTTCTTCCTTGATGTTCAAATGATTGATATATAGCACAGTTTTGTCCAGAATTGAGGATGTGATAAATATTGGATTACAGGTAACCTAAGCAGATTTTGTTTGGCCTACCCACCCAACCAACCCAGGTCCCTTCTCATGAATGAGAGAGCTTCTTGTTCAAATTTCTCTTTTGTATACTCCTGGCAGTAACTGCTTTTGCCTTCTGGCTCATGGCAGCTGGGTTGGTTCTAAATTCTAAAACTGTTGAGCTTCACTCATCCTGTTCTCCATTTTGCATAGCAAAATGGTAATACAGTTTCTCTCTCTAATTTAAATTTGGGTTAAGGTCTTAGAATTATAAGGATCATACAGTAGCCAAAAGATGACTAACATTTAGTCAAGTCCTTTTGATAGCATCTATCATGGCAATAACTTAAATTACTTAAGAATAGCATATCAATCTCTCTAGGAAAAAGAATTGGCGAAGGGAAGAATTTGACAGAATAAGAATGAAGAGTATTGTAGGATATTAAATGAATAATTTTCATGACGTCAAATTAAAAAAAAGTTTTCACACAAAAAACTAAGATTAGAAAGAAACTTTGAGGACAATATCACAAATTTCTCTGAGAATGTCTAATTTATCAAATATATAGAAAGCTGAATCAAACTTAGGAGAATATAAGTCATTTCCCAGTTGATAAATGGTCGAAGGATGCAAAAATGAAGTATTCTGATGAAGAACTCAAAAGTTATTTATACTTGGTGAAAAATGCTGTAAATCAATCTTAAATAAAGAAATACAATTTAAAACAAGATTGAGATACTACTACAGATCTATAAGATTGTCTAATTTGACAGAGCAGGGAAATGACAAATGTTGAAAGGATCTAGAAAAATTGGGTCACTAATTGACATTATAGGTGCGGTTGAAAATTTATCCATTCTGTTGAGCAATTTGGGATTATGACCAAAGAACTATTAAAATTAGGATACTCTTTAACCCTATGATAATAGTAATTAGGTTTAAGATCCAAATAGATAAAATAAAAAAGGATTTATATGTACAAAATTATTCATAGGAAATCTTTTTAGTGACACAGAATTAGAAGTTGATAGAATTCCTATCAATTTGGGAATGGTTGAACAAGTTGTGGTACATTATTGTGATAGAATACTGTTGTGCTAGAAGAAATGATAATCAGATGGTTTCAGAAAATCCTGGGAAGACTTATAAATCCATTCAATGTAAGGTAAGAAGAATTGAGAGAAAATTGTTCAAAGTAAGAATAATATTGTATGATAATTAACTGTGAATAACTTAGCTGTTCTCAGTAATACAATGATCCCAACCAATACTAAAATACTTATAATAATAAATGTTAATCATATTAAGAGAATGAACTGCTAGAGTCTGAATGCAGATTGATTTTTTTACTTTTTTTGTTTGTATTTTCTTCCACAACTTAAATAATATGGATACAGGTTTTATATAACCACTTATATAACATATCAAATTGATTGTCTTCTCATGGAAGAGTCAGGGAATTTGGAACTCAAAAATTTAAAAATAATGTTAAATAGATATATGGTATAGTATAAATAGATATTGAATATTAAGTATATAATATAAATGTATATAAATATAAAAATACAAAATAGTTTTAAAAATAATATCAGAAACAAAAAGTGACGTGTAAGATTGTGAGATAATTCTCCTTTTCAGGAAGCAGTCATGATGAATCTCTTCTCATCCAGAGTCTAGGACTAGAGAATATTATGTAACCCATTCAAAACCAATCAAATAGAAGCAAAATATTACTTAGCACAGAGAGATACTCAGAATTGTGTTTCCTTTATAAACTTTTTGTAGCATAAGCACTAGGATTCATTCTGAGTTCAAAGAATTAAAACTACCACAAAAACATCACTAACACCACAATTATCATCTTTCTCCTCTTCTCCTTCCTCCTTATCTTACTCCTCCATCTCCTCCTCTTCATCATCATCATCATCATCATCAACTTACAATGGTGCTTAATTATTGGAAAGAGTCAGATTCACCATGAAATCTCTGAGATAAATCTTTGCAGAGAGTCCACAGTGTTGTGAGGAAGATTAATAAATGAGTATTTAGAATCCTTTAGCCTTTGGGCTTGGATTCTTTGGAGCTGACTGAGTGGGCCTACCTTGGTCAGTTCTGGTTATTCTTTGGGAATTTATGAAAACTTGGACAGTTCCCATTTCCCTCAATTTAACAGATTTTTTGATAGTTCAAGTTGATGTCATCTCCCCAGTTAACATCTGCTGTAAGTATAATAATTCACATTTCTATAGTGCTAATTTTAATGTGTTTTTGTATCCCAATCATATAGATAGTGGAAATTATATCATCCCTATTATAAAGAGGAAAGCTTATAAAATATAACTGACTTTTGTAATGTCACCTACCTGATTTAGAACATTAGTTTCTTCTAATTTTATTTTTAGTGTATTCCTGTCTTCCCTACTTAAGAAACTCTATAAAATAGTTATTCTTAGTCTTTAACTTTACCTTAAACTTTATTGCTTCTTGTTATTCTTGAAACACTTTTATACGGGTACCATTGATTCTGATTGTCAGAGTTCAGAAAAGAATTGGCTAGCTCCTATAGATCATAGTAACAGGAAAGCTAATGTTTACAATACCAGTAACCTTTCCTGAAAAGTCAGAGAAAGGTGAAATACAGCTTGTAATTTATCTAGAAAGTTGCCCTTTATTTTATGATCTTAATTTCTAGCTTCTTTTCTAGTTTCTTCCTTTATTAAAGAGAATGTGTCACTTTATGTTTGCAAAGCCTCTTAAATCATTATATTTACATTACAATTCATTTGTTGTCTTTCAGTTTGGCAAGTCAAGCTGTAGTAATACAAACGAAGTCAATGGGTATTTGGTTTCTATTTTCTCACTTAACCCAGAAATCTCATTGGATCTTGAAATACTGGTCTGTCTCATCTTCCGTTTAACATTTCATCTTCTATTAACTGCCTGGAGTTTTCAGGTCACTGGAGACACAGAAATTAGATAGTTTTTGCTTCTTTTAATGCCTGGAGGAAAAAATGTCCTTTGTTTCACATCTGACTGAAAAACATAATATACCTACAGAATAATATAATCTTAAGTATTACTCCGAGCTATTACACATATTTCTCTCTTAGGGCCATAGCATTATGGCACTCAATTTTGTGTTTTACTTATATAGTTTCAAAGAACAGAACTACTATGTAAACACAGATGGAAGATATAATATATACACACAACTATAAAGAGAAGAGTACACATTTGTTACTCAGCAAGGTTTAGGATAGAGAGTTTGCCTAAGAGATCTTGGAAAATTTGGTCAAGTTTTAACTACTCCCAGGAATTCATTTGTTTATATAGAGTTGAGAAGCTACATGAATCTATTGAGGGGCATAATAGTGAGGGATATTTCTCTAGCTAAGATCTAATGAATAGTAGGGGTACCAAAAACACTTTAATTCACCTCAATGAACATTTGCCAAACATTCTAAGGAAGAAAAATTGAATTAAAAGGAAAAAAAAGGAAATACAATTCTTAAAGTTAAGATTCTTCAAATCAAACAGCAAAGTAGATTCCCACATATATGTTGAATTTTGAAATAAGGAAAAATATAATAAATTTAAAAGAAAATCAAAACAATGTTCCAAGAGAAATAAATTTCAAAATACATGGAGGGAAATACCATGGCATTAAATTTCATATTGACAACTGTTTTATTCATTCAACAAATGCTTATTTTTATATGTGTGTTTTCCTTGATATTTTGTTATATGTAGCCATTTGCAATTAAGAATTCTATTAAAGATAAATGTAGTTATAAAAATGCTTAGACTGGAAAAAAACAAGGAAATGTTAGAACATATAAGTCATTCATATATTTCTGAGGTACTGGTATTTGGAAGCAGGATTAGAATTATTCTAATTAGTCCCATAAAACATCCCTAGGAATTGTCAAGATTAAAATTAATATGCAAAATATTAAATATTATATTTATGAATACTTTATTAATAATAAACTAACAGAGACCTAACTAAAAGGTTACTAACCAGCCCACTCACAGAAACAAAAGAGAAAGAGGAAGGAGTTACAGCCAAAACTAAAACAATAATGTGACCATGCAAACATGGAGGCACAGAAGAGATTAAAGGGAATTTTGGGAAAACTAAGGAACTTATGGGGGATGAAGTCCAAGGTTCAAAATCTCCATTTATACAGAATAATGGTCAAAAGTTGAAAAGAGATAAATTTTAGTTTAGTGTAAGGAAAACTTATCAAATAATCTTTCTAAAAATAGAATGGGCATTGAATGGAATGTCATATTTGGGAATTTTAAAGTTATGATTTGTGCTTTAGAATCATTGTGGTCCTCTCCAGATCTAAACATCTATAATACTATTATACTTCAGCATAAAAGAAATACTGAAAAACAAAAAGTACAACACAAAGTGTATTAATAAAATGCATTTAAAATCCACCTAACTAACTAATAGTATATAACCTTCTGAGCAGCATTGCCAAAGTATTGACATGCAGGCAAACTGCTCCTTTCCCCTCTCTTCTCAGTGCCCAAGGACATTTTTTGCATACCCTGCTCTTTTGCCCAGACACCAAAGCAAGTTCCTCCTCCTTCCTTTCTCTAGGGTAATGCAGAGGGCTTATGGACAGCTGGATGTTGCAGTTTAGGCATGTGAACTAGAAAACCTTTACCCATAGTGATCTAGATAGAGCTTGCCATATGTCAAAAGAGAGGGAGGATTTATTTCTTATAATAGCCTGATTTTAAAGTTTTGCATTGTATTTTATTTGCATTTCTTTAGCATGGTTTTATTTACATGTTTCTGAAAATCCTGACTTTCTTGAATAACTTTATTATATAATCAAATATTTAGTCAAAGAGAAGTTATTAAGAATGTGCAATGCACCAGGTATTGTTTTTGGCATTGAGGATACAAAGAACAAGTAAAACAGAACATTCCTCACTTGAAAATAGATTACAATCAATCTGGGGGTGGGTGGGACATGCATGTAAATAAATTCATGAATGGAAGAGAGAGCTCATATGGAAGGATATTGGTTTTTATTAAATACCTGCTATAATCCAGGTTCTCTGCAAAGTACTTTTCAACTATTATCAAACTTGATTTTCAGAACAAACCTGTGATGTATATTGCTTTTATTATCCTTATTTTACAGATGAACAAACAGATATACAGAGGTTAGATGACTTGTCCAGGATCATACAGCTAAGAATTCATATAGGAATCTAGACTTGACCTCTGATTTTCCTTACTCCAACCCAAGCCTTTTATCCTCTGAATCACTCAGCTGCCTTTATAGTTTAAATGAAAGACACTTTTACAGAGAAAACCATATTTCTATAAACTTCTTTATGTTGATTGTATTCCAAAGTACAATAATATTCAATTATATTTACTTAGCATATAACTTACAAATTTTAAGATAATTTGAAATTTTGTTGGGATAAACACTGGATTAGAGAGTGAAAAATTATTTTTAGAAAATTCTAAAATGTTTTCTTAGAAAGCATGGATAATTCAGAGATTAACCAGTAGTACATGATTATTATTAACATTCCATGACCCTTCCATCATTAAATTGTTCTATGTTCATCAATTTTATGGATATAAGAGGGTGCAGGATAATTTTATGAACATGAATGGATAGTGTAGTTTAAATTTGTATCTTAATTACCTTTTATTTTGAACACAATTTAATGTGGACATAATAATCAATTTCTTTCTTTTGAAAGCTGGTCACATCCTTTGAAAAATTATAATGTTCATTACTTATATATATGCTAATTTTCCCGGAGATGCTAGATGCAAATAAAGCACACATGTATACATATATGTCTACACATATTCCAAAACTATACATTTTCCTCAGATTTTTTACAAATTTATTTATTAAAATAACACTTAAATTTTATATAATTAAACAAGTTTGTATTTTATGTTAATTTTTACAATTATATTGTTATGTGTCTACTTTTTTTGTTTCTTTTAAAATTATTAATAAAATGTATACACAAACATCCCAGTCCTTCCTTCAAATCCTTGCATCACAGAAGGCATCATCCAGTAAAGTGGAAAGTTCATACAAATTATATCTTTCATGTTTCCACCTTTCAGTTCATACTCTGGAGATAACATTCACCATTCTTCAAGAATTAAATCTATAGCTGTGTATGATGATCTTATGGTTCTATTTATTTTCCCACTCATAATCCCTTGTAATTCTTTCTGAGTTTTATTAAAATTATTCTACTTAGTGTTTCTTCTGACCAAGTAGTCTTCCATCACAATCATACCCCAGAATTTACTTAGCCAATCCCCAGCTAAAGAACATTTCTTCATTTTCTAGTTCTTGGCCACCACAGAGAGCTTCTCTAAATATATTGGAAAATACAGGGGGTTTTTTTGTTTGTTTGTTTATTTTGTTTTTCACTAATCTTGAGAAATATACTTGAGAAATGGTATTGCAGGGCCTATGGGTTTGCATAGTTTTATAATTCTCTGGGTGCAATTCCAAATAATTCTACAACTTAGTTGGATCAGTTCACAGCTCCACCAACAGTGTATTAGTGTTCCATTTTTTCACATTCCCTCAAACATTTGTAATTTTGTCCTTTCTTAATTTTAGCCAAACTAATGAGTAAGACATGATATCTCAGAATTTTTTGATTTGCATGTTTCTGCAATAGTGATTCAGTGCATCTTTCATATACCCATATAGGACTTTGGTTTCTTCATCTGAAAATTATCTGTTCATTCCTTTTACTCACTTATCAGTTGGGGGATGGCTCCAATTCTTATAAATTTAAAAATGTTCTCTATATTTTAGATATTAGAATTTTGTATAAAAATATTTCCTCAATTTTCTGCTTTCTTTCTAATTTGGGTTAAATGATTTGCAGGAGGAAATAATAAAACTATAGCAGTTGTAGGTCTCAACTTTCCCCTCTCAGAATTTGATAAAACTAACCAAAAGATAAATAAGAGAGAAATTAAAGAAATAAATAGAATTTTAGAAAAAATTAGATATGATAGATCTCTGGAGAAAACGGAATGAGCATACTGATTAAAAATTCATTGGAAACTAAATAATCTAATTGTTAAAAAGTAAGTTGGTCAAAGAACAAATCTTAGGAAAAAATCAGTAATTTCACTGAAGAAAATGACAAGGAGGCAAAATGGCAAAGTTTGTGATATACAAACAAAAGAGCATTTAAGGGAAAATTTATATGTAAACAAAGATTAATTAATTGAGCATGTAACTAAAAAGTTAGAAAAAGAACTAATTAAAAACCCATATTTAAACATCAAATTGGAAATCTGTAAAGTCAAATGTAAGATAAATAACATTGAAATTAAGAAAATTATTAAAATGATAAATAAAGCTAAAAGCTTGTTTTATAAAAACAATCAAATAGATACTTTTGATTAATTTGGTTTAAAAAGAATAAAATCAAATTACTAGTATCAAAAATGAGAAGGGTGGTGTACCAAAAAGGGAGAGGAAATTAAAACAATTATTAAGAGTTATTTTAATCAATTAGTTGCCAATACACTTGATAATCTAAGTGAAATGAATGACCCTTTAAAAAATAAAAAATGTCCTAATTAATGGAAGAGGAAATCCCATCTTAGAAAAATAAATTGAACAAGCAAACAATCAAATTGTCTTTTCCCAAGAAAAAAATTCCCAGAGCCAAATGGATTTACAAGTGAATTCTTTAAAACATTTATAGAATGATTAATCCAATACTATAAAAATTATTTAGGAAAATAGTCAAAGGAGATCTACCAAGTTCCTTTTATGATACAAATATGGTTCTAACACCTAAACCAGGATGAGCAGAAATCAATTTCCCTAATGAATATTGATTTTAAAAAAGGAGATTACAGCAATATATCACAAGGATGATACACTCAGACCAGGTGGCTTTTATACCAGAAATGCAGGTATGGTTCAGTATCAGGAAAACTATTAATATAATTTTACATATTGATAACAAAACCAAAGGAAATTATATGATTATCTCAATAGATGCAGAAAATGTTTTGACAGGATACAATACCATTCCTATTAAAAGTAATAAATTTGATAAATGGTCAAAGGGATATGAACAGGCATTTCTCAGAAAAAGAAATCAAAGCCATCAATAGTCATATAAAAAAATGCTCAATCATTCTTGGTTAGAGAAATGCACATTAAAGGAACTCTGAGGCACCACCTCAAGCCTATCATATTGGCAAATATGACAGAAAAGGAAAATAATAATTGATATTGTCTGATTTACATATTATCTTTAATACAACTGTCTATTATTTCTACCATTTATTCTTTGAGCGATAAAGTATTTATAATGATGTTAATATAACATGAATTATGATCATGTGATTTAATTATGAGCATTTTAATAGTAATGTGATTAGTTTAATATTTATTGAATCATGATATATAAAAGCAATTTATTCATTATTTATATAATAGTGTTATCAATATAATTGCATATCATAATATATTAGCGTAAATATATCATTAATGTAAATAATATATTTTTATTAATATGAATATACTTAATTTAAACAAAATATTTTACGCATATCTGTGAAACATTAATAATATAAGGTGAATTATTGTAAAGATTATGTCTACAACTGTGAAATATAATATCCTTTCTATTTACATCCAGTAATTACTAAATAATTATATCTAAACTTTTTGAAATTCTTTTATGTTCTTAAAATCTTTGCTGATTATTTTTGTTAGATTTTGTACATGAGTATATTGGAGATACATAGGAGCTTTTGCTTCATTCCCTTCATTTTATTCCATGTGAATCTTTGTGTTTCATATGTGTTTCTTTTTAAACAATGTATTGATGAATTCTGCTTTCTAATATATTTTATATCCTCTTCTCTTTTATGAGTGAGCATTTCTGATTTGTATTCAGATTTATAAACATTTGTTTTCAATTTTGTTACAACTTATTCTTTTACACATCTTGTTGTACCAATAAACTCTACAAAATATGAAAGGGCAGTGTAATACTGTTTACTTAATACCAGAATTCAATACTTAAAGTAATTAGTTAATGCATGCTCTTTTTCTCTTCTTTACTGAATAAGAGACCAATAATTTTTTTCTTTTTTTAAAACACACACATATTATATGTAATTTTTTTACTTTACCATAATTTTGCATATCTCTGATTAGAGCCTGTCCACAATCTCTGCACTGGTATGTTTCTCCTCACTGAGAAAATGAGATACTACCTCCAAACACATGTTCTTTGTGAAGTATTAATATATATATTTACCTGCACTCATATATAATGCATATATATAACTCCATATATACACATTTAAGTATTAATATACAAATAAACATACATATGCACCTGTGAGAATGTGTGTGCATGTGTGTTATGAATGCATTGTGTGTATGTGTATAGAAATAAAATAAATAAAAATAAATTTAAAATGCACTCTAAAAAAAGAATTTTAGTGTATTAGAAATTGGAATCAAATAATGAAATATGTGTCCCCTAATAGTTTAATGGAAATTTTAAGCTTTACTAGTTTAAAACTGCACTATGACTATGTATGCTAACTCATCCTTCTTACTTTTTTTCTTCCCTATTGTATTCTTTACTCCTTAATAGTTGTCATTTTATGATCATTAATATATAACAAAACTAATGATAGGTCTACTCCCTAATAATATTAGTTGTGCCCTCTAATCCATTGGATTATAAATACTTCATTATAAACTTCCTACCATATGGAATGATGTCCTAATCATTCCATTTCCTAATCATTTGATAATCCGAATTTGGAACACTCCATATATGCATGTTGACAAGAAATGATATTAAAACCTGCTCCCCTTTGCTTCCATTTGGTGTTCTAGCCTGTTATTATTATCTCTAATCTTGACTCTGATCAGCAGTTCCTTTTGTTGGTGGGAATACTTGGGTGAGATGAAAGTAATGCAGAGCCAAGAAGGTCATTGCCTTGACCAGCAGTGTTTTTAGTGATGCACTTTCCAACATTGATCTCATTCATCAGATCACTTTATTTTGTAGTTTTTGTGAATTCAATCTGTTTTCCTTAATGACTAGAAATGTGGGGATGTATTTACATGCCTTTTTATATTTGCAAGTTTCTACTTAATTATTTGGAAGGAAAATGGACATGATTACATTTTAGGAAATAGGGGAAAGTGCTTCTTTCACTTCTATTGAAATCAGTTTGAGCTTTGTAATTTGAAAGCTCATAGAAAGAAACAAAATTGGGTTTTTTGTCTGTTTGTTTAGGGATTGCTTTTATTTCTAACTTTAAAGTTACTGAGCTTATTTTTCAATGATAGGAAGAATGGCTGATCTGACATGGAGTCTCTAAAGCAGACACTACTACAGAGATTAGCTTTTTTAACACCCTGTGGTTTAAGTACATTCTAATGACAATGAAATTGCACTTTGCAATATTTCTGAATAATAGAATAGGAGATAGATAAGCAAATCTTTGATTCTTGCAGTCATAATGATATGTCACACAGAGCTATAGCCATTTTATTAAATGAGGAGGCTTGTTGGATTCTTACAAAGCAAAATTATAATTCTTTATATCTATTATTTGAATGTATGGAACACATTGTTAAGCAACAATATTACATTTCCCTAATTCTAATAAGTGTCATTTGGTTTTTCATTAGATGTTTAATAATTCACTTTAAAAGGGAAAACATCAGCACCTACAACTAGAAATGAATATAAATTTTTTTATGTCTAGCATGATTTTTTGTGTGTTTGATATCAAGAGCTTAGATTCCAACATTTTAACAAAAGTATTTAGCTTCTTCTATTTAAAGTTCTGTAATTGACTCTGTATACAAAGATATATGATATAAAGCCATCACTATAAGAGGTTATTATTTTATACAGTTCTATTGTGATATGTATATCAATATTTTGATATATGACAGAGTGAGATAAAAGGCAAGAGCTATTTTAGTTAACACAGTTCAATAGGAGTTAATAACATAATATGAAAATCAAATTGCAAACATGATCTTAAGCTGTTCAAAGAGATAAATAGTTTCAAGGACTATGAAAGTGGTATACTAGCCAAATTTGAGGTGTTGTGTGTCATTCTAGATGTTATATATTTAGAGTAGGAGAGGCAGAATTAATGCTGAAGGACTTTGAGAAGATATGATAATAAGCTTAAAGAATTTGGGAATCTCATTGATTCTGGAAAAAAAATGGGTGAATATATGGTAGCTTTCTTCAAATATTTGAGAGCAAATGAGGCAGAAAAGGTATTTGATATGATATGCTTGGTGATAAAGGGGTAAAATGGGTAGAAGCTTCAGAAAGACAAATTTAAAGTAGCTATATGGAACTATTTTCTAAGAATTTAAGTTTCCTCAAAATTTTCCTTGGGAAATAAAGGTTCCCCTTCAAGAAGATCTTCCAGCAAAACATTATGTAATCAGTTCTCTTGTATAAGAAATACTTTTCAGGTACACATTGGGCATACTGGCTTATACGAACAATTCCAATAATAGGATACTGTGAGAGGTCTAGACAACTTGAATTGGGAAAGTATGATTTATTAGGAGATATAACTGAGGTGCTACATGAAGACATTGGAAGGACTCAACTAATGGAGGTAAGCAGAAGGGAGAGATCATGTATGTAAAAGTACTGTAAGAAGTAAGAGCAGGACAGCACTGGAGAAAACAAAATAATCCAAATTGGCTGGAAAGTATGGTATGTGAAAGAGAATAGAATGAAATAAGACTAGAATGGTATGAACTCATTCATTAAACATTTATTCATTTCTCATTATGCAAATACTTGTTCTAAGTACACAAGATATAAAGAAAGGGAAGCTAGAGTCCTTTGTCTCAAGGACATCATAGTTTAATGGAGAAAACATGCTAATGATTATGCACAAAGAAAACATATATGTTAACTCGGAAATAATTAACAAAGGGAATCCACTATCATTAAAGTGGGGGATGTGACAAAAGGTTTCTTGAATTATATGAGATATTATCCGACACTTTAAATAAACTAGAGAAGCAGAAAGCAGACAAAAAGAGCAAAAGTCTAATACAGTGAATATCAGGAAGCCACGTCATTGAATTGCAGAGTATATAAGGGAAGCTAAGAAGTATGAAGACCAAAAACTTATGAATAGGGCAGTTTATGAAGAACTTTGAACACCAGAGATTTTAGGTAAGTTTGCCCTTCAGATCTATGAACAATTTATCTACATTCTTCAACATTGTAGTTGGCAGGTAGATGGACTATTGAGATCAATGTGAATTTAGACATATGGCCTTATCCATTATCAGACTTCTAAAGACTAAATTTTATAAACACCAGTTATAAACCTAAAATTATACCAAAGTCTTTGGAAATAATCACCAGGAATGTTTTTGGCTGTTAGATGGTTCAGTGCACAGAAAGTTGGGTCTGAAGTCAGGAAGAGCTAAATTTAAACCCGACCTCGGACAATAACTATATGACTTAGGCATGGCATTTGTGACTGCCTGCAGCCAGAAATTAATATATTCATGGGTGGACACCTGAGAAGGAAAGTTAGAAACCAAGGGAAAATGAGTGAAGGGGATAGAGAGAGGGAACATAATAAAGAGAGAAAGACTCAGAGACGAAGGCTTCAAGAACATGGGATACAACATGTGGGAGAGTGAGAGAGAGAGAGAGCTACATGTGTCCCCAATCTTTTATTGGAGAATCAAGGAATGGAGAATGGGACGTAGCCAATGAACATGTGACATGGCATATTATTTAACACTGGCTTAATTGATAACGACAAGATCAACGAGAAGGAAGTTAATCACACATGTGACCTAGTAGGGAATCTGGTCTGTCAAGATAGGAGCTAGCACCCTGCGGCAGCTAACACTCTGCCTAGGAATTCTCCTGACCTTTGGATTGTAGGTTTGGAGAGTGGTCAGAATTAATAGAGTATCAATTAAATATAATGATCAAGAAATAATATAAACATGAGTCTCAAATAGGTTACAATATTAATAATTCCAAGATTAGAATATACCTGGGATGCCATAGCATTTTACCCTTGTTTGCCTTAATCCACTGCAGAAGGAAATGGCAAACAATTCCAGTATCTTTGCCAAGAGAACCCAATGGACAGTATGGTCGATGGAGATCTCAAAAAACTCAAACATGACTGAATGACTAAGCATCCCAAATATTTGTAATCAAAGCAAAAATGATGCCTATAGCTCTAAGGAAATCTGTCTCAGATGTCATCTACATGGATTTTTTTCTTCTTGTAGTATTCTACCAATTGAAGTTCAGTGATTAGTATATGATATGTGTAAGAATGGCCTACTAGTGGACGACAAGGTCCTATTCAAAACCTTGTAGAAAGTAGGTGACTTTTGGTGTCTGTCACAATATGATATCTGGAAGCATTCTTACATAGGGAAATATACTTGGGCCAATGGTACATATCAGGCTTTCTGCATCCCCTGAAAATGTCCCTCCTAATTTATCTCTGAGTACAGGTACCATTCTATTTCATCAAAAATCTGCTCCTATGTTAAAGTCATAAAATTTTCTAGATAGTGGTAGACATTTTGACCAAGATTCCTTATTTCCTTGACGAAGCCAGAAATCAATCTCCCATGAAAACTATTTATAATGTAAATTTTCTGGCTAGAAGGGAACATTTCTGCTTATTATATATCACCCCCATTTAATGCTTTCAAATTATCTTATAATTTCAAATTATACTTTTAATGGCTTTTTGGACAAAGATATATTTCCACACCCTATCAATTTCATGTCAAAGGGCATGGGAAGAAACTGACGTGAATTATAATGCAATATCCTTGGTGCTATATGCATCTTTATTATTATGATTCGTAGGCAGCTGACTATGAAATTGTATTAGGATAATTATGCTTGCTGAACTACCTACAATATGCCTTTTATATAAATAATAGTTCTAACCATATTTTTAAATTCGTTTTTTGTTATGGTGGTGATAGTGGTGGTTGTTGATGATGATTTTATTTTCAGTACCCATCTACTTCTTCATATTTTCTAAAATCAATGACTACCTAGGTGACTATTATGAGGATAAAATGTAATCAAATGTTTTAATATTTAATAACAAGTGAGATAAAATGTAAATCATACATGAACCTCAAAGTATTATGTTAATACTAATTGTATTCTGTGTTTTGAATAGTCAGAGTAATATAAAAAAGACATAATTTTCAAATAATCATATCATTTTTCAATATTGTTTTTAAGAATCATTAGCTATAGGTGATTAGGTCTGGTTTCCAATTCTCTCACAAACTTCATACAAATAGAACTTCCTAGAATTTGGGAGAAGGTTAGACAATTGAAACCTGATTCCCCAGCTAGCTATGTGTCTTATGAATATGGTTACCATACTCTACTCTTCAAATCTTCAATCTCTGCATCCAATTGCAAATTGTCAGTAATAGTATATTAATCAGGACATCATCAACTCCTGGATCACAGGTTTAGAGTTAGAGAAAGGATCTTACATGTCAATTTGGTGAAGTTTCCACATTTTTTTAGATAAGAAAACTGAAACTTAAAGAGAATAATAAATTTAGAACTGGAAATGGCTAGGGAGGCCATCTAATCTAAACTCCTCATTTTGTAGATGAGAAAGCTGAGACTTAGGGAGTTCATGTCATTTATTTAAGGCCATATAGCTAACAAGAGAAAGAGATAGGTCATACATTCAGATTCTTTGAATCAATAACTAGCACATTTTCCATTTTTCTGTGACTGAGGCATTTCTAAAACTAAGGCAACTAGAAAGAATAGGAGAGCTATTTCCTAAGGTTCATACAAAAAACATCAGATGTCTTCTGTCAATGTTATTTCACTCAACTGTGACCACAAGATTTGATGGAATCATCCTTAATAAAAGTATTACTTAGGATTCCATGAGCTGATATATTTGGCTAAGAATTAGGGTGCAACTTCTAATCATGAAAGGCAAATTTGTTGTGGGAAACACTAACAGGACAAAAAATACTGAATCATTAAAGAGACATTTTTTTAAAAATTCTGTTACCTTGGTTTATAGCACAGTACATGAAATAGTAGATAGTCAAAAAATGATTTTTTTGTCATTTTATTTTTACTGTCATCATTAGATTGGACTGTCATTGGGTTGGACTAGGCATGTTCCTCACCCATTTTGGAATGACTGATATTATTCTGGGCTCTAACTATTTCTTGACTGCTGAGTTGCTCTTTGTTTGGACCAAAGTGGTGATTTCATAAGCAACCAAAAAAGTCTCTAAGCCTTTGGCTTCTGAGTCCAGGTCCTGTACCTCTCATGCCCACTGCGCAGTTCACATAACCATTTGTCTATATTTGACAGGTATTTACATTCTGAATTAATTTGTCAATGGAGATTTGTCTTCTCCACCACCTCCAGGTCTTGCCTAGTCCTGGTATTGCCTATCTCATTTGAGCAAGCATATTTCTTTACCATGATATTGTTAAGAGTTTGTCCTCTTTTACTCCCTCATTATAACAGTTTGAAGATTTTGTGTGGAAGAAGTCTTATCCTCTCCTCATGGACAAACCTTTTAGCTTAGATCATTTATTCTTTTTCCTATTTTGTTTATTGGTCAGTTGTCTTTCCAAGATTCCTATCTGTGCCTCACACAGGTAGATGAACTGAAAGGTTTTTGTTGTTGTTGTTGTTGTTGTTTATGTTGTTGTTTCCCCCCCAGAAGTAGCTAGTAAATTTTATCCATTGGCCTTTTCATATGTATTGGAACTATTTAAGTCTCAGATAATCTCTAAAATGTGGAATACTTCCTTTTCACCAGAAAGGGCTTCCTCTTTTCTATTCATTGCCTCTTCCTTTTGGCCATTCCAAACATTAGCTTTGGTGAAAGTCCATGTGAATGACCCCTTATGTATGAATGAGCATATGTAAGAATGTCAGGAGAAATTAAACAGAGATTAATAAAACTTGGATATTCACAATTCTGTGTCATTTTTTTTTGCCTATCTCTCTTTCAAACTTATGTCGCCCAGCTTCCTTAATTTTATAATGTAATATAATCTTATAATCTTTCATGAAATTAGCCTCCTGGATAGCATTGTTTATTTGTTGAGGAAACCCAGATCATTAGATATGGAAAAATAGGCTACAATATGGCAAGTGCCTTTTGGGTGGTATAAACAAATGCCATTTTAGTTGGAGATAAACTAAAGTCATGTATTCAGCAAAGTTGGAGGAGATATAATTTGATACAGTTATGTTGGACAGGGAAAATTTTGCCAAGAATTTTCAGAAGAGTGAATATCATTGGCAAAGGAATTGAAATGGAAAGAGAAATGCCTGTGGAATAACAAGTTGTTGCAGAACCAACAAATGCCCATTCCATACCTCAGTTTTTCATCTAGACTCTACTACTAATATACCGGAATGTTATTGTCTCTTGAAGCCACCTATTTCCATTTTCTTTTTGACTAAATATTTATTTGGCATATTCTGTGCTCATGACAATGAAAAAAGATGGTGGAATTTAAGAATTAAGGCACTTGAATACAATCAAATGTAATTTCTTCACTGGAAATTATATAAAATAATAGAGAGTAAAGAAAGCAGAACCAAAATAGCCATATGTGCTCTCACTGCAACTATGTAAATGATGAAAATAAGGACAAAGAAATCTTGATATGTACAAAGAAAAGATTCATTTAGGAGTGCTTCACACAGGATGATTATTCTACTTTATTGGTCCTCTCTGTTATTTTTTTATTTGAAAATCTACAAATGACTTAATTTTACATATGCTTGTAAAATCATCCCATATTAACTTTCCTTGATTTTTTTATTATTTTTATTCTTATTTATACATTTGAATAGTTTTGGTTGGGAATTGAAATTAAAACGAATTTAACTTCCTTATTCCCATATCTTGAAAAATATCCTTAAATTTCCAAATAATAAAATGTTATTATGATGTATGATAATATATGAAAAGTTCTCTCACTACAGTTTATGTAGAGATTCCTTCCCATATCCACAATTTAGAAGTCTCAGATCCTAGATGGACCTTGGAGTACAAGTACCATATAGTGTGCCCTTATCCCACAACTATTTTGCCAGTGGCTTCTATTTCTCTTCCTACCCAGTGTTACACAATAGGAAACCCAGAATCCTTACCTGCTAAAACCTTAGAGGGTTATTCTTTCTTTCTCAACAAAGTATTTGGGACTGCTTCAGGCCAACATCTCTCCACTGTATTGATAGATATGACTGAATTAGATTATCAAAATAATAAATCGTTTTAGGGAATGATTAATTAGGAAATATATTTAGCTTATGCTTATGCTAACAGAATTATTTTTCTTTATTTGTCTTTCTCTCTACTACTACCACTAACTGCTATTTATATAGCTCTTACTATCTTGTAGGCCTTGTGCTAATTGCTTTAAAATTATTATCTTATTTGATATTTGAAAAAGAAGTTTGTGTTAGGTGTTATTTTAACCCCATTTTATAGATGAGGAAACTGAGGTAAATAGGGATTAAATAAGTGACTTGCCCAGAGTTATTCAGCTTGTCAATATTTGCAGCTATTGTTCAGTGTGTTCTTCTTGAGACCAGGCTCTGCATTTGAACCAAAGTACTGACTAATTACTCCTAAAACAGTTTTATAAACACTGTGTATATAGAATTAGCTCACCCTTATTCATTCTTTAGACTTTAGCTACCAGGAATATGTCACCCCACCGAACTTAGAATTAAGTGGGGAAGGGGGAGGTCTATGACCCACATGTGCTAGTAAGTGACAAATCAAAAATAAGTGCCTCTGGACAGTCTGAAACAAGGTTGATACTGCCATTTGTCTATGTAGAACTGGAAGGTAGATGCAGGAAGTGACAAAATGAACTATCTTTTAAATATGATGATAACTTCCTGTGAAGGGGATTTAGTATTTTTTTTTTTTGATTTGGCCTTTTGAACCTGGCCTTGAAGGAGCTTGGTATGAGAGCTTAGACTGCTTCCTTTTGAAATGTCACCTGGGTAAGTTAAGCTGACTCCCTTTCCTTTTCCTTGGCATTTCTGGAGGCCCTAGCCTCAAAAAGAGGCTTCTTATCTTAGAGGAGGCCTCGTGGCTAGAAGCCTTCTTTAATTAACCTCTGTGCTCCTTTTGTTGGGTCCTCTGAAGCCGTTCTTGGTTCAGGTTTCCCAACCAGGCCTCAGTAACTCTCCCTCTCTCTATCTGTCTCTCTCTGACTCTCTGTCTCTGTGTCTGTCTGTCTGTCTGTCTGTCTGTCTGTCTGTCTGTCTGTCTCTCTCTCTCTCTCTCTCTCTCTCTCTCTTCCCCTACCTTCACCCTTCCTAATTGTAAATAAACCACCATAAAATTCATTCTGACTTGGATCTTTTATTTTGGAATTGGAAATCAATTCCTGGCAAACAAACTTTAAATATCCAGTCCAACCATAATTTTTTACCCTTTACAACATCAACATTTGTTAATTATTTTCCATATGCTGATCCACTTAATCCTCATGGAAACCATATTAAAGAGATGCTATTATCATAACTCATTTTACACATAAGTAAAATAAGGCTGGGAGAAGTTAAGAAACTTGTCCAAGGTAAAAAAACAAGTAAGCATTGAGCACAATTTGAACTCATGTCTTCATGATTACAAGTCCAGAATCCTATTTTATACTTATACTTATCCTTATACTACATAGTAGTTTCAGGTAATGCAGAGACATGAAAACCAAGTAAGGACAAGAAGTAGGGACATACATATATATACATATACATATACATATACATATATATATATGTGTGTGTGTATGATAGATATTTGGAAAACTTTATAAATTCTTGCATTGGTATGTAACATGATGAAAAACAAAAAGATTGACCTAAAAAATTTTTGTTGGTGGAGTCAAAGAGTAGAGAAAGAGTACTATGCAAATAATATACAAATAATATATATATATATATGTAAATATATATAATAGTTATCAAGAAAAGTCCTGTGGATCTGTGATGTCAGTGTAGAAGTTTCAGTATTCTCTCTAAAGACACAGATTTCATTATCCATGTCTTCTCAACTCATATGCTCTCCTCCACGTCCTTCTCTATACTCACAAAGGGTGCCCAACTAATTTTTTTATTAACATTCCTTACTTTATCTTTCCAGTGAAAGGATACCAAGTGATTATATCATCTGTATAAGTCACCTCTAATTTATACTCACAAATCGTTAATTCTTTTTCTTTCAAACACTTCTTTACTGATGTCTTTTAAACAACACTAAATTAACTTGCTTATATTTTTTTAATTTGCTTAAACCCACCGTTTACTCTTCCACTGCCATTTGAGTGACAATAATAGGTATATTCATTAAAGTTGAATGAATGAATGAATGAATGAATGAGGGGAAAAGGAAACCAGCAAAGATGATACTGAAATAATCCTGATGTGAAGTAATAAGAACTTGAACTAGTGTGATGACAGAGTGAATAGAGAGGAAAGGCTATTTTTCATCATTAGTAACACTTACTGAACTGAGGCAGGTTGCAAAATATTCAAACACTGAACATTTAATAAAACTCTTAATTTTTTATTCTAGCCACCTAGTAATGCAGATGAAGTCAAATATATTTTTCTTCCAAAAATCAAATGACAATTTCATTAAACGGCCGAGTGTCAAAATGGAATGTTTGATATTAATGACTTCAAAAGGGCCTACTGAACTATTTTGCTCGAAAGCTGCTACTTGAACCATATCAGAATTGGAAGTTTGACAATCAAATAGCTAAGAATAACAGTGTTCCATTTTCAATGTACTAAAAGCTTTTACTCTGTGGGAGATGAAGTTATTAGAGAGGGCAGTCTCAAAATGTACTGCTAGGAGATTTGGGAGTAGTAGTCCTTGAAGTGGAGATTTACTACTGTAGATTTTACAATTTATCCATTTTTGGTGGTTGTGATGTATGAGTCACAGGGGTAATAAACTTCAAATAGGTTGAAGTAAAGTTAAGTACTTCCCCGTATCTTCTATTAATTATCTGTGGCAGAGAAGAAAGGAAATTAATGCAGAGACATAAGCTTATGTTGGAACAAAAGGGGGATATATCCGTATTCTGGTGAGTTTTACTATATCCCTTTTGCAGAAAAAGCAGAGTGATCAAGAACTATTTAATAAATACAGATTACTGACAGCAGTGCCCTTTAATATGTTTAATTTAAATGATGAATATAGGAACAAAGAAAGGATGACAAGCTAAAAGGTATAAACACAGAGTGAAAGAGTGAAAGTAGTCAGGCAAAAATAATCTGTCAGGGTGCTCCAGAAGAGATTACTGACTTCTTGATGATTCTCAAAGGCTAGTTAGTGCCTTGTCTTTATCAAACATTATTGTGTGTGTATGTTTCTTTGCATCTGTGTGCATGTGATGTTGAATGGAATGACTTCCATTACAACCCCTAAAATGTCTGAAAAAATATTATAAAGATAACTATCAAAGTGTCTTGAATGCCTGCCTCCCAAGTTGATCTTGATTTGGAAAATAAAAAGAGAAGTAAAATAGAAAAAGAAAGTATGGTGAGTTAAATTTGAAAAGATGTTAGCACTGGGAATGATAATATGTTGTAGTGGAGGCTATACCAGATTGGGAATGAGAAAGCTTGTGTTTGTTTCACAACTATACTGGTTTACAAGTTGAGTCAATTATCAATTGTCAATAAATATTTAAGGGCCAACTATGTGTTAGAGACTGTGCTAAGAACTTGAGGGACTCGATACACTGCTTTTCTTTTGTGAGTTTAATTTTTCTTACCTGAAAATAAAGATAATTCCATATGCACCTTGTTTATCATAGTGTTTATTGTGAAGATGTAAATTCTAGATGAATGGACAGCTTTTAAATGATGAGTCATGCTTGATAAAGTTATACTGGCTCTCAAAGGAAAGATAAAGAGTCAAATAATACCCAGGGCCTACACTGGAGGTAGGAAAAATATAAACAGTAGAATGTTATTTGAATGTAAGCAATTTTAATCAATTTGATGGGCCAGAAAAAAAATAAAAAGAAATATACATTGATATATTATATTTTAGTAAAGAGATATCAAACTTTAATAACTGAAATCTTAAAATCTATCTGTTACCTATTTCTTTGTAAATTAGGTCATTCTAGAACTTTTTGTCAAAGTGGTTTCAAATGTTGACATATTTTGAGCAGAAAATAATTTCCCAATGTCTAATATGTGTCTAAATTATGTTCAAATAAAATAAAACACAAGAATGCCTAAATTCCTCAATTCAATCCATAGAAAGTCATGAATATCTGAGAGAAAAATCCACCAGTGACCAATGACACCCACCTATTACTCTTGAGTTTAATTAATATTCAATTAGGCAGTAAAACATATTATTGTATAAGAGAATGCACATTGGTCAAAGGCAGAAGATATAAATTAAGTTCAACTTTTAATCCTTGGTTAAGTCTGTGTGTCTTCCACATATCCTTAACTGAAAATGAAGGGTCAGATTAGCTGAACACTGAGGTCTCTTTCCAACTGTAATATTCTGTGATAATTCCAATATCTGTTTTATATGGCTTCCAAAACTGATGATGATGTTTCATCTGTAAGAACAACTTTGTCTGCCGCAAAATAAATGTTTGATGTCATTTCACTAACAATTTGTTGTTTGTGCATTTGGGGAAGAAAGTGGCATTAGTTCACAAGGATTATAGAAGGCCAAAGGCAATAGACTGAGAGGCATAGTTTAAAAGGAAATATTTGAAGTAGGAAGGGAATTCCCTCCAATGAAAAAAAGAAGAAAAAAAATCACTCATGAATTTTATCTATATGAAATAAAAGGGAGATGTGTGTTAGTTCATGAAGTTCTGTCCTGTCATTTAGTCCATAAGATATGTGCAGGATCAGAGAGAAGGCAGGGGAAGACAAGAGCTTAAAATTCCATTCTTATATGAGCTATGTTATGAGGAAGATTATTTAGTTATTAGTTAGGAGACTTAACAGGAAGGGCTGGAGAATTCCAAATGGAATGGGGAAGCAGGAAGTGTGGCTTTGCTCTCTGAGACAGACTCTGGTAGTTGGGACAAGCTGTAACTGACCCTGGGAGACCTCAGAACTAGCGGAACTGTACCCTGATTCCCTGGGATCCTGGAGAGTGGTGAAGGTTGAAAGCAGAGGACATCAATCCTGCAAGACAGCACTGAGGAGGGAAGTGGCCTGCTATCTTGTGGACAGCTTGCAGACTTCCTCTCCCTACTGGCTACTTTGGATCATCAGTTCTGGAGGAGTTGGCTCCTGGCATCCTGAAAACATCTCGGGACTCTGCTGTTTGGATTCCCACTCCAGTCCTGCTATTCTCTGGGCCCTGTCTGGCTTAGGTCTTAGATGAGTGTAGATAAGTCCCTTCCCTGACCCTGTGGTTTGCCCTTACTCTGAAAGTGTAGAAACCCCTATTTCCATCCTTTACTATTGTTTCCTTAATTAAAATTGTTATAAACTCTTGCCATTTGCCTGCTAGTTCCATAGGCCCTTGCCTAGATGGTGCAGAGTGACAGTTAGGGCCTAACTGCCATTTCTGTTAACAGATACTTCCTTAGTAGTTAAACCCGGTCTCCCTACCTTGTTTGGTCCTGCCTTCTGACATTCCTGTCTCCCTCATACCCCATTGTGAGCCCACAGATAATATTTAGTTAACTTCTGTGGTTATTCCCCATTATAGCTAGGAGATTAAGAACAAAGCATTTAACATCTCTGAGCATCTTATTCTTCATCTACAAAATAAGTTGATGATAATTATTTTCTGATCTCATATAAAGTTATTTTGAGGAAAGATGTTTATAATTTTAAAGTAGCATAGAACTAAGTTTTGTAATTGGTGCCAACAAATCAGACATTTCCTGAATTATCAAGATCATGTATATAAATAATTACAGACTCACTAGACTTTTGCACATCAATTGGCTTAAGGCTAACACTTTGAAAACAATTGTTGGAGATGAAATAAGGGGAAGAGAATTTAAAATTGAGATGGAGCAGTCAATATTTTTGTGATTTTCAAGAAGATGAGTTGTGTGAAAATATGAAAGATGAGACTGAGGCATAGGGTGAATTGATGAAAATAATTTTAGTCATTTTTAAATGTAATTGAAAATAGTAAAAATTAAAAGTCAGGAGAGAAAAGTAGCATAATCTTTGTAGAAGATATTAAGATCATTTTGCAATATCAAGAGGGGCTTTCCATCCCCAACCCCCTCACTATTGTTTTTTTCTGGGTAAACCTAATTCTATTATCTGGTAATAATTGAAATTGTAATAATTAAAATTATTTGCATATGAATCATTAAGTAATATATAATCTTTGCTTCCAGAGGATGTGTAAGACTATAGTTATTTTTTCTTCTTATCATTTTACTATACCCAATTTTATTTTTTACTTAATGCAAGAAGTTATAGAGGGAAAATATCAGATACATTCAGACCTGTATACTATATGCATCCAGTGATGTCAATCTTTCCCTAAATCAGTGGTTCCCAAACTTTTTTTGCCTACCACCCCTTTTCCAGAATAAATATTACTTAGCTCCCCCTGTCACATACTATCGCCACCCGCTTACATTTATTCCCGCCCCCAAATGCACCTGTGGCCATCACTGCCTCCTTGGATCTCTGCAGCACCCACCAGGGGGTGGTAGCTCCCACTTTGGGAATCACTGCCCTAAATGGTGCAGATACCTACCCTTCCATTCTTTATCATCTTTAACACTTTGTGTATATATCATTCTTTAAATCTTTCATAAAAGAGATGTACAAATCTCTGATGTTTTCCTCTTTTTCTTTTATTAATCATTAGGTACAAGTGTAACACATGAACTTTCCATTTGTATTACTTTTCTCTTGCAATGAGATTGGGTCTTTTCTTTATCTTTGATATGAATAATTTTTTTTGTATTTCTTCTCATATGTAAAACTAGAAAATATATTTATACTCAAACATGAATTTTCCAACTATCCTTTGGTTCCCTTGAAATATTAATTCCTTGATTTATTTTTTCTTTAACAATGGAGTGGGGATAATTTCAAAATTAAGTTGTGTCCATTTAGTTAAAAGAAGGTTAAGAATTAATATCAAATCCAGAGAAAATATAAAAATGCCTCAAATACACCTTTGGTAATTGTAATCACTCTATATCAAACTTAAATAAGATGTAGAATCTGAAAATTAAAAAAATAAATGATACAAATAAAAATATTGTCTCCAATGATTATAGTTTAAGTATTCTTAGAATTGATTTTTAAAAAAAAATTTCCACAAACCTGAAACTAATATAACCCCAAAACTGTGTCAGTCAGTAAATCTTATGTGGCCTTTATGAAGCAAGATGTGGGAAAATTTCTCTTAGCAAAACAAAAATCGAATAAGAAAAACAGAGTATCCAATCCAAAAAGAAATGTTTATTGAGAGAGGGTCTATCTCACAATAAAAATGGACTTCTGGCCAAGATCAAAAGAACCAGAACCCTGTAAGAATCTTTCATTTATACCCCAAGAATATCACAACTTATATATCAGTACAAAAATAATCCAAGAAAATAGTTATACCCATGTAAAAATAGAGGAACATGGAAACAAGGTTCATTGGTTGCAATTAGGAACTACTCCTCATTTGTTGAAGAAGTCACTTGATAGACAAGGGGGAGAAGGGTAGCCTGAACCCTACTTTCTAAGCCTGATGATGTCGATGATATTTACTAGAGTGACCAGGGTAAGGAGGAGGTGCCAGGCCCCCAAGAAGGACAAAAGCCTGATGATGTACACTAGGGTGTATACAAAGATGAAGGGGTGTCACTAGGCTTCTAACTGAAGCAAACATCTTTATGCTAAAGAAGGCCAAGTCACAAGTTCAAGACCATGATTGCTGAGGGTCAATGATGTAGTAAGTTAAAGAAAGGCTAAGGTTAAAACAGAGGCCTATGCTAATAATGATTAGCTATGCTAAAGCAGTTACCTTAATTCAAAATCTTAAAACTTTTGCTAAAATGTAATCATTACTTATGCTAATATTAGAATCTTAACCTCATATAAGGTGGTAGGGGATTTCTCACTCACAAGGAAGACTGGTTTAGAGCACAGCTTCATTTGTTTGGTATGTTTTTATCTTCACTATTGAAATATATTCTTGCTGCCTTGTGAAGTCATTTGCTTCTAGTTGTGGAGTTCTGTTTTTTTAAAGACTGAATTTCTTCCCTAGCTTTTTGGTCATCCCTCTCCTTCTGGTCTGATTTTCTTTGTAGATCATCTTTTGCCTTCTTTGCTTCATTTTCAAGCTGGCCAATTCTGGCTTTTAAAACTTTATTTTCTTGTTTAGTTCAAGTATTTCCTTTTTCAAATTGTCTTCAGCCTCTCTTGATTGCTTTTTGAGTTCCTAAAGTTGAATTTTGAGATCTTCCAAAGCCTGTGTCCAATTCACTAGAACTTCTTCCTCTTCTTCTATTTCTATTTTATTTGTTCTCTTTTCACTTTCTTGGAAGAAGTTGTCAATTGTCATTTCTTTTCTCTTTTTCTGTTGTTTACTCATACTTTTTCCTTTTCTGTTCTGCTGGTTTGAGCACATGTATTTAATGATCTTTGATGAAAGATCTTCCCTCAGCTGGCAATGGAAGTTTGTAGTTACTTTCTCTGCTCTCTGAAGACTTCTTATCTGTCCAATTGATGGGATTAATCTTTTATTGATTGGATTAGTCTTACTGCTTAATCTGCCCTGAGGCTAAAACATCTAGAGGAGGGAAAAACAAACACACAAACAAACAAAAAACCTGGGGGGATAAGAAGGAGCATTTTTCTTCTGATCTGAGTTGTCCAGCAGTGGGATCTCCCCCTCCCCCCACTGTCCTTGTGTTTGATCTGGTTTTCTTTCCTCTTAAAGCCCTTTGTTTTCTATCTCCCTGTGAGGAAGCCAAGGGGCCTGTGGTCTGATGTTTGGCTCTCTCTAACCCATCATCTTCCCAGTGTTTTTGCTGTGTTTCTCTGGTTTTCTCCTCCAGTCATCTCTCCAGTGCCTGTGTTCAACTCCCCGAATCCAGTACCAGCAAAGTCCCATCTCTGGTGCACCCGCCCTCCCTGAGATTTCTGGGGCTGCTGGAGACTCAGCACAGCACATGGGGGAGGCATCCTGGGATTCCCCTTCTATACCCTCAGACCTACTGTTCAAGAATTCAAGCCTTTTTCTTGGCGTACTTCTTTAGTTGTGCTTTAGTAGGGCTCCCCCTGCTTGATTCCGTTATTAGATTTGGTCCTCTTTCTTCTCGAAGCACATTGTTTTCTATCTCGGTGTGTAAGCGTGTGGAGGTTTTAAGATTTCCTCAGTCTAAGCACCCATCTTCCCAGAATCTTCTTCCCCTTTGAAATAAAGAAATGGAAAATACATAAATATTTATATGTATATCTGCATCAGTGAATTCATTATTTTATTATGTTATTGATCGTATGACAGTGTCATTGCCCAAGAAATACCTTGGAATTTCCTTCAGCACATGAGTCTTCCCATCTGGGAATATCCCTATCCTCCATTTGCACACTTATGCTATTAAAGAGGTTTCTTTTTTTTTTTTTATCTTGGGGATCTATTTTGGGTATTGCCAATATGGTCATATTTCATTCCTTCCAACTTAAGATTCTGATTTTACCCTCTTTGCCACCAAGCCCCCAACTGATTAAACGATCTTTTCTTTTCCCAATATATCTACCTTTCATTCACTATTCTCCTCATTTAGAATATAAGATTTTCAAGGAAATAGACTACCATTTTTTCCATTTATATAGAACTTATTATGTGCAACCTATTTTGTTATATTTTACAATACCTCATTTGATAAGAAGAAGAAGAATTCACATTTACATAGTGCTTATTTTGTGCCAAGCACTTTCTAAACACTTTAAAATTATTATCTTATTCAATTCTCATAAAAACCCTGGAAGGTATGTGCTATTTATCCATTTCACAGATGAAGAAACTGAAACACACACAGAAGTTAAGTGAATTGCCCATGGTCACACATATAATACATGTCTGAGGCTGAATTTCAACTCAGTTCTTCCTGCTTCCAGACCCAATTCTTCATTCATTGTGCCATCTAGCTGCACCATCAGTGTTTAGCACATATTAAGTAAATAATAAATGCTAGTTTGTGGTTTCCCTACCAAAAGACATTTTAGCTATTTAAAATCATCTGAATCATTGCATTCTTAGTTCTGAAACTCAGATGGACTGTGGTGGCAATGCAGTAAGAAATTAAGGAAATCATTAAAATTCTCCTTTGCTATTTTCTTATGTATGAACACCACAAAGGTAAGAGGTCAAAAGTTTTTAAAAATATTAATTTTCCAGAAAATATATTTCCCTCTTCTTTATTTCCAAAATATCTATATCTGCAGCTAATTTGAGCTGTCATCTCTAGATATAATATATAATATTATCTGTAAATGATCTTGTTTGAAAATAATCACAAAGTAGGATCATCTTGTCAACAGATAATACATAACAAGAGATTATTGGTACTAGTTCACATATAGATTT
This sequence comes from Gracilinanus agilis, assembly GCF_016433145.1. Taxonomy (NCBI): domain Eukaryota; kingdom Metazoa; phylum Chordata; class Mammalia; order Didelphimorphia; family Didelphidae; genus Gracilinanus; species Gracilinanus agilis. Next base: position 75,657,952 of record NC_058131.1, read on the forward strand.
ATCAAATGAGCAATTGGCTATATAATAACAAAGGATTGTAGAACTAGAATTTATGTTCATCTAAGCAATTTAGTCTAATCAACCTATTAATTTCAGTAATAAGAAAAGTGATCTCTGAAGAGATACCTGCACTTGCTCAAAGTCTCAACAGTTTTATGTGGCACAGGCAGTAATTGGTTCCAAGGATCATATATAATCTTTCTCTTTGACTCCATGTAAGATTTTGATTTTCATTTCTCTAATGTATTTGTATGGGAAGCTAGGTGGTATAGGATAGGGTGCCAGTTCTAGAGTCAAAAATACTCATCTTATATTCTTAGGTTCAAATCTGGCCTCGGACAATTAAAAAACAATATAACTCTGGCAAGTTGCTTAATCTTCTCTGCCCTAGTTTGTTCATCTATAAAATGGAGAAGAAAATGGCAAACTACTGCAATATCCTTGCCAATTAACTCTAAATGGGGGAGACCCAACAATAATAAATGGATTTTTAGTGACCTGTCACTTAGTGAAGAGATGAAGAACAAACATTTCTATAGTACCATTTGTCAGGAAATGTGCTACACACTTAAAATAAACACGACTTGCCTAAGGTCACATAATTGGTAGATGTCTGAGATCATATTTGAATTCTGATCTTCATGACATCAGGTCCATATCACTATCTTTTGTGCCATCAGCAGCCTTTAAGGTTCTGATTTTGATAAAAAGGAAGTCAAATTCAGGCAAGTAAGGAGGACTGAGATTGTAAAAGACACATTCATTGGCCTAGAGAGAGGCCTGTACATACTTTGTCCCTTTGAGAAACTGGTTTCTAGAAGCTAGGAATAGCAAGGAACTGGTGATAGAAAGACATAAGAGAATTGAGAAAAAAAAAGCACCAATATCTGTTCAGAAATAGAACAAATATAAATAACCACCAGATGAATATATAGAGAGGAACAATAATCAACACAAGAAGATACAGTATGTGAAAACAAAACAGACAATATATTTACTAATAATGTGAATTATGTAGATGATGTAGGTCTTGAGGGAAGGTGGTACCTGCTAAAGGTTGTTTAAATATCTTTTTTTAAATCATGAGTTTTTCTCCTTTCAGGAAAACCCCTTCAGGTGAAGACAATAAGTCTGTGGGGCTATAGAGATTTCTGAGAAAGTTCATATTTAAAAGAGAAATATTTAAATATGTAGAAAAACCAATTTCTCCCCTTAACATATGAGTGGCACACACCCATCTTAATACTATATCTAAAGAACAATTTAGATAACTGGAGAAAGCAAAGGGTCATTGAAAAGTAAGGGGGATTGATTAATATTTATAGACTCAGCTGCAAGCTTTCTTAATTTTCTGTTGGTGTAACTAAAACATTTCCGGTAATGATGTATGTCATTTAGGAGGCTCAGTAATCAACACACTATTGTAATTTTCACCCAGGACAATTGGGAATATATTATCTATAGGAAATTCTTCTTCTTCTTAATCTTTATGCTACATTTCTACTTTGCCAGTGGCAAATACTATGCAATCAAAGTTCTTGGATTTGTTTTTTTTTTGTTGTTGTTGTTTGTGGGAAGCCATTCGATGTATTAAAACCATTGGAGAAATAGGATCAAATTTAGGGCCTATTATCTGGATTCCCTACGTGACCAATCCAGACTGAGGCAGTCTTTGTGTTTGGTTCTGGTCACCTGAGCCCCGAAAAGCTCTGGTACCAGCAGGTAGGTTAATCCAAAATCAACTTGATTCCTCCAAGAGGCTATTAGGAGTCATTTAGAGAAACAGAGTCTGTAACAGATATTTTATCTGGATCCCATTACAAAATCATTGACAAGTAAAACTGTGTGTATGATTTTTCTGCACTGCATGTCAGGACAGACAGCTTAACACTGATGTAAAGAATTTCTTCTCATAAGGTAGTCTTACCAAAACTTTGTGAACTCAGTAATCAGCATACATTATAGACTATATAAATGTTAGTCCATAGCATCATTAGATTTAGAGCTAGAAAGAAACTTAAAGATCATTTATTTTGAACAACATCCTCATTTTGATTAATTGAACTATAGTGCCCAAAGGTGAGATAGCAGATTAATGAGAGATGCCACAAAAGACACTGTATTTTTAGATTCATTGCAGAGTTTAGTCCCTAAATCTGACTTCATTGTGCATCCAATAAAAATAATTTCCCCTATGTATAGAAATATTCCCTGGCTGAAAAAGAATTACTGTAATAGTTACAAATATCAATTACTTGTCTTTTTTATTTGTTTATTTAAAGCTCTAATGCTAGGTTATGATTTATGCTTTGAAGAGAAACATTTGTTTAGTAAAGACGCATAGCTTGTTGGGACTACTTCATATGGGTAACAATATTCATCTCTCTTACTGAACGTTTTAATTTACATCCAATCCTTGACTCCATATTATGAGTATTCTAATTTTGAGTTGCTTTATCTCATTGTTCCTTACCCTTACTAAATTCGATGGAAAATTAAACATACAGATTTCTTTGGTTAGTATTATTTCCCCTCATGAGGTAGCTTGTTATTGAAAACTGAAGATAGAAGCCACAAAGTTAGAGCTGGAAAGGATCTTACATATCAAGTCCAATCCCCTTGGAAGGAGAAAAATTTGAGATGTGGAAAAGTGAAAAGAGCTGAGAAATATTTGTTTTTTGGTTGGTTTGTTTTTTTCCAAGTCTAGAAGAAAATACAAGTCTCTTGACCTCTAGTTTGATGCTTTTTCTACGAGAGAATTTCTGAAATTAACAATAAAAATCCCTGTTAAATCAATTATAATTCCAGGGTCATCAAAAAGTCTTCAGAATACTTAGAAATGTGTAAGGGTTTAGTTTTAACACTACTAGCTATTGGGTATTTCAAAACTGAATTGTTTAAAAATTTCTTTCTAAGACACATGTTTCTCAGATATGATAGTGATTCTTAGTTTAAATAATTATTCTTTTATGGTAAATACCTATCAAATAGGTCAAGAATTATAATTTATTTTGAAAGATAAAATGTCTTGGCATGTCTGTACCTCCCATCAGAAGAAGAGAAATGATCATGAAATTAATGAAATAAATTTGCCAAATGGAATATGGATCAATTTCCTCATTTGGAATCCATTCCCTTCAGCATGTATGTCACCCACATAGTTCTAGCAGTTTATCTTTGGCACAGGGACAAGCCACACTACACACTATCAGACAGTGAGCACTTCAAAAAAGGAAATTAACATTTCAAACAGGGAAAGGGGAAAATGTTTACTCAGCCTTGTTTGTGAATTATTGATGTGCAATGATTGGTGATTTCCAGGGGGGAGAATGAGAGCAACATTGGGAGAATATGAGAACATGTGTCCCAGGGGCTAGAGGCAGGGATTCATTAAGTACAATAATGAATCATTCAATGACTCGGAATTGAAACATGCTGTTTGGTTCCCATTACTGCACTAACAATCTTGCTTTTGTCTATCAGGAAAATAGAGGTGAAGGATAGGTAAATATCCTTTCTTTATAGGAAATTCAATGAGTGAAAAATATTCATTTCTGTTAATAGTCAAGTTTTGGGACAGTTTTAACTTCCTCAGCAAACTTACCAGTTCAAAGGAGTGGGGAGTTAATTGTAGCCAAACATCAAAGCATTTGAGAAACTTGAATGTTTCAAAAGCTCTGCAAACAAACTAGCAAGCTTAGCCCCCATCCTTCCCACTATCTCTCCTCCCAACTACAATCACTATAATAGGAGGTAAAATTGAACATGACTAATTAACTTGCTCTTTGAATTATGTGGGAGAAGCAATATGGTATAGGGGATAAGAGTAATAAAGTTTCCTACTTTGCAAAGTTTTTATTATACATTTTATAATTGTTCCATCATTTTGACCAAGTGAAATAGATGTAATTTATGATTCCCATTTCATAAATGAAGGAACTTTAAAGGCCAGTGAAGTTAAGTACTTACTCAGACTCAAAAAGCTAATTAGTATAAGAGATAGGATTCATGCCCAAGTGTTCCTGATTCTAAGTGCAAGTCTCTATACCACAAGAGATAAAAAGCTTAATGTTAATCAGCCAGATCTGTAATCAAATTATTCCACTGGCAGTATTTTATAAAATACCAAATTACTCAACAAATCTAAACTATATCTTTAAAACAGTGGAGGTTCTATGGATATAAGATGTTGCAAGCATTTATAGAGGAATTTACTATATGATTATTTTTACAAACTCTTCTAATTTGTAATAAGACCACTCTCCAAGAGTGGGGCAATATTGATGAAATTATGAAAACAACAATAACATGGAGATATTAATATGTATCATTTATCTAATAAGCTTGTTGGGAAGATTTAAAGACTAAAGTATGCATAACAGAAACCCCAAGTCTATTTTCTTAACTCCTCATTAAATGTGGCTGCCATCTAATCACTTCTAGGATCCTAGAAGAAACCTTGTGGGGCTGAGGAATTTAGTACTGTAGTTCATGAGTCCCCACCAATGGACTTCTCTATGTAATTCTTATTTGTCTTTTAAATTCAGGGTATATTAAGCTACTATACAGGAAAATAATCTCCTCAAAGTAAGAACACTCTCCCTTTACACTTACAATTTCCTGAGAAATATGGGATATAAATAAATGCAAAATGGTGGTGAGGCAATATGCTTATGCCATGTGTAGTGAAGGGAAAAATACAGTTTGGGCCATTGGGAGATCCTTTCTCTTATTTTTACAATTCTCATGAAGTGTTCCTTTGTTCTCTGCTAGGAATTAGAATCATTGCCATGTTAAGTGTATGGATACTTACATCACCCTCAGCTACTTTAATGGCATGTCTGATTGTCTCTAAAATAGATAGATGGCTATGGGAACTCCATACATACCTTTTTAACTTCCAGAGTTAACAAAATACTCAACTGGTAAATGGGACAGAGGCAGAGACAGAGATAGATGAGAGGTAGACAGAGGAGGAAGAAGAAGAGAGGAAAACAGAGGAGAGACAGAAGAGAGAGGGAGAGAGAGGGGAGAGGGGCAGAGGCAGAGGAGAGGGATAGGGAAAGACATGGTCAGACAGATGGACAGACAGACAGAGACAGAGAAAGAGAGAAACAGAGAGAGACTCCTTTTCCCTACACTCAAAAAGGATAATTCCTACCTAGAAATCGTTTCTGCTAGATTCAACCATCATGTGATTAAGTGTGAACTAGATTTCTGTTTATATGTATGTATATATATATATATACATA